>NC_054378.1:125069663-125419246 GCF_017654675.1 Xenopus laevis | reverse complement strand
TATTCCGATCCCCCCACTAGACGTTGTTATCTGGGTCACGGCGGAGAATAGTTTTCGGATCACTGAATCTAGAAGGAATCGGCTGAAAGACACCCAAGGTTATGATGTTCCGGAACCTTCTCTTTGTCACAATGACAGGCTCATAGGGGACTTCTAGTTTAGCAGAAAACTGATTAAGATAATTAACAAACAGCGAGGCCAGAGACAAAGCCACCTCCCCCCCTACCAGTGATGTCTGCTGCTAAAGGAATGGAAAGGACAATAATGTTTATTCACCTGCTCCTTCTATGCCCATAATATGTACTTACCTGCCCATCGTATGTACTTGCCTGCCCATTGTATGAACTTGCCTGCCCATTGTATGTACTTACCTGCCCATCGTATGTACTTGCCTGCCCATTGTATGTACTTGCCTGCCCATTGTATGTACTTACCTGCCCATCGTATGTACTTGCCTGCCCATTGTATGTACTTGCCTGCCCATTGTATGTACTTACCTGCTCATTGTATGTACTCGCCTGCCCATCGTATGTACGTGCCTGCCCATTGTATGTACTTACCTGCCCATTGTATGTACTTACCTGCCCATTGTATGTACTTGCCTGCCCATCGCATGTACTTACCTGCCCATCGTATGTACTTACCTTCCCATTGTATGTACTTACCTGCCCATTGTATGTACTCACCTGCCCATTGTATGTACTCACCTGCCCATTGTATGTACTTGCCTGCCCATCGCATGTACTTACCTACCCATTGTATGTGCTTGCCTGCCCATTGTATGTGCTTGCCTGCCCATTGTATGTGCTTGCCTGCCCATCATATGTACTTGCCTGCCCATCGTATGTACTTACCTGACCATTGCATGTACTTGCCTGCCCATCCCTGCCCATTGCATGTACTTGCCTGCCCATTGCATGTACTTGCCTGCCCATTGTATGTACTTACCTTCCCATTGTATGTGCTTGCCTGCCCATCATATGTACTTGCCTGCCCATTGTATGTACTTGCCTGCCCATTGTATGTACTTGCCTGCCCATTGTATGTACTTACATTCCCATTGTATGTACTTGCCTGCCCATCGTATGTACAGTACTTATCTGCTAGTGATGTGTGGACTGGCCAGAAACCCATGTGACCCATGGGTCGTGCGGGTCCCGGCCAACTTCAACACAACATTCATGGGCCGTGCACCGCTTCAGGCTGAACTTCACCATATGCCCACCTCACCTGCAGTCTTACAATGCCCGACTTCAGCCTCCAGTTGGCACTTTTTATAGACTTGCCCCAGGGTGCCCACCCCTGCCATGACATCAGAGTGGGGCGGGTCCATAAATACCGAATCACACTTGGTGTGGTGTGATTAGTAAATGGGTCGGGTCTTAGTTGACATGTACTTACCTGCATATCACAAGTACTTACCTGCCCTCCTAGGTACTTACCTTTCCATTGTGTGCACTTACCTGCTTGTCCCAAGTACTTACCTTTCCATTGTATGTATTTACCTGCTTATCCTGTGTACCTACCTGCTTGTCCTGGGTACTTACCTGCCCATCCTAGGTACTTACCTTTCCATTGTGTCTCCTTATCTGCTCGTCCAATTTACTTACCTGCCTATTCAATTTATTCAAATTCCCATGATATATACTTAAAACAAAGTCAGTTTTGATGTTCCAGAGTCTCATTTGGCTGTAGTTAGCCCTCTTCTCCAAATGCAGATGTTTATATTGTACAAGAGCTACTCATAAACATAATGGCAACACAGAACTCATTAACCCACCCACACTTACAGGACAAAGAGAGCGTTGGCCTTAGACCTATCAAGACCCCACTGGCTGAAGAAGCAGGAGATGGTGTATGTGATGACAAATGAGAAAGGGAATGAGAGAATTGGACACAAATCTATAGTAAAACAGAGGGAAAATGAGCAACTAAACAAATAGATAAAGAGCAGGGTAGAAATCAGCCAAAAGGGTGGCAAATAAAAGGGGAGGAGAAAGGGAAGGCATAAGAAAATGGAGAGATAATAATGGAGAGACAATAATATTGCAAGGAAGAATGGGGAGAAGCAAAACCAGATGGTTTGTGTTGTGCAATTTGATGGCAAGGTCATGTGGGTTATTTTGTTGACTACATAGTAGATGGTTGCTGTTTCTTTCATGTGGTTTCCCCAGTTATTTTTGGGCCAGGTTATCCCTCTTATCAGAATTTAGGATAGAAGGTCTTCAAATTCCTTGGCCTTCAGGCTGGTCTTGAGCACCTGTGACCTCTGTGGACGTCTTTGTCATTTTATTTTCATGCGACTCTCAACTCATTTAGGTTGGTGAAGAGTTGGCCCACTAGAGGGAAACGGTTGGGCTGAACTGAATAATATATAAGGGGTTTCTAAAGTGGAAGAGGTGATGGTCTAACTGAGAACAGGAGAAGATCTAGAGAGGCAGACTGGAGTGGGATGGAGCTAGCATAGTACAAGAGTGACTGGAGTGGGATAAAGGATTAAGTCTGAAGCAGCAACAATTAGGGACAAACCACTGTCATAGAACCAGGGACTAAATCATCTGGTCAGTAACTGAGGGAAGGGGTTATATTGGAACCCCTTCCCTCAAATTACTTGATTGGCTGCCACTTAGTAGCCTATGGATCTGCTGGGATTTGATATCCTCATGTAGGAAGGCAGATAAACCCAAGTTCACCAAGAACCTCTCAGCTCTCAGTAGTTAAGAAAAGGCAGGAGGAATTCAGGAGGCCCCTAGTTCAAATCCCAACAGATCTCCCAGTAACGACATGAAGGATCCCATTCCTCAAGTGACAGGACTTGTTTGTGTAGCACGTATGAATGGAGCTCTGAATGCGTGTGATTGGCATGTGCCTTCTTCTCCCATTGATATAGGTTGTGTGTGTATGTCACATGTTTCTAGAAGATCAGAGAAAGCCTCGATTATGGATGACATGTGACCGGGCGGGAAGATCCTCACACATGGAACAGAGACAGATGCACCTGTGATTTTATTGCTCCATAAACACACAAAATAAATAAATAAACCATTAAATAAGTCTGACAAGTAAAATACAGGGATTGCGGCCGATCTGTCTGTTTTACTGGCCGCATAAATATCCTCAAGACGTTCCTGTGTGAAGGGAAAGCATTATTGAGCTCTTAACGGCGCCTTTTTTTTAATGACAGCCATGACAGTTGTAAATTAATGACAGTTGTAAATTAATACCGTCGTGGAGTATTTAGGGACCTGGAGATCTTGGGACGAGTGTCGCGGCAAATGTGACTGGAATGGAAATGTTCCTTGTTAGGGAGTTAGAGGGAAGGTGCGTTGTTTTCTATTCAGAAGCCGTATCTGCGGGGGATATTGTCCATCTGTCTGTCTTCCAGTAACGTAACTAGTGCTCCAGGGGTACAGGTGCAGGCCTGGCAGTCTAGCAACCCCCCAGTAGGTTTGCCACCTGTCCGGTGTTGACCTGGACAGTCCGGTTTTTTTGAAGGGCTGCCCTGGTCAAAACTGCCTGCCCTGGTTTCCAAATTAGGATTAGGGCAGGATTTCCTATAATTGACGCGGCAATCGCTATGTCATAGCCCCACCCTCTGACAATCAACCCGCCCAGTGACATCACAGTCCCGCACCACTATGTCACAGTCCCGCCCCCAGTCAGGAGTTTAAACGGAAGAAATGTGGCAACCCTACCCCCCGGACACAATTTTCTCACCAGATTCCTGTGTCGGGAAGCTCCGAGCGGAATGCTGGCCTGGGTGTGATCCCACTTCTGTCTTCCTAGTGTCTCTGCTCTTTACTTATATGCTCCGCACTGCGCCCTGCACTGGATTCGCCAGATTAAAAGTCCATTATAAGTAGAGTTGGCACCTGTCTGGTTTTCTAAAGGGTCAAAACTGCCTCCCTGGTTTCCAAAGTAGGAAAACCGATCAGGATTCTCCTACAATGACGCGTTGATCGGCCAACTGATACCTGACTCCGCTAGGACCATGTAGCCTCAACAGGTGGAGACCCTAGCCAGGAGCATAACTAAAGAGGAAGCAGACCCTGCGGCTGCCGGGTTGGGGGGCAGGAGGTATAGGGGCCCCATGAGGCCCTAATTCATATACAATTGTAATAGATATTGGTAAAACAGGTCAATCTCTAGACCTATTGGGGGCCTAAAAAATTATTTGCTGTGGGGCCCAATAATTTCTAGTTACGCTATTGACCCTAGGCATAAAGTGCAAAGAACCAAGGCCTGACGTGTTTCATGTCTACCAAGGACACCGAGGGGCACATTTACTAACCTCGAGTGAAGGATTCGAAGTAAAAAAAACTTTGAATTTCGAAGTATTTTTTTGAGTACTTCGACCATTGAATGGGCTACTAAGACCTTCGACTACGACTTCGACTTTGATTCGAACGATTCGAAGTAAAAATCGTTTGACTATTCGACCATTCGAAGTACTGTCTCTTTAAAAAAAACTTTGACTACATACTTCGCTAGTTTAAACCTACCGAAGTACAATGTTAGCCTATGGGGACCTTTCCCATTACTTTTCTAAGGTTTTTTTTGATCAAAGGAAAATCCTTTGATCGATGGATTAAAGTCCTTCGAATCGTTTGATTTGAATCGAACGATTTTTCCATCGATCGTTCGAACGTAGGATTTGCGGTAAATTCTTCGAATTCGATATTCCAAGACGAAGGATTTTACTTTGAGGGTCGAATTAGAGGGTTTATTAACCCTCGATATTCGACCCTTAGTAAATGTGCCCCTGAGTCATAGGCTGAACATTGAATACTACATACGAGATATTCCATATCTGATTGGCACACCTGGTAGCTCCACCTACTTGTCTCCCATTGGCTTCTTCTCTTTTACATATCTCAAGTACGTAGTAGTCAGTGTTTCAGTGGCGGGACATTTGGATAAAACCCGGTAAAGGCCCCACCTCTCATGGCCCAGACCCTCTCTAAACAGCCCCTTTTTTTGCACTTTGCCCACTGCTTTGCGTGTCATATTGGACCCTCGGATCTCTGCAAACCTTTCCTAGTGGTCACTGGCTCTGCACATGCTCATTGTGTTCTGTGCTGTTTGGGTGTTGATAATCGCACTCTGTGGATATAGGTACCCAAATATTACTGGCACAGACCATCACATTTTAGCACTTGTTTTCAGCAGTGGTTGTCTGACTTTTTAGGGTTCTGTTACCCTTTAGAGGAAAACCAGCGTTTGTTATGGGCCCCTCCATTAAAAGTTTAGATATAGGAATTCAATGGTGTATTAGTTCTATCTGGGGCAGCATATTTATTCACCCCAAATAACATCTTACCTGACCTTCAAGGTATCTGGGAGAGCAAAATACATTCTCCCCAAATCTGACATGAACTAGTCTCCGTGCTGATCCATTACTCCCGGCCAGTCTGACCAGAGCCGCAGTTTTACAGCTGTGTCTGTATTTAAAGGGGAACTATCGTGAAAATGAAAATGTAATATAAGCTTCAGCATACAGAAATAAGTTCTCTAAATATAATCAGTTAAAAAGTCTGTACCATTTTTGAAATAATCAAGTTTATATTCACTATTCCTCTCTCAGCATCTGTTTCTCTTCATTCTGGAGTTGGGTGTCAGATAATCATTGACAGTTAGATCCAATATATCTTATAGGGGGCTCCTTTTGCCTAGAAGATGTATTAGAGCTCACTCTATTAAACTCACCAGACATAATGGGGGTCATGTATAAAGTTCACACAGCCCATATTTATTTGCGAATGGTTGTATTGCCCATGTTTTTTCCTGAAAGCTGAAATATTGCACTGCTGTGCCCATCTTTCCGTTTTTTGCGAATTCGCATTGAGAATACATTTTCGCAAATGAGACGGGGGGGGGGTTTGTCTGAGTGCGCCCACTGTGCAAGGTTGTTGTGCACGAAAAAAGCGTTGACCGTAATTTAAATTTTCAATTTGCGAAATTGTTTTGCAAATATTTACTCCGCCACCAAAGTTGTGGCGTAATTCAAACGCATAATATTTAAAAAGCTCTTATAGACACGAGCGGTGTGAAAAAAAAATTCTGTTTGCACCCTCTTATTCAGCTTTATAAATGTGAGCATGTGCAGGGCAAATATATTCACTGTGCGAACCAATCTGCCCTGCGCAAAGTTAATAAACGTGCCTCAATGTCTCTCTACATGCAGAATTTTTGCAGTTATTTTGTTAGATTGTGTTTGTACTGGAATGAGTTATTTGAGTGAGCTCTAATTCATCTGCTAGGAAAGGAGCCCCCCCTATAAGATATATTGGATCTAACTGTCAGTGAATATCTGACACCCAACTGCCGGATGAAGACAGAATGAAGAGAAACAGATGCTGAGAGGGAGATATTAATCATAAACTTGATTATTTCAGAAACAATGCAGAATATTTAATTGATTGTATTTAGAAAGTTTCTTATTCCAGTATATTAGATTTTCGCGATACTTCCCCTTTAAGCATGCTGCCTTTCTACAACATACAGTTGCGCGTTTCGCCAGGGTTATTGGGGGTGGGTTTCTAACTTTTTCTGCAGAATTCTAACAGAACCATTTCTCTCCATAAACAGAAAGCCGTCATTAACCACGTCTCACCGGATATCCTCTACCTGTTCCGGGTTCAGGCCGTGTGCCAAAACGACATGCGCAGTGACTTCAGCCAGACCATGCTCTTCCAAGGTAATGACCCCGCGTCTCTCACCCAGTCTGTACCCTGTGCTTCTCTTAATAGGGTCTAGTAACCCATAGCAACCCATAGCAAGTAAATAATGGTCACGTGACCAGGCACAAGCAGAAAATAAGAAGCTTCAACTTTGCCAACTCTGCCCAAAACTTTTTAGGCATTTGCTTTAAAATGTCAATTTAAAATAAACAGAAGAATGGAGCACATTGTAATTTATTTAGTACAGGTATGGGATCCTTTATCCGGAAACTCGTTATCCAGAAAGCTCTGAATTACAGAATGTCCGTCTCCCATAGACTCCATTTTATCCAAATAATTCAATTCATTTTAGGTGTTTTCTTTAAAATGTCAATTTAAAATAGGGATGCACCGAATCCACTATTTTGGATTCGACCGAACCCTCGAATCCTTTGCGAAAGATTCGGCCGAATATTGAACCGAATCCGAATCCTAATTTGCATATGCAAATTAGCGGTGGGAAGGGGAAAAAATTCTTTCCTTGTTTTGTGCCAAAAAGTCAGGTGATTTCCCTCCCTGCCCTTAATTTGCATATGCAAATTCAGATTCAGTTCGGCTAGGCCGAAGGATTCGGCCAAATCTGAATCCCGCTGAAAAAGGCCGGATCCTGGATTTGGTGCATCCCTAATTTAAAATAAACAGAAGAAATGAGCACATTGTAATTTATTTAGTACAGGTGTTGGATCCTTTATCCGGAAACTCGTTATCCAGAAAGCTCTAAATTACAGAATGTCCGTCTCCCATAGACTCCCATAGACTCCATTTTATCCAAATAATTCAATTCATTTTAGGTGTTTTCTTTAAAATGTCAATTTAAAATAGGGATGCACCAAATCCACTATTTTGGATTCGGCCGAATATCGAACCGAATCCGAATCCTAATTTGCATATGCAAATTAGCGGTGGGAAGGGGAAAAAATTATTTCCTTGTTTTGTGACAAAAAGTCAGGTGATTTCCCTCCCTGCCCCTAATTTGCATATGCAAATTCAGATTCAGTTCGGCTAGGCCGAAGGATTAGGCCAAATCCGAATCCCGCTGAAAAAGGCCGGATCCTGGATTCGGTGCATCCCTAATTTAAAATAAACAGAAGAATTGAGCACATTGTAATTTATTTAGTACAGGTGTTGGATCCTTTATCCGGAAACTCGTTATCCAGAAAGCTCTGAATTACAGAATGTCCGTCTCCCTAAGACTCTCATTTTATCCAAATAATTCAATTCATTTTAGGCGTTTGCTTTAAAATGTCAATTTGAAACAAACAGAAGAATTGAGCACATTGTAGTTTATTTAGTACGGGTATGGGATCCTTTATCTGAAAACTCGTTACATGACAGAATATCCGTCTCCCATATGCTCCATTTTATCCAAATAATCCAATTTTTTAAAAATGATTTTCTTTTTCTGTGTAATAATAAAACAGTCGCTTGTACTTGATCCCAGCTAAGATATAATTAATCCTTATTGGAAGCAAAACCAGCCTATTGGCTTTATTTAATGTTTACATGATTTTCAGATTATTCTGGATAACAGGACCCATACCTGTATTCCTATTTGTATCTATTTTTAAAATATTCCACCCCTCCCTTTTTTATTTTTATTTTTTTTGTTTACACTTTCCCGTTTCCAGCGATTTGGAGCTGATGGGACCTCACGGGATACATTTAAAATAAAAGGCACCAACCTGAGCAAATATTTAGCAGATATTTCCTAGCGCAGCAACAAATAAAGGGGAAAAAAAAAAAAGTGGCCGGTTTTCATGGATGGTAAACTTGAATATTAATCTGGATAGACGGTGCCTGCTGTCAGCCCCTACTGAGGAGTAATGGGGCATGTGTTGCTGAAGAAGCAAGTCCTCACACAGGCTCCTAAATCAATCTGTTAAGCTTAATTAGTGCATCTGCTGCTGGCTCTGGAGAGGCCCCGGCTCTAGGACTTGTTTACCCCCAGCACCAAAATGTTCTTTACCGATGACCCGTTCAATATGGAGAAGGCGATCGGAGACGCCCCCCGCGAGGGAGGCCATTAATATCTGGATTCCTGACGTTGATTTAAGGATAACAACCGGGATTCCACACGGAATATTTCCTGCGCTTTATTAGGAATATTCAGTCATTTGCACTATAATATTTTATACTTTATCTTTATGACCCAACTTTAATCTAATGGAAATATTACATTTGAGTGGATATTTATAGTCCATTTTATTTGTTTTAAACCCCTCCAGAACCTTTTCGGAAAGTGTTAATGATTTATTTTGCAATTTCATCTTTCTCAATTAATCTCAGGCTGTCTGGCTCCAACAACATTTATATGCTCTCCCATAGCTCCTGCTGGACTCAAACATGGCCCTACCCTTATTAACCAACTCTGTCCCCAACATTAATAAATAACCAGGCAGTACACCCATGAGGAGGAAAAAATTCACTGCCAATTCCTTCCTTCCCTAAGTGCAAACTATGGCAGCATAGGTATTCCCTGTACTAAGCACAATTCAGCAGGAACAGTCCCTAAGTTTGCTCATAGTCTGTACAGAGAGATCCCATAAAACTATGGCAGCATAGGTATTCCCTGTACTAAGCACAATTCAGCAGGAACAGTCCCTAAGTTTGCTCATAGTCTGTACAGAGAGATCCCATAAAACTATGGCAGCATAGGTATTCCTCTGTACTAAGCACAATTCAGCAGGAACAGTCCCCTAAGTTTGCTCATAGTCTTTATAGAGAGATCCCATAAAACTATGGCAGCATAGGTATTCCCCTGTACTAAGCACAATTCAGCAGGAACAGCCCCTAAGTTTGCTCATAGTCTGTACAGAGAGATCCCATAAAACTATGGCAGCATAGGTATTCCCCTGTACTAAGCACAATTCAGCAGGAACAGTCCCCTAAGTTTGCTCATAGTCTGTACAGAGAGATCCCATAAAACTATGGCAGCATAGGTATTCCCCTGTACTAAGCACAATTCAGCAGGAACAGTCCCTAAGTTTGCTCATAGTCTGCACAGAGAGATCCCATAAAACTATGGCAGCATAGGTATTCCCCTGTACTAAGCACAATTCAGCAGGAACAACTCCCTTAAATACGGAACACATGGAGGTATACTGCATTTAAAGTAACCCCATTTTTCTTATTTTTCTTCGTTTCAGCCAATACAACCCGAATATTTGAAGGAACCCGGATAGTGAAAACAGGCGTGGTAAGTTTCATTGGCTCAACATGTTTATTCCCAAGGGCTGGAATAGTCTTCCCCAGGGCTCTTGTATAATTTGCAGTTGGAAGATCACGGGCAGACAGCATGGGGGGAATCACTGCTTTATATCTCTTAAATCAAAGGCGGCATTAGGAAGGGGCTGATTTCAAGTCAACGTTAAACTGCTAAATAATGGCGATCGCTGCAAAACTGCTGATTTCAATTTGCTGCTTGGGAATGGCAGAGTATGATTAATGCCATTGTACTGGCAAGGCTGAGACGCGCTGCCCACGGAATGTTTAATTAGAGGCTCATTTCAGCGAGTGCCCATGAAACAACTGCCCGGGAGGGGGGTGGAGGCCCAAGGAAGCATCACCTGGTTGCAGCGCATTGTTCCATTGTATCGCAGGAATAGTCGCATTGTCTTACACTTGGGGTTGGATATGGGACGCACGGGAAGGAGCAGGAATTTTTAGCAGGTGGAGATTGAGGTGGAAAGGGGGGGGGATTTAATATGCAAAGTTAAAGGGGATATAAACCCAAAAATAAAGTTTTGCATATAATAATGGGACTTCAAGAATTCTACCTGTATCTGACGATTCAGCACTAAAATGGCCGATCTTTGGATGCCATCAAAATTTTCCAGCTAGCCCGACTGACGAGCCTACCTCTTGCTCTGGCTGTGATTAGTCAGACTACCCCTAGTTCATGTTTGCACCCCTCAGTCTTACTCCCCTTCCTTCCCTCTGCCACCCACCCCTCCGTTGTTCTCCCCTTCCTTCTGTCACCCTCCATCCCTCTCCGTCGCTCTCCCCTCCCTCCAACCCACCCCCTCCCTCTTGTCACATTCCCCTCCATCGCTTCTGATGAAGTGACACAATAGTCACGAAACGCGTTGAGCGCACATTCCCCTGCCCGCTATTCGTTTGATTTTAATGCAATATTTAATTAAGCCTTTGAACTTTTAACACATTTGGTTCCCATGTGGATTAATATCTCTCTGGTGGAGTCCACATCCATTTATTTCAGACTGTTTGTTTGCCGCGGCCAGAGCGGTTTTTCAGGACACACCAGCATGGACTCGCGCTAACGGTTCATCTCTTCCCTCCATCGCTCCCCCCTCCTTCCCCTCCATCGCTCTCCCCTCCCTCCCTTCTCCTCCCTCCCCTCCATCGCTCCCCCCTCCTTCCCCTCCATCGCTCTCCCTTCCCTTGCTGTCCCCTCCTTCCCCCTCTGTCGTGATCAAGCCGCGCTGCCTAGGGCACCCGACCGGCCTGGCCCTGCGACCGATATCCAAGTCTTCTGCTGATATTAGCTGGCTCATCTCACACCGAATATTGTACGAAAATTAATTTCGCATGATATTATCGGTGCGTCTATGTCCTGCATTGCTTTACTCAATACAAGATTAGGAAATGGAGGGCCATACTGTTGAGCGGCAGTTTGAATAGGGGGTATCCTGGCTGTGGGAAGAGCATTTTAAAACAGAGATTTAGTTGCCCTTTAATGGAAGAAATGTATAACTATAGGTACTGCTGACTAACCCGACATTCCTAAGTGGTGCCGAGAAGGTTACTATGTATCCATTCTAATGAAATAATCTGTATTCCATGTGTTAACCAGTAACCGTGTGACACATTGTTGTTCTATTACAACACCCCTCCCCCCCCCAGAAATTGACATAGGGTTCAGAAATCCAAGCAGTGATGTCACAATAGAGATGGTAGTTTTGTGGAAATGTCCAGGACCTTTTTGGGCCAGACAGAGAGAGAGAGTCTCCATCAGCCACCGAACAGCCAAAGGTTGGGATGAGACTAAATGAAATAAGACGTGTGAGTGAAATACACGGGATGTTAATGACAATTCTGTACAATTGCTCCTCAGCCTCCAGTGCACAGTAATAATAATAATAACTTCTGGATCCAAGTCTGAAGCAGCGCTTCCCCTTCGCGTCCGCAGGAAATGTATTGAATGTATTAAGGAAATCCGGATTTCTCTGTCGGTGCCAATTTTTTCCCCCCCTATATCAGTAAACGGTACAACTGCAGGCACTGGGTGATGACACAATGGTGACCTCCGGTGGCCGAAACTGTAAATAAAATCCTGGTGATGAAAGATTTTTAAGTAAAGGTTGGCATAGTTAGTGAAATACACACACTGTGTGAGTCGTAACTTGCAGTCTGTTTTCTGTGGGTTAAACTGCAACTCCCAGAATTCTCTGCTAGCCAAAGGCCTTGCTGTTTTCAATAGGTCTTGCAGTCTATTCCATTATCAATTACTGCCCAGGTACTCGGTGTCCCCCACTAAGAGGCAGTTTTGTCAGTCATCCTGGGCATAGTGCCACCCTTCTGTAACCTGGAGCACAATAATGAACGATACTCCAACCAATAGGAGGGGGTTGGTTAAAAATTACTACAGTCCTTCATTGAAGGTGAGATTTGTGAGTACTACAATCATGTCAAAGTAGGTTGAAGATCTCAGGGGGTAACGGGTGGGGTTGTTCCTCTTGCTAATTGTTTTTCTGTAGACGAATACACTTTCCTCGCTTATTGCAGTTATGGATGATCACAAAGTGAGTCTGGAGCTGTACAGTCTGGATGGGCTGTACACCACTGCCATTATACAAAGTGTGGGTTTCATTCTTCTTTATCCTCAATCATTGCCTCAAGAGCAAGCTGCAGTTTTATTTGTAACCCCCCTGGTTAGACTTGATGGTCTTTTCTTTCCCAACGTAACACAGAGAGGGAAACTTGGTCAGACTCACAAGAGAGAAGTTGTCAAAGGTCCAATATCAGGTATTATACTGACACTTTCTTCTCTCTTTTCTTTCCTCTCTTCCCCTTGGTGATCTCTTCAAGCCTACTGTATCTCCTGCCTCCTCCGCTGACATGGCACCAATCAGTTCTGGATCCTCTACGTGGACTTCTTCAGGCATTCCCTTTTCTTTTGTTTCCATGGCAACTGGGATGGGCCCTTCTTCTAGCGGGAGTCAAGCGACGGTGGCTTCTGTGGTGACTAGTACTTTGCTTGCGGGCCTTGGCTTTAGTGGTGGTGGTTTGCCTTCCTTTCCTAGCACTGTGTGGCCCACGCGCCTTCCTACTACTGTTTCTACTAGTAAGCAGGCGGCCAAACCGGTTGTCTCCACCAATGAACCTTTGCCATCCACAGGCTCCGATAGTGATGCTTCTCCCACCCAAAACAAGGAAGGCACAGAAGAAGGAGAAAAAGATGAAAAGGGTGAGGGAGAAGAGGGTGAGCGGGATCAGGATGAGGAGGGTGAGAAAGAGTCTGAGAAGAAGGAGAAAAGTTCTTCAACACGTTCTTCAGAGGTTCAGAACCACACTGAGTCCACCCCAACTGCCAACTCCACTGATAAAGTAAGAGAGGCCGGTGCCAATGAAACTATGATTGATCCGCAGCAAAACGGAAACACTTCTTTAATAGATCCCCCGGAAACTGAGCCGAGTACACCTGTGACAACGGCAACAGGCCCGTCACACACCATTGTGACGTCCACAGAAGACTATTACGTAGATCTAACCACCACAATACACAGGTCAAAGTCAAAAGAGGACCATGAAAGTGGCAAAGAAGTGGACAACAGATTCTACACCGTCAACCCAGGTTGGTGACTTGCTCTATGATCTGCAGGCCTCCTGCATTCTCTCTCTCTCTTCTCTGAGATGTCTGCCATAAATCTATTGACTTTAGGACTTTCTTTTTGGGGAAGAAACAATGTAAAAACAAAAAACTGACTTTGATACTTTTACTGTCTACTTTTCCTTTGCAATTTTCCTTTTTTAACATTTTCCTTGTCCGCTCATTAACCTGTTGAGATGTGAGTTTCTCTCCTCCACCTCCTCCTCCTGTATCACAGGGTTTCTATTGTTTCCGCAAAACCATGTGATGAGTGGGAGGGGGGGATTTTTTCTTTCGTAATTTCATAAAATGTAAAGGTTTGAACTTGGGTCGGGGGAAGAATTTTGGCAAAAGTGTATCTATCCATGACATAGATGTAAAGGTGACTAGAGTGACCCCTGTAATTCTTTTTGGTGTTGAATTTACTGTTTAACCCCCTAACTTCCCCCTCCCCCGGTTAATCCCAATGGGGGGGTTTCTGACAATCCACAAGATCGACTCTCTTTAGATATATATATATATATATATATATATATATATATATATACAATGATCAGGGGGAAAGTGTTATGGAATATAAATGTATATTTGAATTTTTAGGTTGAAAGAGAGTGATAATACCACGTATGTAGGTCCAAGGCCACAGCCCCATCTTTTTGCTGGAAATATATGTTTTGCTTCTTTTAATGAAATCCTTGTAAAAAAAAAAAAATGTATTAATAAAATATCGCTAATCGTCACACACGTAGGAAACGAACTCTTATTTACACTAAATCCTTCCTGATGGGGAATGGTTTAGGCACAAATGCCCTTTTTTCTAATGTTTTTTATTGTGCCTGAGACCCTGAGAGCACAGGCAGCACAAGAGAAGAGTTGAGGATCAATCAGACCAAAACCTTCCCATGTCCTTCATAGCCTTCTGCTCCAAGATTAGTCCTAAAAAGAGTTTATTCCCTTTGAAGGAACTGAGGTAACCCATAGCAACTGGTCGGCAGTTACACTTCTGGTCCCATTCTAATAACGCAAACCTCTGATTAGTCGTTATTATAGGCTACGTATTTTCAGATCTTAGAAATGTCATTGCCTTAAATGTGTTGTTTTAAATGTCTCTCCATCATCTTAATGGACAATAAACCTTCGTTATGGGGTTTGCTTTATGGCGTTTTTGGCCACGCCCATTTTTGTGGCCACACCCCCAATTGCCATGTTCATTTTACAAAATTTGGCATGTTATGAAAGTTTGAAAATATTTCTAGTGATGGGCGAATTTATTCGGCAATTCGCCGCCACCAAATAAATTCGCGAAACGGCCAGAAAAATTCGCTGGCGTCGAAAAAAATGGACCCCGCCGTCCTTTTTTTGGACCCCGGTATCAAAAAACGAGAAGCCGGCGCCGTTTAGCGAACTTTTCACCATTTCACGAATTTCGCGCAAAATTCGCACATCACTACTTATTTCTGTGCTTTTTTTTTTCGTTATTACAGTTTTGCTAATCAAGGTGAATTGCCGTTTAATCTGTGAGTCTAAATTTTCCCAAGGGACCTCCTTATCTAAATTGTTACAATTACTTATTTGCTTATCTCAAAATTGTTACAAAAGTATCTTATCTGCAGCTGTGGCTGTTCTGGGCTCTCTGCCAAAATTCAATTAAATTAGAAACATTGTTTCTTTTTCTGGCTGTTCAGTGCAGAGAAAATCGGGACTTTCTAGTATAAACGAGGGACTGCAGGTTGAGCTGTCAAAAGAGGGACTGTCCCTCTGAAAACGGGACAGTTGGGAGATATGCTATGCCATGTATAGAATACAATAATGTACCCCCCCCCAGTGGCCACATTATCACGTCTTAGTCTTCATTTGATCAATCTAGAATTTAAAGGGTAAGTGTTAACTCGGAATTAACTTGGAATTTGTCCCGGTATTGCTGTGCAAGTCTGTAGCTTTTCTTACCCACTGAGAATGGCTGTAGGCCCTGGAGAATCATTGAGAATCATAGACTAGAGTTCTCTGGGCCAAACTTCTCCCCCGAAAACTATAAATCTCTGGACCCTGAGAGTATGATTCCATAGTTTAACATTTTCTTGAACTTCAAATGGAAAATAATAATTATATGCGAATAAGCTTGCAGAGCATGCTGGGAGTTGTAGTTCAAATCTTTAGCTGGGCATTATATACGGTGACAGATCCACTTCTGCAATAAAGCTTCAGGGTTAGGATAAGAAATGACATTACTGCCCATAATAATTTGAATATTGAATGTTGTTTGAAGCAAGAGAACAAATGGGACGTGGCACGTTTGCAACTGGTTAAGAATATGAGTATAAAGGACACTGTATAACTGTCACGTTCCTTGTTGCTTCCATTGCATTCGGAAATGAGTTTGCTTTGTGGCCTGTAGAGGGCAGGGTGGAGCAACGCTTACCTTGAAACAGAGATAAATCTGATTTACCCAAACCTCCTGTTATTAAAAGATCATTTGACTTGGGATTAAGGATTGACTGGCACTTATTGCCCAGGATATACAGTTTGCATTCTTTACAGCTGTTGTTCTACTATAACTCCCAGCATCCCCGAGAGTTGCAACACCTGGCAACGTTAAATGATGTGGTTCACCTTTAAGTCAACTTTTAGTATATTATAAAATGGCCATTTCTAAGTAGCTCTTTGGTTGGTCTTCATTATTTATTGTTTTATAGTTTTTGAGTTATTTACCTTCTTCTGACACTTTCCATCTTTCAAATGGGGGGGGGGTCACTGACCCCATCTAAAAGACAAATGCTCTGTTAGGCTACACATTTAATGATATTGATTTTTATTAATTATCTTTCTACTCAGTCCCTCTCCTGTTCATATTCCAGTCTCGTACTCAAATCTATGCACAGTTGCTAGGATAATTTGGGCCCTAGCAACCAGATTGCTGAAATTACAAACTAAAAGCTCAATAACTCAACCACCGCAAATGATAAAAAATGAAACCCAATTGCAAATTGTCTCAGAATATCGCACTCTCTACATCATACTAAAAGTTAATTAAAGGTGAACAGTCCCCTTAAGGTTAGAAAACCCTAAGATAATTGCCTCCTATTATAATAAAGGGGAACTTGTCCCTCTGTCGGCTGGTGTGCCACTAGCTTTAGAGTGCTGGTGGTTTAGTTCCCCTTTAATTTGTGTTTGCTTTATCTGCAATTCAAATCCAAACACCTAGGGGGTCTGAAAGCTAAATTTTTACTATAAATTTTACTAAAATTTTTTACTATAATATCCAAGTTTTTCGAGATTTATTGAACCCCAGAATCCGAAAATCTCCATCTCAGACCTGCCGAGGTTGTATATAAGTCAATGGGAGAGATCCCTGTCCTATTTGGAAGTTCCTGTGGTCTGTACTGGAATTAGCCCAAAAATCTGACTATTTCAGGCTTTTCGGGCAAAAATCTAAAACATTTCGTCTTTTCTTGGAAAAATCCTGAAAAAAACGCACGATTTGGGTTTTCGTGCGATTTTGAGTTTTTCCCCCGATCCGATTAAATTGAGCTTTTTTTTAATAATAAACAAGGTCAAAGTTTGGTCGGACTTTTTTTTATTTAAATAATCAGATTTTGATAAATAACCCGGTTAATGTTCTAAAGTATTTCAAGTATTGGCATTCATTGATATTGTGCTTTATATGTCACAATGTGTTTCACCTGTGATTTCTTTACTTTCATTGTTCTTATCACTGATGTGTTGCTATGGGTTACTGCCCAGGTGCAAATTTGCCCAGTGTTTAGAAATGGGCCCCACTAAGTGCACTAGACCCACGAAAATGTTGTTTGTTGAGTTTAGTCCACAAAGAGGTTGCACCGGGGCTGTTTTGGCTGTGGCTAGTGTTGCCGCCTTCTCTGGAATAAATTTCCACTAGATATTGGGTCAGTAAAATTCCTGCAGCTCCATCCACAACTGCTGTGGCCCTACAGGGGCCCATATTACACAGTGGTTGCCCTATAGCTTTATTCTGCTCTCCCACAGTCGCACTCCCTGTAGAGTCAAGAGGTGAAGCTGCTGTGAATTATTAAACTTTTCCACACTCCTCATGCCCAGAACCAGTGCTTTGTGGCCCCCTATTGTGGTCAGGGGCTGGGGCCACCCCACAGTTAGGTGCCACCTAAACACAGTTCTGGGTTTTACAACAATATTGTGTCTGGTTTAATATTCATTTTATAGAACTACAGCAAAAGGTGTGAACATATTCCATATATTGTACTAAATAGTTGTAAATATTCACTTTAATTAGTTGTGCTGTTTCTTAATAAAAAATACTATTTTTCATGCAAAATGTGAACTTTCCATTTATTTGGTTGTGCATTATTAGTATGGGAAACACAGCATAGATGATACATTATCAGATCACACAATGACTCCCATCATTAAACAGCGCAGTGACTTCCAGCATTAAACGGTGCAGTGACTACCAGCAAGTGTTAAACGGTGCAGTGACTCCCAGCATTAAATGGTGCAGTGACTCCCAGCATTAAACGGTGCAGTGACTCCCAGCATTAAACGGTGCAGTGACTCCCAGCATTAAACGGCGCAGTGACTCCCAGCAAGCATTTAACAGTACAGTGACTCCCAGCATTAAATGGCGAGGTGACTTCCAACAAGCATTTATACAGCACAGTGACTCCCAGCATTTAACGGTGCAGTGACTTCCAGCAGGCATTCAAACTGCACAGTGAATCCCAGCATTAAATGGTTCAGTGACTCCCAGCATTAAACAGTGTGATGATGACTCCCAGCATTAAACAGCTCAGTGACTCCCAGCAAGCATTAAGTGGTGCAGTGACTCCCAGCATTAAACAGCACGGTGACTCCCAGCAAGCATTAAACACTGCAGTGACTCCTAGCAAGCATTTAACAGTACATTGATTTCCAGCAAGCTTTAAACGGTGCAGTGACTTTCAACATTAAACAGTGCCATGATGACTCCAAGCATTAAATGGTGCTGTGGCTCCCAGCATTAAGCAGTACAGTGACTCCCAGCATTAAACCGTGCAGTGACTCCCAGCATTAAGCGGTGCAGTGACTCCCAGCATTAAGCGGTGCAGTGACTCCCAACATTAAGCGGTGCAGTGACTCGCAGCATTAAACGGTGCAGTGACTCGCAGCATTAAACGGTGCAGTGACTCCCAGCATTAAGCGGTGCAGTGACTCCCAGCATTAAACGGTGCAGTGACTCCCAGCATTAAACGGTGCAGTGACTCCCAGCATTAAACGGTGCAGTGACTCCCAGCATTAAACGGTGCAGTGACTCCCAGCATTAAACGGTGCCGTGACTCCCAGCATTAAACGGTGCCGTGACTCCCAGCATTAAACAGTGCAGTGACTCGCAGCATTAAACGGTGCAGTCACTCCCAGCATTAAGCGGTGCAGTGACTCCCAGCATTAAACGGTGCAGTGACTCCCAGCATTAAGCGGTGCAGTGACTCCCAGCATTAAACGGTGCAGTGACTCCCAGCATTAAACGGTGCAGTGACTCCCAGCATTAAACGGTGCAGTGACTCCCAGCATTAAACGGTGCAGTGACTCCCAGCATTAAACGGTGCCGTGACTCCCAGCATTAAACGGTGCAGTGACTCCCAGCATTAAACGGTGCAGTGACTCCCAGCATTAAACGGTGCCGTGACTCCCAGCATTAAATGGTTCAGTGACTCCCAGCATTAAACGGTTCAGTGACTCCCAGCATTAAACGGTGCAGTGACTCCCAGCATTAAACGGTGCAGTGACTCCCAGCATTAAACGGTGCTGTGACTCCCAGCATTAAACGGTGCTGTGACTCCCAGCATTAAATGGTGCCGTGACTCCCAGCATTAAATGGTGC
Organism: Xenopus laevis; assembly: GCF_017654675.1. NCBI lineage: Eukaryota > Metazoa > Chordata > Amphibia > Anura > Pipidae > Xenopus > Xenopus laevis. The sequence continues at coordinate 125,399,847 of NC_054378.1, read as the reverse complement.
CGTGACTCCCAGGTAGGGTTGCCACCTGGCCAGTATTTTACTGGCCTGGCCGGTAAAAATCATGACTGATCCCAATGTTATTAATAGAGAAAAAAGATAAATATATGGGAAGGCCGGTATTTTTTTCCAGAAAAGGTGGCAACCCTACTCCCAGCATTAAACTGTGCCGTGACTGCCAGCATTAAGCGGTGCAGTGACTCCCAGCATTAAAAGGTGCAGTGACTTCCAGTATTAAACGGTACAGTGACTCCCAGCATTAAACAGTGCCGTGACCCCCAGCATTAAACGGTGCAGTGACTCCCAGCAATAAATGGTGCCGTGACTCCAGGCATTAAGCGGTACAGTGACTCCCAACATTAAACGGTGCAGTGACTCCCAGCATTAAACGTGCCGTGACTCCCAGCATTAAGCGGTACAGTGACTCCCAGCATTAAGCAGTACAGTGACTTCCAGCATTAAATGGTGCCGTGACTCCCAGCATTAAACGTGCCGTGACTCCCAGCATTAAGCGGTACAGTGACTCCCAGCATTAAACGGTGCAGTGACTCCCAGCATTAAACGGTGCAGTGACTCCCAGCATTAAACGGTGCCGTGACTCCCAGCATTAAACGGTGCAGTGACTCCCAGCATTAAACGGTGCAGTGACTCCCAGCATTAAACGGTGCAGTGACTCCCAGCATTAAATGGTGCCGTGACTCCCAGCATTAAACGGTTCAGTGACTCCCAGCATTAAACGGTTCAGTGACTCCCAGCATTAAACGGTGCAGTGACTCCCAGCATTAAACGGTGCAGTGACTCCCAGCATTAAACGGTGCAGTGACTCCCAGCATTAAACGGTGCTGTGACTCCCAGCATTAAACGGTGCTGTGACTCCCAGCATTAAATGGTGCCGTGACTCCCAGCATTAAATGGTGCCGTGACTCCCAGGTAGGGTTGCCACCTGGCCAGTATTTTACTGGCCTGGCCGGTAAAAATCATGGCTGATCCCAATGTTATTAATAGAGAAAAAAGATAAATATATGGGAAGGCCGGTATTTTTTTCCAGAAAAGGTGGCAACCCTACTCCCAGCATTAAACTGTGCCGTGACTGCCAGCATTAAGCGGTGCAGTGACTCCCAGCATTAAAAGGTGCCGTGACTTCCAGTATTAAACGGTACAGTGACTCCCAGCATTAAACAGTGCCGTGACCCCCAGCATTAAACGGTGCAGTGACTCCCAGCAATAAATGGTGCCGTGACTCCAGGCATTAAGCGGTACAGTGACTCCCAACATTAAACGGTGCAGTGACTCCCAGCATTAAACGTGCCGTGACTCCCAGCATTAAGCGGTACAGTGACTCCCAGCATTAAGCAGTACAGTGACTTCCAGCATTAAATGGTGCCGTGACTCCCAGCATTAAACGTGCCGTGACTCCCAGCATTAAACGGTGCAGTGACTCCCAGCATTAAGCTGTGCAGTGACTCCCAGCATTAGAAGGTGCCGTGACTCCCAGCATTAAGCGGTGCAGTGACTCCCAGCATTAGGCGGTGCAGTGACTCCCAGCATTAAACGGTGCAGTGACTCCCAGCATTAAACGGTGCAGTGACTCCCAGCATTAAACGGTGCAGTGACTCCCATCATTAAACAGCGCAGTGACTTCCAGCATTAAACGGTGCAGTGACTACCAGCAAGTGTTAAACGGTGCAGTGACTCCCAGCATTAAACGGTGCAGTGACTCCCAGCATTAAATGGTGCAGTGACTACCAGCATTAAACGGTGCAGTGACTCCCAGCATTAAACGGTGCAGTGACTCCCAGCATTAAATGGTGCAGTGACTCCCAGCATTAAACGGCGCAGTGACTCCCAGCAAGCATTTAACAGTACAGTGACTCCCAGCATTAAATGGCGAGGTGACTTCCAACAAGCATTTATACAGCACAGTGACTCCCAGCATTTAACGGTGCAGTGACTTCCAGCAGGCATTCAAACTGCACAGTGAATCCCAGCAATAAATGGTTCAGTGACTCCCAGCATTAAACAGTGTGATGATGACTCCCAGCATTAAACAGCTCAGTGACTCCCAGCAAGCATTAAGTGGTGCAGTGACTCCCAGCATTAAACAGCACGGTGACTCCCAGCAAGCATTAAACACTGCAGTGACTCCTAGCAAGCATTTAACAGTACATTGATTTCCAGCAAGCTTTAAACGGTGCAGTGACTTTCAACATTAAACAGTGCCATGATGACTCCAAGCATTAAATGGTGCTGTGGCTCCCAGCATTAAGCAGTACAGTGACTCCCAGCATTAAACCGTGCAGTGACTCCCAGCATTAAGCGGTGCAGTGACTCCCAGCATTAAGCGGTGCAGTGACTCCCAGCATTAAGCGGTGCAGTGACTCGCAGCATTAAACGGTGCAGTGACTCGCAGCATTAAACGGTGCAGTGACTCCCAGCATTAAGCGGTGCAGTGAGTGCAGTGACTCCCAGCATTAAAACGGTGCAGTGACTCCCAGCATTAAACGGTGCAGTGACTCCCAGCATTAAACGGTGCAGTGACTCCCAGCATTAAACGGTGCCGTGACTCCCAGCATTAAACGGTGCAGTGACTCGCAGCATTAAACGGTGCAGTGACTCCCAGCATTAAGCGGTGCAGTGACTCCCAGCATTAAACGGTGCAGTGACTCCCAGCATTAAGCGGTGCAGTGACTCCCAGCATTAAACGGTGCAGTGACTCCCAGCATTAAACGGTGCAGTGACTCCCAGCATTAAACGGTGCAGTGACTCCCAGCATTAAACGGTGCCGTGACTCCCAGCATTAAACGGTGCAGTGACTCCCAGCATTAAAAGGTGCAGTGACTCCCAGCATTAAACGGTGCCGTGACTCCCAGCATTAAACGGTGCCGTGACTCCCAGCATTAAACGGTTCAGTGACTCCCAGCATTAAACGGTTCAGTGACTCCCAGCATTAAACGGTGCAGTGACTCCCAGCATTAAACGGTGCTGTGACTCCCAGCATTAAACGGTGCTGTGACTCCCAGCATTAAACGGTGCTGTGACTCCCAGCATTAAATGGTGCCGTGACTCCCAGCATTAAATGGTGCCGTGACTCCCAGGTAGGGTTGCCACCTGGCCAGTATTTTACTGGCCTGGCCGGTAAAAATCATGGCTGATCCCAATGTTATTAATAGAGAAAAAAGATAAATATATGGGAAGGCCGGTATTTTTTTCCAGAAAAGGTGGCAACCCTACTCCCAGCATTAAACTGTGCCGTGACTGCCAGCATTAAGCGGTGCAGTGACTCCCAGCATTAAAAGGTGCCGTGACTTCCAGTATTAAACGGTACAGTGACTCCCAGCATTAAACAGTGCCGTGACCCCCAGCATTAAACGGTGCAGTGACTCCCAGCAATAAATGGTGCCGTGACTCCAGGCATTAAGCGGTACAGTGACTCCCAACATTAAACGGTGCAGTGACTCCCAGCATTAAACGTGCCGTGACTCCCAGCATTAAGCGGTACAGTGACTCCCAGCATTAAACGGTGCAGTGACTCCCTGCATTAAACTGTGCCATGACTGCCAGCATTAAGCTGTGCAGTGACTCCCAGCATTAGAAGGTGCCGTGACTCCCAGCATTAAGCGGTGCAGTGACTCCCAGCATTAAGCGGTGCAGTGACTCCCAGCATTAAACGGTGCAGTGGACTCCCAGCATTAAACGGTGCAGTGACTCCCAGCATTAAACGGTGCAGTGACTCCCAGCATTAAACGGTGCCGTGACTCCCAGCATTAAACAGTGCAGTGACTCGCAGCATTAAACGGTGCAGTGACTCCCAGCATTAAGCGGTGCAGTGACTCCCAGCATTAAACGGGTGGCAGTGACTCCCAGCATTAAGCGGTGCAGTGACTCCCAGCATTAAACGGTGCAGTGACTCCCAGCATTAAACGGTGCAGTGACTCCCAGCATTAAACGGTGCAGTGACTCCCAGCATTAAATGGTGCCGTGACTCCCAGCATTAAACGGTTCAGTGACTCCCAGCATTAAACGGTGCAGTGACTCCCAGCATTAAATGGTGCCGTGACTCCCAGCATTAAACGGTGCAGTGACTCCCAGCATTAAACGGTGCCGTGACTCCCAGCATTAAACGGTGCAGTGACTCCCAGCATTAAAAGGTGCAGTGACTCCCAGCATTAAACGGTGCAGTGACTCCCAGCATTAAATGGTGCCGTGACTCCCAGCATTAAACGGTTCAGTGACTCCCAGCATTAAACGGTTCAGTGACTCCCAGCATTAAACGGTTCAGTGACTCCCAGCATTAAACGGTGCAGTGACTCCCAGCATTAAACGGTGCTGTGACTCCCAGCATTAAACGGTGCTGTGACTCCCAGCATTAAATGGTGCCGTGACTCCCAGCATTAAATGGTGCCGTGACTCCCAGGTAGGGTTGCCACCTGGCCAGTATTTTACTGGCCTGGCCGGTAAAAATCATGGCTGATCCCAATGTTATTAATAGAGAAAAAAGATAAATATATGGGAAGGCCGGTATTTTTTTCCAGAAAAGGTGGCAACCCTACTCCCAGCATTAAACTGTGCCGTGACTGCCAGCATTAAGCGGTGCAGTGACTCCCAGCATTAAAAGGTGCCGTGACTTCCAGTATTAAACGGTACAGTGACTCCCAGCATTAAACAGTGCCGTGACCCCCAGCATTAAACGGTGCAGTGACTCCCAGCAATAAATGGTGCCGTGACTCCAGGCATTAAGCGGTACAGTGACTCCCAACATTAAACGGTGCAGTGACTCCCAGCATTAAACGTGCCGTGACTCCCAGCATTAAGCGGTACAGTGACTCCCAGCATTAAGCAGTACAGTGACTTCCAGCATTAAATGGTGCCGTGACTCCCAGCATTAAACGTGCCGTGACTCCCAGCATTAAGCGGTACAGTGACTCCCAGCATTAAACGGTGCAGTGACTCCCTGCATTAAACTGTGCCATGACTGCCAGCATTAAGCTGTGCAGTGACTCCCAGCATTAGAAGGTGCCGTGACTCCCAGCATTAAGCGGTGCAGTGACTCCCAGCATTAAGCGGTGCAGTGACTCCCAGCATTAAACGGTGCAGTGACTCCCAGCATTAAACGGTGCAGTGACTCCCAGCATTAAACGGTGCAGTGACTCCCAGCATTAAACGGTGCAGTGACTCCGAGCATTAAACGGTGCAGTGACTCCCAGCATTAAACGGTGCAGTGACTCCCAGCATTAAACGGTGCAGTGACTCCCAGCATTAAACGGTGCAGTGACTCCCAGCATTAAACGGTGCCGTGACTCCCAGCATTAAAGATGAGAGTGCCACATGCAGGTTTCATGGAATTAGTATCCTGAGCTGCAGGAATCACATTACATACACCAAGCATTGTTTTTGACTGTGCTGCAAATTGAACTTTTCCTCTAATCCTTTTACAAACACTTTACTGGTTCATCAGTTCTGTATGCTGATGTGGGGAGCACAGATCAGGAATATAAAATGCATCATCTAAGTTTCATGTTTTTGTTTGTTATAAACAAGTGGCTTAATTATTAGCCCATTCAACCTGCGGCTTCTCTCATAAAATGTGTTTTATTCACTTTTAATACCATTTTTCCTCCTCTCCTCTCCCTGCTGCAAGTCTGTAAATTGCTTTTTAGAATTATTTCCTTTGCTGGGATTGTAACACCTGACTATGTTTATTCAATTTCCTCAGAGTATCCAGATGAATTAGTTATTTAGAGAACCAGGCTCATTTACATACTAATTATTATGAGACTGGGATTGTTGCACGGAGACGGATGAATTCAGCAAAGGGAGAGTTCATAAAGGGGGAATTAAAGTGGACCTGTCACCCAGAAATAAAAATCTGTATAATAAAAGTCCTTCAAATTAAACATGAAATCCAAATTATTTTTATTAAAGCATTCATAACTGTTGTAAACTTATTCAAACATCTCAACCATCAATCAAATATTGACTGCTCCTCCCCTATGCCTTAGAGGCGGGGCATACTATTACTTTCACTTTCCATTCAGCACTTCCTACATGTCACTGCTCTCCCCACATTCCCCCCAATCTCTTCACCATTTAATTGTGTAGCCAGGACATGGGGATGGACATCAGGTCCCCCATTCTGGTGATGATACAAGACTTGTCTTAATAACAGTGTCCACAAAATGGCTCCTGCCTGCTTGTTATAATTATGAATTCCCAGACTGATGGAAACAAGATTCAAATAATTTATACAGTGTAATTAAAGTTCATTTTGCTTGATTAACATGATAAAACGGGATTTGGAATAATTTTTTTGGGTGACGGGTCCCCTTTAAGATGTTTTTCCAAATGGACAACCCCAAATATTTACTCTTTCAAAAATCAGATACCTGCAGCCTTCAGTTGACTGTTGGGGATTTGTAGACCAATGGCTCCAAGTGCCATATCATAACTTTACCTTCTATCTTTCTCACAACCATTGATACCTTCCTTTATTATCCTGATTGCCTCTTCTCTTCCTTGCGCTTGTTGTATTTCCCCTTACTATTGCTGGTCTTCCTCACCACTGCTAGCCTCTCCTTACTATCCCATATCATCTTCACCATCTCCTTACTATCCCATATAGTCCTCAACTATCGCCTTACTATCCCATATCTTCCTCACCACTACTAACTTCTCTTTACTATCCCATATCATCTTCACACATCTCCTTACTGTCTCATATCGTCCTCACCCAGCTCCTTACTATCCCATAATGTTCTCACCCATCTCCTTACTATCCCATATCTTCCTCACCACTGTTAACCTCTCCTTACTATCCCTTTTCATCTTCACCCAACTCTTTACTATCCCATATCGTCCTCACCTATCTCCATACTATCCCATATCTTCCTCACCACTACTAACTTCACCTTACTATCCCATATCTTCCTTACCCATCTCCTTGCTATCTCATTTCGTCTTCACCCATCTCCTTACTATACCATATCTTCCTTGCCCGTCTCTTTACTATCCCACATTGTCCACACCCATCTCCTTAATATCCCATATCGTTCTCACCCATCTCCTTACTATCCCATTTATCTTCACCCATCTCCTTACTATCCCATATCTACCTCGCCACTACTAACCTCTCCTTACTATCCCTTTTCATCTTCACCCATCTCTTTACTATCCCATATTGTCCTCACTCCTTACTATCCCATATCTTCCTCACCCATCTCCTTGCTATCTCATTTCGTCTTCACCCATCTCCTTACTACCCCACATTGTCTTAACCCATCTTCTTTCTATCCCATTTAATCCTTGCCCATTACCTTACTATCCATATATTCATCACCACTGCTAGCATCTCCTGTTAGCAGTGGTGAGAAAGATACGGGACTGTAATTTCTTCACTAGGAGTCAGAGCAGAATGTTGGTATAGGATGAGAGTATTGATTATTCTGCATTATTATTCACATCACACAAACATCCCCACCTTTATCTTTGCTCCTGCTCCCGACACCAAGTGCAATTTTAGTGCCTTACTACACAGTGCAAGGATCTGTGTGATTTAATAGTCGGTGGCATATGAAAGCCGCAAGCCACAGTAACATGTTATTTAGCTAATTGCCTTTCACGGGGGAACTTCTCTGCTAGAAAGATTTTTATTTATTTTATTATTGCCTTGTAAACGCTTCCCATTTAAAGGGGAACTAAGTCCAAAGTAGAAGTTTATCCAGCATGAAAAGCATCTCTAAGTGTGTTCTGCCATTGTAGATTGTGACTAGCCCCTCTTGTATCCTTACAAATATTGTTGAACTACATCTCCCATCACCCTCTGCCCTGAGATCCTCCAGCCAACCCATTTCCAGGACAAGCAGGGTGATGTATGTTACAGTTTCTGCTCCTGATGTCTGCGGTTTTGAGGGAAGAATGTGTATTTTGCCATTAATGATAAAAGTACATTACATTTCATTTGGGAGGGGTCGTGCTCTTGTACAGAGGTGACTCCTGTCCAGAGCAAATAGATAAATTGGCAGATTCTGATGTAAGTCATGGCTGAACATTTCCATTAGTCGGCAGCAAGAGCAGATTATTTGTTATATACACACATTTATACACATACAGGGCTTGCAGCTTGACTCTCCTGTCTGTCTGAGCTTTTATATACAAGCCCTGTGCTCCCTTCAACCCAAACGCACAGAATTAGTGTAATGAATAGAACAGCCAACTTTGGGCATTTCATCATAATTTCCTCATTTCTATTCTCTGTATTTCCAGTTCATCTTTACTCCTATTTTCTGCCTGTGGACCTGGACCCTGTTCTAATTTGTTACCAATATGTGTCCGTATTAAGAAAAACATCCTTTAAAGGAGAACTAAACCCCAAAAATGAACATGGCTAAAATGCCATATTTTCTACACTGAACTTATTGCACGAGGCTAAAGTTTGAGCTTGTCAATAGCAGCAATGATCCAGGACTTCAAACTTGTCACAGGGGGTCACCATCTTGGAAAGTGTCTGTGACACTCACATGCTCAGTGGGCTCTGATTGGCTGTTGAGAAGCTAAGCTTAGGGCTCGTCACTAATTATCCAGCAGAAAACGAGCTTCCCTGGCTGTAATATAAGCTGATGCTACAGGTTTGCTGATTATTAAATTCTGATGCTAATTGCACTGGTTTCTGTGCTGCCATGTAGTAATTATGTGTATTAATTACTAATCAGCCTTATATTGTGACATTTCTATTCTATGTGTACTGTATATTGTGAGTGGCTCCCTAAACTCAGTAAGTGACAGCAGCACAGAGCATGTGCAGTGAATCAGCAGAAAAGAAGATGGGGAGCTACTGGGGCATCTTTGGAGACACAGATCTTTACTGCTAAAGGGCTGTGGTTGCCTTGGGCTGGTACAGAAGCACAAAACATCATGTACAACATTTCTACCTACTTCTTTACTTAAGCTTTAGTTCTCCTTTAAGGCAGGGGCTTTAAGGTGTGTATTTGAGTTTATGTGCCCTTTAAGCTGAAAGGATATTTTATGGAGTTGTCCAATAGTCACAACTAAGGGCTAAACTTCACGGGAGCTTTTTATCAGATTTTGGGAGTCAAGTGGTGCCATGCAACAGCACAAGATTTTGTAGGTTGCTACGAAATGTGATTCCCCCCCTCTATCGTGTCGGATGGAAAATGTTTCATGTAGTTTACACCTCAGATCGGTCCCATTGTATTCTGACTTGTCGGATGCGTTTTGTCAATCCAACATCATCCGACAAAAGTGCTCATGGAGTTTAGCCATAAAAGCGCAGGGAGTCCAGAATCAAGATGGTGACTACAATGGGGCACAATACCAATTGCTTTGGGTGAGATCCGCTGACAGTTGGCACCTGCTTTATATATTGATGGCGTATTCTCCTTCCCATCATTCATTATATTGTCTCTAACTGACATCTTTTCTATGGAGAAGAACTCTGATCTCTCAATACTGTTCATTCAGCCTGTTCCGTAATTAACCTTTTCCTGTAATGATACCGGGTGCCCTGGTTGTACATAACGTAATATTATTAGCGACCGATGAATCCTCAGGATGTTCTGCAATAAGTGCCCGGCACACGCTGAATAAAGACATAAATGTGTATTTGTTTGGAGCGTTGCCATTTAGGTCAAATTCATGAAAAAAAACTGCACTGGAAATACTGTGCTGGCATTTATGCAATAAAGAATATATGATACTTATCACTGATATATAGTGTATATATGCTGCCCAACTCAATAATTAATAAAATTGATTCCATCACTAGTTTATTTTTAAGTTTAAGATATTTAGGATTCATATACAATATGTTATGCTGTGTTGACTCTGAGTATTACTTATTACTGTACATCCCTTCTATGTGTTTTCTTTTGTTTCAGCCTGACCACTAGCCCAAAACTAACTAGCCCTATGCCTTTGACAGCATTCGGCACCTTTCATATGGCCACTTGTCTTGAGTTCCAAACTGGCCCAGATCTGCAGATGTGTTGCATCTTATAACAGAGCCTTTAGTTGCTTCCCTCCAGCACTGACTGTTATGGGCCTGCACATCTTGGGGCAGCACCTATGAAGTAGTGTCAATAGTTTGTGGAAGGGAGTGTGACTGTGGGATAGCAGGTATAGTAGGGAGAGATGGTGTCTATAGTAACAGTGGATAATAGTCTCTGGGAAGGGAGTGTGACTGTGGGATAGCAGGTATAGTAGGGAGAGATGGTGTCTATAGTAACAGTGGGATAATAGTCTCTGGGAAGGGAGTGTGACTGTGGGATAGCAGGTATAGTAGGGAGAGATGGTGTCTATAGTAACAGTGGATAATAGTCTCTGGGAAGGGAGTGTGACTGTGGGATAGCAGGTATAGTAGGGAGAAATGGTGCCTATAGTAACAGTGGATAATAGTCTCTGGGAAGGGAGTGTGACTGTGGGATAGCAGGTATAGTAGGGAGAGATGGTGCCTATAGTAACAGTGGATAATAGTCTCTGGGAAGGGAGTGTGACTGTGGGATAGCAGGTATAGTAGGGAGAGATGGTGCCTATAGTAACAGTGGATAATAGTCTCTGGGAAGGGAGTGGTAACTGTGGGATAGCAGGTATAGTAGGGAGAGATGGTGTCTATAGTAACAGTGGATAATAGTCTCTGGGAAGGGAGTGTGACTGTGGGATAGCAGGTATAGTAGGGAGAGATGGTGTCTATAGTAACAGTGGATAATAGTCTCTGGGAAGGGAGTGTGACTGTGGGATAACAGTATAGTAGGGAGAGATGGTGTCTATAGTAACAGTGGGATAATAGTCTCTGGGAAGGGAGTGTGACTGTGGGATAGCAGGTATAGTAGGGAGAGATGGGGTCTATAGTAACAGTGGATAATAGTCTCTGGGAAGGGAGTGTGACTGTGGGATAGCAGGTATAGTAGGGAGAGATGGTGCCTATAGTAACAGTGGATAATAGTCTCTGGGAAGGGAGTGTGACTGTGGGATAGCAGGTATAGTAGGGAGAGATGGTGTCTATAGTAACAGTGGGATAATAGTCTCTGGGGAAGGGAGTGTGACTGTGGATAGCAGGTATAGTAGGGAGAGATGGTGCCTATAGTAACAGTGGGATAATAGTCTCTGGGAAGGGAGTGTGACTGTGGATAGCAGGTATAGTTGGGAGAGATAGTGCCTATAGTAACAGTGGATAATAGTCTCTGGGAAGGGACTGTGACTGTGGGATAGCAGGTATAGTAGGGAGAGATGGTGCCTATAGTAACAGTGGATAATAGTCTCTGGTAAGGGAGTGTGACTGTGGGATAGCAGGTATAGTAGGGAGAGATGGTGTCTATAGTAACAGTGGATAATAGTCTCTGGTAAGGGAGTGTGACTGTGGGATAGCAGGTATAGTAGGGAGAGATGGTGTCTATAGTAACAGTGGATAATAGTCTCTGGGAAGGGAGTGTGACTGTGGGATAGCAGGTATAGTAGGGAGAGATGGTGTCTATAGTAACAGTGGATAATAGTCTCTGGGAAGGGAGTGTGACTGTGGGATAGCAGGTATAGTAGGGAGAGATGGTGCCTATAGTAACAGTGGATAATAGTCTCTTGGAAGGGAGTGTGACTGTGGGATAGCAGGTATAGTAGGGAGAGATGGTGCCTATAGTAACAGTGGATAATAGTCTCTGGGAAGGGAGTGTGACTGTGGAATAGCAGGTATAGTAGGGAGAGATGGTGTCTATAGTAACAGTGGGATAATAGTCTCTGGGAAGGGAGTGTGACTGTGGGATAACAGGTATAGTAGGGAGAGATAGTGCCTATAGTAACAGTGGATAATAGTCTCTGGGAAGGGAGTGTGACTGTGGGATAGCAGGTATAGTAGGGAGAGATGGTGTCTATAGTAACAGTGGATAATAGTCTCTGGGAAGGGAGTGTGACTGTGGGATAGCAGGTATAGTAGGGAGAGATGGTGTCTATAGTAACAGTGGATAATAGTCCTCTGGGAAGGGAGTGTGACTGTGGGATAGCAGGTATAGTAGGGAGAGATGGTGCCTATAGTAACAGTGGGATAATAGTCTCTGGGAAGGGAGTGTGACTGTGGGATAGCAGGTATAGTAGGGAGAGATGGTGCCTATAGTAACAGTGGGATAATAGTCTCTGGGAAGGGAGTGTGACTGTGGGATAGCAGGTATAGTTGGGAGAGATAGTGCCTATAGTAACAGTGGATAATAGTCTCTGGGAAGGGACTGTGACTGTGGGATAGCAGGTATAGTAGGGAGAGATGGTGCCCTATAGTAACAGTGGATAATAGTCTCTGGGAAGGGAGTGTGACTGTGGGATAGCAGGTATAGTAGGGAGAGATGGTGTCTATAGTAACAGTGATAATAGTCTCTGGGAAGGGAGTGTGATGTGGGATAGCAGGTATAGTTAGGAGAGAGTGCCGGTATATGGTAACAGTGGGACTATAGTGCTCTGAAGGGGGAGTGTGACTGTGGGATAGCATGTAATATGTAGGGACAGAGTTTTATGAGAGTAAAATATGGCATTAGTCGCCATTAACTCGAAAGATGATTCTCTCTGGTAACTGCCTTTAATTGGTAAACAAAGCTGTGTATAATGGATCGCAATTGTGTGAGAGGTAATTTTATATAACTCGATTTAGACAGTGGGATCAAGTATGATGCGATCGGTCTATATGTACCCTGTCCAGGGTACTTGCTCTGTAGAACTCAAGCGCATAGGTGGCAGGTATTTGCACATGGTTCTGCAGAGTGGTCGCACTTTCGGATCTCATACGGAAGAATTTGTTAAAACAGGTAAGAGGGTTGTAATATTCCAAACTCAATATGGATGCTCAGTTTGTGAGGTGTGAGATAGTAGCACATGTATCAGAGTGGGGCTTACTGAATGAGGTATTAGGATGTTATATCATCCGAGGTCTAGGCGTTGGAGGTGGATAAGGATCTTTGTGGATGTTTGAGTCGTCGTAGACATTAGGTAAGTGAGTGTGAAGGCTTAAACTCAATGGTAATCAGGAGGTTGTGGCTACTGTGTGGATGGCTAGGTTGCAGGGTTGTAGTATAATTGGACTAGAAGGTAATGGGATCGGAGCTATGTTCGCATCAAACCTAGGTTCTTGCAATGGGGGATCAAAAAGGGCGGAGCGTACGTGAAGGTGCTGTTCACCATGAGTGGTGAGGGTTGGTCCAAGGGAGCGCAGGGACTTAGTCGCTACGACATTGTTGGGCGATTAGCGCCTTATGTTATGGCATGGTGCCTCAGTGGCGGCCGGATTATTGCCATCTCGTTAGTATATGGTGACTCGTGAGGCAATAGGGTATGCTGGCCGAGGTATAGATACTCTTGACGCTCTTGCTAAGAATACTGTTTATGGACTTATGGTACAATGTAACAGAGTGTAATTCCTGGAGGAAACCCTTTATTCCCACAATTTTGGAGCTTCTGCTGGACCATCCATTATGAGTGGTAAAAAGAAGATTTAAACAGCAGCAAAGGAAGGGCTTCCTCAGCCCAATATCATTTAAATGTATGGTGTGTGATCCTTGCCTAGATGAATACTCTTGGATTCTGCTGATAAATGTAGAAATTTATTGGATGGGTTTTCTTTGTGTTATTGTGTCTTTAAAACAAAGGCGTTTTTACCCTTCTAATTTTATGGATAATGGTTTCTCCAAGTTATGGTTAATGGTGTTCCTTGGTATTTTGCTTTACAGATCCCCAGATTAACTCCAGTATAGCAATGTGGCCCTCTCCTGGGAAGATGGAATGGATCATACCACTGGTTGTGGTTTCAGCTTTAACATTTGTGTGCCTAATCCTCCTTGTAGCTGTGCTGGTCTATTGGAGGTGAGGAAACGCTTTTATTACTTCTTACTCATTATTGTTACCCATAAACATGAGCTGGAGGCCTCCTGGGAGGTTAACATAGGACAATATTTCCACCATGTGAAGTTGAGATCTAGAAAAACAGGGAAACGTGTAAACCCATTGAAGTAAAGTGATACAATGACGATGATGGGGCAACATCTCCAATATGTGGAACTGAGTGATACTGATGGGGCAACTTTCCAATAAGTGAAGTTGAGTGATACAATGATGGGGCAACATTTCCAATATGTGGAGTTGAATGATACAATGATGGGGCAACATTTCCAATATGTGGAGTTGAATGATACAATGATGGGGCAACGTGTCCAATATGTGGAGTTGAGTGATACAATGATGGGGCAAATTTCCAATATGTGGAGTTGAGTGATACAATGATGGGGCAACTTTCCAATATGTGGAGTTTTGTGATACAATGATGGGGCAACGATTCTAATATGTGGAGTTGAGTGATACAATGATGGGGCAACGTTCCAATATGTGGAGTTGTGTGATACAATGATGGGGCAACATTTCCAATATGTGTAGTTGAGTGATACAATGATGGGACAAATTTCCAATATGTTGCGTTGAGTGATACAAAGACAACTTTCCAATATGTGGAGTTGAGTGATACAATGATGGGGCAACATTTCCAATATGTGGAGTTAAGTGATACAATGATTGGGCAACGTCTCCAATATGTGGAGTTGAGTGATACAATGATAGGGCAATGTTTCCAATATGTTGCATTGAGTGATACAATGATGGGTCAATGTTTCCAATATGTGGAGTTAAGTGATACAATGATGGGGCAACATTCCAATATGTGGAGTTGAGTGATACAATGATGGGGCAACTTTCCAATATGTGGAGTTGAGTGATACAATGATGGGGCAACTTTCCAATATGTGGAGTTGAGTGATACAATGATGGGGCAACATTTCCAATATGTGGAGTTAAGTGATACAATGATTGGGCAACGTCTCCAATATGTGGAGTTGAGTGATACAATGATAGGGCAATGTTTCCAATATGTTGCATTGAGTGATACAATGATGGGTCAATGTTTCCAATATGTGGAGTTAAGTGATACAATGATGGGGCAACTTTCCAATATGTGGATTTGAGTGATACAATGATTTGGCAACGCCTCCAATATGTGGAGTTGAGTGATACAATGATGGGGCAAGTTTCCAATATGTAGAGTTGAGTGATACGATGATAGGGCAATGTTTCAAATATGTTGCGTTGAGTGATACAATGATGGGGCAAACTTTCCAATATGTGGAGTTGAGTGATACAATGATGGGGCAACTTTCCAATATGTGGAGTTAAGTGATACAATGATTGGGCAACGTCTCCAATATGTGGAGTTGAGTGATACAATGATGGGTCAACGTTTCCAATATGTGGAGTTGAGTGATACAATGATGGGTCAACGTTTCCAATATGTGGAGTTAAGTGATACAATGATGGGGCAACTTTCCATTATGTGGATTTGAGTGATACAATGATTTGGCAAAGCCTCCAATATGTGGAGTTGAGTGATACAATGATGGGGCAACGTCTTCCATATGTAGAGTTGAGTGATACAATGATAGGGCAATGTTTCCAATATGTGGAGTTGAGTGGGGCAACATATCCAATATGTGGAGTTGATTGGTACAGTGATGGGGCAACGTTTTCGAACATGTAAAGTTGAGATGTAGAAGGACAAGTACATCTTTTATCCCATTGAAGTTGAGCGATACAATGACAGGGTAACATTTTGAATTTGTGAAGCTCAGCGATACACCAATGGGGCAATGTTTTGACCCTGTAATGTAAATTGATACAATTATTTGACCAGGTAAATTGAGGGATTAAGGGTTGAAACTTCTGAACATTATTAATATAATGAGAAAAAAGGAAAAGTACCCCGCAAAAGCTAATTACTAGAAAGTTGGTCACTCCAAAATCTTTTATTTCTCACCGTCTACTATGTATTCAGGTTTTGTGCGATTGGTAACTGATAAGTGGTACCCCACATGGATAACAGGTCTGCTCTTTGCTGCTAGTAAGCCTTAAATTAATGCAGCACATATACTTAATTAGTGAAATGAATACTTAACTACAAATCAATTAATTATGAGAAAGAACCGAAAATTATAATCCAAACATTAGCTCCAGAAAAGTGCATTAATTATGAAATGAATAGCTCAATAATAGCTCAATAATAATAATAATAAATAGCTTAATAATAAATTAATTTCACTAATTAAGTATATCTGCTGCATTAATTTAAGGCTTACTAGCGGCAAAGAGCAGACCTGTTATCCAAGTTATCAGTTACCAATCGCACAAACCTGAAAACATAGTAGTCGGTGAGAAATAAAAGATTTTGGAGCGACCAACTGTCTAGTCATCCGTTTTTGCGGGGTACTTGTCCTTTTTTTTCTCTATGGAAAAACATACTTTCATTAATTAATTCATACCGGCCGTGGTCAGACCTCTGCTGTAACTAATTGGGAATAATTGAAAACAATTAAGGGCACTTTTTTTTTCTATACACTGTTTGGGTACTGTCTGCCAAAAAAAAATCAATATAATCACCAATACAATTAGAACCACATTGCTCCTCAAAAAACCCCAGTTTGATCCGATTGTTACTTCACACACTGAGAACACCAGCTTTGTATTAACCACGATTAGCCGGCCACACACATAGGGGCCACGGCTCTTCTTTATTTCCATTACTGTCAGGCTGAACAAAGAGAACAATAGGAAGGGACCATTACCAGTTAGGGGTGTCCCTATGTCTGTTTGGCCAGTGTCGGGCCATGTTAGAGAGTCACGGCACTACTTTCTGTTTCCCTCTCAATGCAAGGGATTGCAGGCATCTAAAGATGTTCCCCTCATTTTATTGCTGTGTTTATTTGCATTTCAAGTTTGATTGAAGCCCCCGATAATGTGGTGTAACGTTTCATTCCACTCAGTCGGGCAGGATCACTGGCCTTGTGTGAGATCCTCTCCCGTATCTGCCATTTAGACTAATGTCTCCGCCAGCAATTTGCCCCTTTGCTTTGTGATGCTCGTGTGGTTACTCGTCACTCGCATCAGGCTTCTCCGTGCATCACATTAGCCTGAGATTTTAAAGCGGATAAACAAGGAATGATAAATACGTTGGGTAAATAGCACAGAATAGGGATCCTGGATCTGCTCAGTCGGATTCTTCAAATCAAACGATTGCAGTCGGAGGCAGACATTACCCTTAATGGGTCTCACGTCTCGGAGCTGAGTGCTGAATAACTTCACTTTCCTGTATTATTCCTGTATAAATGTATTTATTAATCACCGCAAGGACCAGGAATGTTCTTGGCACACAATAAGCTATATCCTCATACTGTAGTGTATAAGGGAATCAATATGGCACCTCCTCCCTTATGTATAAATACAAATATACAGAGAAGGAATGTTCTGGGCACACAATAAGCTATACCCTCATTCTGTACTGTCTAAGGGAATCAATATGGCACCTCCCTCCTCCCATATGTATAAATACAAATATACAGAGAAGGAATGTTCTGGGCACACAATAAGCTATACCCTCATACTGTACTGTCTAATGGAATCAATATGGCACCTCCCTCCTCCCATATGTATAAATACAAATATACAGAGAAGGAATGTTCTGGGCACACAATAAGCTATACCCTCATACTGTACTGTCTAAGGGAATCAATATGGCACCTCCCTCCTCCCATATATATAAATACAAATATCAGAGAAGGAATGCTCTGGGCACACAATAAGCTATACCCTCATAATGTACTGTCTAAGGGAATCAATATGGCACCTCCTCCCATATGTATAAATACAAATATACAGAGAAGGAATGTTCTGGGCACACAATAAGCTATACCCTCATACTGTACCGTCTAAGGGAATCAATATGGCACCTCCTCCCATATGTATAAATACAAATATACAGAGAAGGAATGTTCTGGGCACACAATAAGCTATACCCTCATACTGTACTGTCTAAGGGAATCAATATGGCACCTCCTCCCATATGTATAAATACAAATATACAGAGAAGGAATGTTCTGGGCACACAATAAGCTATACCCTCATACTGTACTGTCTAAGGGAATCAATATGGCACCTCCTCCCATATGTATAAATACAAATATACAGAGAAGGAATGCTCTGGGCACACAATAATCTATACCCTCATACTGTACTGTCTAAGGGAATCAATATGGCACCTCCTCCCATATGTATAAATACAAATATACAGAGAAGGAATGTTCTGGGCACACAATAAGCTATACCCTCATACTGTACTGTCTAAGGGAATCAATATGGCACCTCCTCCCATATGTATAAATACAAATATACAGAGAAGGAATGTTCTGGGCACACAATAAGCTATACCCTCATACTGTACTGTCTAAGGGAATCAATATGACACCTCCTCCTCCCATATGTATAAATACAAATATACAGAGAAGGAATGCTCTGGGCACACAATAATCTATACCCTGTACTTGCTTTAGTGTCTTTTCGGTAATTCAGAGGTTCCCAAACTGTATCAGCTGATTGCAACTAAAACTCACTCATATAACTCTACATAGAAACCACATAATGTTTTTATACTGTAACTTGCAGTTAAAAGCAGATAAAATAATTTCACCTTTCGGTGAGTTCTGTGTTGTGAGAAACAGAATATTTTTGTGAGTAGTAAATGTCATCAACACTTGAGTCGACGCAGACAGGTTGTGTTTCTCTATTAAATCAGGGTGTTTATGCGGCGATAATGTGTTTACATACGGGAGGCTGTTTAGAGCAACACAGCTGCAGCTGTTAAAGGGATACTGTCATGGGAAAAAAAACAATTTTCAAAACGCATCAGTTAATAGTGCTGCTCCAGCAGACTTCTGCACTGAAATCCATTTCTCAAAAGAGCAAACAGATTTTTTTATATTCAATTTTGAAATCTGACATGGGGCTAGACATATTGTCAATTTCCCAACTGCCCCAAGTCATGTGACTTGTGCTCTGATAAGCTTCAATCACTCTTTACTGCTGTACTGCAAGTTGGAGTGATATCACCCTCCTCCCTCCCCCCCCCCAGCAGCCAAACAAAAGAACAATGGGAAGGTAACCAGATAACAGCTCCCTAACACAAGATAACAGCTGCCTGGTAGATCTAAGTACAACACTCAATAGTAAAATCCAGGTCCCACTGAGACACATTCAGTTACATTGAGAAGGAAAAACAGCAGCCTGCCAGAAAGCATTTCTCTCCTAACGTGCAGGCACAAGTCACATGACATGGGGCAGCTGGGAAATTGACAAAATGTCTAGCCCCATGTCAGATTTAAAAATTGAATATAAAAAAATCTGTTTGCTCTTTTGAGAAATGGATTTCAATGCAGAATTTTGCTGGAGCAGCACTATTAACTGATTCGTTTTGAAAAAAAATTTTTTTCCCATGACAGTATCCCTTTAAGGTCTTGTGCACGTTTCCCTCATCTGCCTTTCATATTTATCCTCACTCTTTCCCCAGCTCAGTGTGTATAATGGGTCATAGGTGTATAAGAGGTATCAGCCGTATGTGTAGGAGACGTCCTAGAAATGAGCCCAGCCAATGACGGCTCACAAGCGATACAGGTGCAAATTAGCACTCATGTTGGTAAATTGTGTGCAAGTTGACTTTTATACAGATGTTCCCATTTAGTCCTGCCCCCATTCACCCATTCACATGATAGTGGGATAATAATCATCTATATACCTGAACATTTCACTTATTTCTCATGCGCACACAGAGATGGAACAGGAATAAAGTGATTGTATGAGTACAAATATCTGCTCGGATGTTCCTTTGTCACAAAGCAAGTATTTTAATATCAGTGCTATTACCACTACCCCCACAATAAACTATACCCTCATACTGTACTGTCTAAGGGAATCAATATGGCACCTCCTCCCATATATATAAATACAAATATACTGAGAAGGAATGTTCTGGGCACACAATAAGCTATACCCTCTATATCTGTTACTTGTCCAAGTGGAATCATATGGCAACCTCCTCCCATATATATATATAAATACAAATATACAGAGAAGGAATGTCTGGGCACACAATAAGCTATACCTCATACTGTACTGTCTAGGGGAATCAATATGGCACCTCCTCCCATATGTATAAATACAAATATACAGAGAAGGAATGTTCTGGGCACACAATAAGCTTATAACCCTCATACTAGTACTGTCTAAGGAAATCAATATGGCACCCCTCCTCCATAATGTATAAAATACAAATATACAGAGAAGGAATGTTCTGGGCACACAATAAGCTATACCCTCATACTGTACTGTCTAAGGGAATCAATATAGCACCTCCTCCTCCCATATGTATAAATACAAATATACAGAGAAGGAATGTTCTGGGCACACAATAAGCTATACCCTCATACTGTACTGTCTAAGGGAATCAATATGGCACCTCCCACTCCCATATGTATAAATACAAATATACAGAGAAGGAATGTTCTGGCACACAATAAGCTATACCCTCATACTGTACTGTCTAAGGGAATCAATATGGCACCTCCTCCTCCCATATGTATAAATACAAATATACAGAGAAGGAATGTTCTGGGCACACAATAAGCTATACCCTCATACTGTACTGTCTAAGGGAATCAATATGGCACCTCCTCCCATATGTATAAATACAAATATACAGAGAAGGAATGTTCTGGGCACACAATAAGCTATACCCTCATACTGTACTGTCTAAGGGAATCAATATGGCACCTCCTCCCATATGTATAAATACAAATATACAGAGAAGGAATGTTCTGGGCACACAATAAGCTATACCCTCATACTGTACTGTCTAAGGGAATCAATATGACACCTCCCTCCTCCCATATGTATAAATACAAATATACAGAGAAGGAATGTTCTGGGCACACAATAAGCTATACCCTCATACTGTACTGTCTAAGGGAATCAATATGGCACCTCCCTCCTCCCATATGTATAAATACAAATATACAGGGAAGGAATGTTCTGGGCACACAATAAGCTATACCCTCATACTGTACTGTCTAAGGGAATCAATATGGCACCTCCTCCTCCCATATGTATAAATACAAATATACAGAGAAGGAATGTTCTGGGCACACAATAAGTTATACCCTCATACTGTACTGTCTAAGGGAATCAATATGGCACCTCCTCCTCCCATATGTATAAATACAAATATACAGAGAAGGAATGTTCTGGGCACACAATAAGCTATACCCTCATACTGTACTGTCTAAGGGAATCAATATGGCACCTCCTCCCATATGTATAAATACAAATATACAGAGAAGGAATGTTCTGGGCACACAATAAGCTATACCCTCATACTGTACTGTCTAAGGGAATCAATATGGCACCTCCTCCTCCCATATGTATAAATACAAATATACAGAGAAGGAATGTTCTGGGCACACAATAAGCTATACCCTCATACTGTACTGTCTAAGGGAATCAATATGGCACCTCCTCCTCCCATATGTATAAATACAAATATACAGAGAAGGAATGTTCTGGGCACACAATAAGCTATACCCTCATACTGTACTGTCTAAGGTAATCAATATGACACCTCCCTCCTCCCATATGTATAAATACAAATATACAGAGAAGGAATGTTCTGGGCACACAATAAGCTATACCCTCATACTGTACTGTCTAAGGGAATCAATATGGCACCTCCCTCCTCCCATATGTATAAATACAAATATACAGGGAAGGAATGTTCTGGGCACACAATAAGCTATACCCTCATACTGTACTGTCTAAGGGAATCAATATGGCACCTCCTCCTCCCATATGTATAAATACAAATATACAGAGAAGGAATGTTCTGGGCACACAATAAGTTATACCCTCATACTGTACTGTCTAAGGGAATCAATATGGCACCTCCTCCTCCCATATGTATAAATACAAATATACAGAGAAGGAATTTTCTGGGCACACAATAAGCTATACCCTCATACTGTACTATCTAAGGGAATCAATATGGCACCTCCTCCCATATGTATAAATACAAATATACAGAGAAGGAATGTTCTGGGTACACAATAAGCTATACCCTCATACTGTACTGTCTAAGGGAATCAATATGGCACCTCCTCCTCCCATATGTATAAATACAAATATACAGAGAAGGAATGTTCTGGGCACACAATAAGTTATACCCTCATACTGTACTGTCTAAGGGAATCAATATGGCACCTCCCTTCTCCCATATGTATAAATACAAATATACAGGGAAGGAATGTTCTGGGCACACAATAAGCTATACCCTCATACTGTACTGTCTAAGGGAATCAATATGGCACCTCCTCCTCCCATATGTATAAATACAAATATACAGAGAAGGAATGTTCTGGGCACACAATAAGCTATACCCTCATACTGTACTGTCTAAGGGAATCAATATGGCACCTCCTCCCATATGTATAAATACAAATATACAGAGAAGGAATGTTCTGGGCACACAATAAGCTATACCCTCATACTGTACTGTCTAAGGGAATCAATATGGCACCTCCTCCTCCCATATGTATAAATACAAATATACAGAGAAGGAATGTTCTGGGCACACAATAAGCTATACCCTCATACTGTACTGTCTAAGGGAATCAATATGGCACCTCCTCCCATATGTATAAATACAAATATACAGAGAAGGAATGTTCTGGGCACACAATAAGCTATACCCTCATACTGTACTGTCTAAGGGAATCAATATGGCACCTCCTCCTCCCATATGTATAAATACAAATATACAGAGAAGGAATGTTCTGGGCACACAATAAGCTATACCCTCATACTGTACTGTCTAAGGGAATCAATATGACACCTCCCTCCTCCCATATGTATAAATACAAATATACAGAGAAGGAATGTTCTGGGCACACAATAAGCTATACCCTCATACTGAGAGGGTGTGTGGAGATTGTGCTGCTGGAGTGTGAGTTTCCCAGGCCCATTTTGGGTCTGGGGGGATCTGATTCACACACAGTTACAGGGCCCTGAGCCTTGTGAATTTGTTTATTTACCAAAATGAGGAAGAAAACAACCAGGGGCGATTCTTGCTATAATGCCGCCTGAGGCGGCCTTCTTTCGCCGCCCCCTTCCCTCCTCCCGGCACTAACCTTTATAGCGCCGGAGAGGGCAGGGGCGGTCCGCGACGATTCGTGCAGAGAGCGCAATAGCGCTCTCTGCGCTAGAAGAGCCGAATTTCCGGTTTGAAAACCGGAAATTCGGCTCTTAGTTACCAGGAGCGGCATTTTTGCCGCCCCTGGCAACCAGGGGGGCGCTGCCGCCTGAGGCGAGTGTCTCAACTCGCCTCATTGGTGGAGCGCCCCTGAAAACAACTATTTCAAGTAAAGGCAATGAGTCTGGAGGAAAAAATCCCAGGACACGTCTGGGAACTGGAAGAAAAGTAACAAAGTCTGGAGTTCTGGCTAAAACTCTGGAGGGAAAGAAGCCCAGTGAGAGGCAGAATGTGAGTGAGGAGCTGAGGGCTCTGTCTGCTGCAGGGAAACAGGAAAGTCCCAGTAAAGCAAATGGAGAGGTCCCAGTACCTGGAATGGAGTCTGCAGCGAGTGCTGCTAATGCTCAGGATTCTACTGCTGCCTCCCTTGATCCAGTGGGGCAGATGGAAGCTGTCAGTGCCATGGAGGCCGGAGATGACCCTGGGGAGGGCTGTAGTGAGGCCCAGAAGCCTTCTGATTCCAACATGGAGGCCAGTGTTTGTATGGACAGCATGGGGGCAGGAGATTGTACAGCAAAGCAATCCAGCTGTGAGTGGGGCAGTCGGCCAGCAGAGGGAGCCCCTAACAGCACATCTCACCTCCCTGTGCACAACAAGCAAGGCCGTGAGGCAGAGCAAGCAGCCCAGCAATGGAGGCCCAGGAGCAGCAGAGCCCAGGAAAGTGCTGGGGGAAGGGCAGCAGTGGAGAGAGACTGTGCAGTCCTGGCCAGGAGAGTAGCAGAACAAGCACTGGCAGCAGCAGATCATCCAGGTAACCCACAACTTACTGGGGACACTTTCACTTGTCAGGGGGCCCAGAGTGATAAACACACACAGAGTATTGCAGCCCCTGCTAATGAGGGGTCTGGGGACACTGTTCTGATTTCTGATCAAATCATAAAGGCAATTAAAGTCATGGAGAGTCTGCAGGCCAGGAATGTTGAACTAAACACTGACATTATGCGAGAGATAAAGAACATTTCACTTGCACAAGGGGAGCTGAGGGCCCAGGGTATCAGGAGACTGGTGACTCTGAATAAAGAGCTGGAGCAACTGGAGCAGCAGATACAGGGGACTATGATAATAATAAAGCCCTGGGAGGAATTCTACAGCAATAAGGCTCGCTTTAAGCAAATGGAAGGAGTCAAGAGCATTGCAAGTGGGACTCTCAGCCAAATTATTTTGGACTTGAATTCTGGTCACCAGCAGCCTTTTATAGAGATACAAACAATGGTTAATGCTGCACCAACTGTTTGTGCCAATACAAGTGTGAGTGGGCAGCGACTGGGGGGTAATTGTGGTGGAGGGGCAAGTGTGGCGCATGCAAGTGGTGCAGATGCTGCTGTGAATGGGGAAGGTGGGGGACCCTCACAGGCTGAATGTGGGGTGGTGGGTGAGCACGTGGTGCCCGGGGTGGGTGAGAAAAATGCAGAACAGGGTGACAATGCCAATCAGTCCAGCCAGAGTTTCTGGGAGAAACGCAGGTTTTTTGTTAGGGAGGAGCAGGAGAGAATTGTTCATGATGGGCCAGTGTTCAAGCGCAAGAACGTGGTCCGGATTAAGTGGGAGGGAGAAAGAGCAAAAGCCCCTGGGAGTAGGTTTGTGTGTCTCAACCTGATAAAGCAGTCCATGGGTTTTACTATAGCTGATGTCAATGCTTTTATATCTGTGTCCGACACTGAATATGAAGTGAGTTTCATGACATCAGTGGGGCTGGAGAAGTTCTGGGCACTTTATGAGCAGAAGAAAGGGCTGTTGGACTGGGAAGAGTTTACGGCAATCCCAGTCTCTAGGCCGGAGGTAAAAACAGTCACTATCATCTTCAAGCACGAATCTATCCCCCCAGAAGATGTGCTCATTTGGCTGAAGAGACAGTGCACAGTTCTGTCCCCCCTTAAGAAGGTGTATAATGAGGAGGGTTTTTGGGTGGCTGGATGGCGGGTCCAGGTCAGGCTGGGGATGGAGAACAACATCACCAAACATCTCCCTAATTCTTTCTTTATAGGCAGAGAGAGAGGCACCTGCTTCTACCCTGGGCAGCCTCGCCAATGCTTCAAATGTGGGTCTAGACGGCATCTAGCGAGCAATTGTGACAATAAAGTTTGTGTAATGTGTGGGGCCCAGGGCCACGTGAGCAAAGAGTGTAATAAGATTCGCTGCAACTTGTGCTCGGCCTTGGGTCACTCACACCGAGACTGCCCAGAAGCTTGGCACAACATCAAAAAGGCTTGTCCCACGGTGGAAAGGGAACTGTTTGAGCCAGAGGAGAGTCAGATGGAAGTGGTCAGTGAGCAGGAGAAGGTACAGGAACCCCCAGAAGCAGAAAGGGAACCAGTGAGGAATGAGAGGGAGGAAGGGAGGCAGGAGGAGGACGCAGCTCTTGTAGAACAGGCAGAAAGAGCTGAGGCAGCAGAGGCAGAAAACAGGGGCAAGGCAGAAAGAGCTGAGGCAGCAGAGGCAAAAAACAGAGGTGAGGAATGGAAAGTGGTTGGAAAGGCAAAGAAAAAAACAGGCAAAATAGTTTCCAGCAGCAACCTGAAAATATCAAACAGGTTTATTCTGCCCGAGGGCAAAAGCTGGGGTGAGTTGGCAGAGGAAGAGGAGGATGAGTTCAGGAGGATTGAGAAGGAGGCAGAGGAGGCAAATGGGGAAGTAATATCAAGGAAAGGAGCAGGAAAAGAAGAGGAAAGAATTGTGACTCCTAGTAAATCCCCCAGTCCTATCAGGGTGCAGAGTGAGCCTGAGAGTGGGGAGATAGTGGAGGACATGGGCAAGAAGAGGAAAAGCAGATCACCTAAGGGCAGTGGGCAAGGAGCCTCAGGGGAGGAGGATAATCTCAAATTTCTTGAGGGGGATGGAGCTTTTCAGGACATAGGGGGTGTACAGGTTAAAAGATTCAGTGAGGAAGGGGAAGAAATGCCACTTAAAGTCCCAAAAACCTAAACTAGAAATGGCAGGTCTAAACATTAAATTTTGTACTGCCAATGTCTGCAGTATAAAAAATTTTAGGACAAGATCAGATGCTTTTAAGACTTTAGAAAAGTGTGAAGCAGATGTGATATTTATACAGGAGACCAGGCTCGTTAATAAATCTGAAATATACAGTGCAAAAAGGGACTGGCAAAAGGGCCCATCTTTCTGGTCCATTGCTGAGGAACCAGCAGGAGGGGTAGGCTTCCTTTTTGGTGGTAGAGTTAAGATAGTGGTCAAGCGCCTTGTAGAGATTAAGGTCGGAAGATGTTTGATGCTTGATGCCATAATAGATGGGGTTTCCTTCCGGCTAATCAATGTATATGGGCCACAAATGGCTGCAGAGAGAAAAGATCTTCTTTTTGACATCAAGCAATATCTCTGCACATCAATGCATGTAATCCTTGCTGGTGACTTTAATTTGGCACTGGGTCAGGGGGACAGAACCGGCAGATACAACAAATATGAGGGGGCGTGTCTCAGTGACATAATATCCCAGGCTGGTTTGGTAGATGTTGCCTCATTTGGGGGGCGCAAGGCTAGACACACCTATTATTGTAGTAATAGAAGCAGTAGATTGGACATGGCTTTTGTCAAAAAGAAAGAGAATTTCTCAAATGTGAAAGAGACAGTAGTTGACTTTTCAGACCACTTGGCCTTGTCTTTTACGTATGGCACCTCCGATTCTCCTAATATGGGGAGAGGCCTCTGGAGACTGGGGATTGGTATATTGACAGAAGAATCCACTAAGGTTTCCTTTCAGAGGCTCTTCTCAGATCTGCTCTCCAAGATAGAGTTCTATGACTCAGTGGCAGAGTGGTGGGAAGTGGCAAAAAAATGTTTCCGGTCGTTCTTTAGATCCCTGTCTGTAAAAAGGGAGGGTTCCAAGCAATGGAAGTACCAGTCTTTGAGGAAGAGGCTGGAGTCTTGTATTTCGGCTGGGGTGGTAGGGGAAGAAATTGCTCGACTCAAGTCCCAGATGAAGCAGTGTCAGTATAGTCGCCAAAAATCTATGGTTCTGGAGAGAGATTTTGGGGCAAAAAACTCCCCAGATCCTTTCCAGAATTGCAGGAAAACGTTGAAAAAGAAACTGGTGACAGGCCTCATAGACCCCCAGGGTGAGTTACAGAAGTCAAGGGAGGGAATCCTGGGGGTGGTGAGGTCATACTACACTGATTTGTTTGGGGGGAGAGATTTGGACGAGGATAGAATGAAGGCTTTCTTAGAGGCAACCCCATCTCCTGATGTAAGTAATTTGGACTTTTCCCCTTTGGTAGCAGACATTACTGAGGAGGAGGTGCAACAGGCAGTTGTTAACCTGGGATGTAAGAAAGCTCCAGGTCCTGATGGGCTAACTGGGGAGTTTTATAAGACCTTTAAAGAAAATCTGGTCCCAGTATTAACAAAGGTGTTTAATGACTGTCTACAGAATGGCCTGACTAAATCTATGCAGTACTCCTCTTTAATCCTGCTATCAAAGGGGAAAGATACAACACGTATTGAGAACTGGAGGCCAATTGCCCTTCTGAATACAGATAGAAAGATTCTCGCACGGATCCTTTTTGTTCGGTTATTATTATTTTCAGACACTTTATTGTCCATGTGTCAGTTTTGCACGGTGCAAGGGCGGAGCATTCTTGGGGCAGTCCTCACAGTGAGAGAGGCACTAGAGACATGCAAAGCTCAAAAACTGGGGAAATTTCTTTTATGTCTGGATCAGGCAAAAGCCTTTGATCAGGTGAACCACAAGTACCTATGGGCTGTTTTGTCAAAGTACAGTATCCCGGGTAAGTTTATTAGTTGGGTAAAAGTGTTGTATGACGGGGCAAAGAGCTTCCCACTAATTAATGGCTGGTGTGGCGATGATTTTGAGGTGAGGGCAGGGGTAAGGCAGGGCTGCCCTTTAAGCCCCCTTCTGTATGTTTTTGCCTTGGATCCTTTTCTAAAGGCGCTGCAGGGGTGTGGTTTGGAGGGGGTCGGCTTGCCTTGCAGTCAGTCCCTTGAATTAGTCGCCTATGCGGATGATGTGACGATAGTAGTCTCAAAGCCTGAGGAGGTGAGAGAAGTGTCTCGGTGCATCAGAAGTTACTCAGAGGCCTCAGGTTCTCTGGTCAACTATGAAAAGTCGGAAGCTCTTTGGAGTTTAGAAGGTGAGCCCAGTTTTAGGATGAGTGGGTTCCCCACAGCCCCTATGCAGGTCAAGATATTGGGCATCAAATTTGGGAGGGGTGACAATGCTAGGCAAAACTGGGAAGAGAAGATAGATACTGGAATGGCAAAAGTTCAGCAATGGAAATCTTGGCGGCTGACCTATAGGGAAAGGGTGAATCTGATCAAGACTTTTCTGCTCCCTTTGTTTTTGTTTGTCTCTTATGTGTTTCCCGTGCCAGAATCTCTCTACGCTCGGATCCATAGTCTGTTCTTCCAAATGCTTTGGGGGAGCAGACTAAATCCGGTCAAAAGGGGCGTCACATTCCTACAGCGGAGAAAGGGAGGGTTAGGGATGATAAGTCCGGTGGCTTTCTTTGGTGCCATATTCTTCAAGTTTAACTTTGGGAATCTGGCCCAAAGCACAGACTGTCTGTGGGAGTGCTGCATCAGGAGCTGGGCATTGCCTCTAATCAAAGACTGGGTACAGGGCGGCAGGGCTAAAGAGGTCCGGGTCAGATGTGCCTATTTCCCACCACACATCTCCCAAGCATTAAAGCAGATGAGGAGATGGGAGATCAGGGCGCCAGAAATCTCTTCTTTGTCTAGGAAACAGTTGTATGAGAAAATCTTGGAGACCTTTTTTGTTGTCCCTTTAGCTCTGAGGGACTGTACCAGCAGTTTAATGGA
This sequence comes from Xenopus laevis, assembly GCF_017654675.1. Lineage (NCBI taxonomy): Eukaryota > Metazoa > Chordata > Amphibia > Anura > Pipidae > Xenopus > Xenopus laevis. The sequence continues at coordinate 125,370,863 of NC_054378.1, read as the reverse complement.
GGAGTGCATCAAGTACTTAAACTGCCCCAGACTGCCCCCCAAATTGTTTGATAATGCTTGGCTCTCCTTGCAGGGTAAACTCTTTGTTAGGGGTAACATGAAGCACCTGAATATTGACAGCAGGGAGTGCCCCTGGGGGTGCGCAGTAGAGGAAACCTCAGAGCACTTTCTGGTTGATTGCCCCATTTCTGGAGAGTTATATAGGCAGGTGCTGGGAGTCCTGGGAATCTATAGGAGATGTGCCAATAATTATAGTGAAAGAGCCTATGGGATAGTGAGTAAGAGACACTCGTACAATAGTGAGACTCTGTTTATTGTGTTTTCTGCTGTGCGATATCATTTATGGCTGATGCGCTGTAGGAAGTCTCTGGGGAATGAGAGTGACACCATAGATACAACTGTCAGGAAAATTCTCAGTGAAATTTTGTTTATTAAACTTAAGGAGGTGAACCGCATGAAAGAGAATGTGAATCTATGGGTTCATTTGGATTTTTCTTGGGCCAATTCTTTTTGTTATGATATTTCTTAAAGTGTCACTGTAATGCATGTAATATTCTTGTGACTTGTTCCGTATGAAGTCTGAATTTTAATGTAAATATGTATATTTTCTCAATAAAAAATTCCCTCCTCCCATATGTATAAATACAAATATACAGGGAAGGAATGTTCTGGGCACACAATAAGCTATACCCTCATACTGTACTGTCTAAGGGAATCAATATGGCACCTCCTCCTCCCATATGTATAAATACAAATATACAGAGAAGGAATGTTCTGGGCACACAATAAGCTATACCCTCATACTGTACTGTCTAAGGGAATCAATATGGCACCTCCTCCTCCCATATGTATAAATACAAATATACAGAGAAGGAATGTTCTGGGCACACAATAAGCTATACCCTCATACTGTACTGTCTAAGGGAATCAATATGGCACCTCCTCCCATATGTATAAATACAAATATACAGAGAAGGAATGTTCTGGGCACACAATAAGCTATACCCTCATACTGTACTGTCTAAGGGAATCAATATGGCACCTCCTCCTCCCATATGTATAAATACAAATATACAGAGAAGGAATGTTCTGGGCACACAATAAGCTATACCCTCATACTGTACTGTCTAAGGGAATCAATATGGCACCTCCTCCCATATGTATAAATACAAATATACAGAGAAGGAATGTTCTGGGCACACAATAAGCTATACCCTCATACTGTACTGTCTAAGGCAGTGATCCCCAACCAGTAGCTCGTGAGCAACATGTTGCTCTCCAACCCCTTGGATGTTGCTCTCAGGGTCCTCAAAGCAGATGCCTTTTTTTCAATTCCAAGCTTGAAAGCAAGTTTTAATGGCATAAAAACGAAGTAAAATGCCAAGCAGAGCCTCTTGTAGGCTGCCAGTCCACACAGGGGCTAACAAATAGCCAATAATTGCCCTTATTTGGCACTCCAAGGGACTTTTTTAATGCTTGTGTTGCTCCCCAACTCTTTTTACATTTGAATGTGGCTCACGGGTTAAAAAGGTTGGGGACCCCTGGTCTAAGGGAATCAATATGGCACCTCCTCCTCCCATATGTATAAATACAAATATACAGAGAAGGAATGTTCTGGGCACACAATAAGCTATACCCTCATACTGTACTGTCTAAGGGAATCAATATGGCACCTCCCTCCTCCCATATGTATAAATACAAATATACAGGGAAGGAATGTTCTGGGCACACAATAAGCTATACCCTCATACTGTACTGTCTAAGGGAATCAATATGGCACCTCCTCCTCCCATATGTATAAATACAAATATACAGAGAAGGAATGTTCTGGGCACACAATAAGCTATACCCTCATACTGTACTGTCTAAGGGAATCAATATGGCACCTCCCTCCTCCCATATGTATAAATACAAATATACAGGGAAGGAATGTTCTGGGCACACAATAAGCTATACCCTCATACTGTACTGTCTAAGGGAATCAATATGGCACCTCCTCCTCCCATATGTATAAATACAAATATACAGAGAAGGAAACTGTGACTCACAGCTTAAAGGGCAATTCACCTTCATTAGCAAAACTTTAATAACACAAAAACCACAGAAATGTGTTCAAACTTTCACACCCCCTAATTACATGGTAGTTAGGGGGTGTGGTCATAAAAATTGGCGTGGTCGCAAAAATTGCCGCCAATGCTCCGTGCAGCGAATCTTTTAGTCTCTCTATTTCTAAAATGTTGGAAGGCATGCCATTGGATGAGTGTATTGGGATACATTGTATTATAGGTACAATTAAACTTAACTGCCCCCCTCTAGTGACCCCTATCACACCCGTCTGACCTCCCCAGGATTCACAAGATAAATACTTTATACAGTCCGACATACGGCAGCCACTTTCCCTCTCCTCGTTGCTGTTAAATCTTAGGAGGCCGCTGCCAATATACTTAATTTTTATAGCAAGTCTTATCTAATTCCAATCAGAAAGGGAGCGGGGCCCTTGAGTTTAATGTGTCTGCACCATAAACTAAAATAGCACCAATTGCAATTTCTCTTCTTCACATGTACACAATGGCCGTCATAAAATAACAATTTAATCCTCCGAGCAGACGCGCTGACCCGCCATAAAGAACAGCGATTGGGTTGTTCTACGGCTCCTGGATTTATAGTCTTGAGTATCTTGTGACGGCAGGAGAGTGACATGTGCTTAATGAGAGACGTTTCTCTAGACTGTTTATTAGAGCGCTCAGGGGGAAATTCACTAAAGGGCAAAGTGACTATCGTTAGAGCATATTCGCCAATGTGACGTCATTTCGGCCGATTTACTAACGGGCACAGGCGTAATTCGCTAGCGAAGGAGATAGATTGTAATGGTACTTTGCACTCTAACGCCAGGCGAATTTTCGTTCTGGCGAATGGACGTCACTACGCAAATTCACTAAGATGCGGATTTTACTGAACGTTACCTCTTGCGCCAGACTTGCCTTCGCCACCTCAGACCAGGCGAAGTGCAATAGAGTAAATAGGACTTCCTCAAAGTCCCAAAAAAACGCTGGTGACTTTTCAGTTTTTCAGGGTGATAGGCTGCAAAAGATCGTAAAGGGTAACCGGGTTCCCCCCTACATTTCCTAACATATGGCACATAAACCATACAGTGGGCTCATGTTAGGGCAATATAACAACTTTATTTTATTTTATTTTATTAAGGTTCCCTGGACTTGTGTAGTGTAATGTATTTGCTGCAACATATACGTCCATTCAACTTTAACTTCTCGTATGCAAATTAGACAACGCTAGCGCAACTTCGCCATCGTTCGGCGGCCTGGACGCAAATTTGCATTTTAGTGAATTAGCATTGTCCTGGCAAATTTTCGCGTGCTGAAGTGTGGCGATGTGAGCGAAGCCGTTGCTGCGAATGAAAAAATGTCTTTTGGGGGCCCATTTACTTAGTTCGAGTGAAGGATTAGAATAAAAAAAACTTTGAATGATTTTTTTGGCTACTTCGGCCATCGACTACGACTTCTACTTCGAATCGAACGATTCGAACTAAAAATCGTTCGACTATTCGACCATTCGATAGTGGAAGTACTGTCTCTTTAAAAAAAACTTTGACCCTCTAGGTCGCCACCTAAAACCTACCGAAGTCAATGTTAGCCTATGGGGAAGGTCCCCATAGGCTTTGGAACAATTTTCTGGTCGAAGAAAAATCGTTCGATCGATGGATTACAATCCTTTGAATCGAACGATTCGAAGGATTTAATCGTTCGATCGAACGAACTGTGGTAAATCCTTCGACTTCGATATTCGAAGTCGAGGGGTTTAACTTGACAGTCGAATATCGAGGGTTAATTAGGGTTAATTAACCCTCGATATTCGACCATAAGTAAATTTGCCCCTAAATGTCGTAGAAAGTGTCGTAGTAACAGCCGACAAATTCACAGAGCATCTACCCGCTATTTTTCCGACGTTTACGACACTTTTGAAATAGTGGCGTTAAAAGTGGGAGTGGTTTATTCGGCGCCACTTTTCCCAACGTTTTTATGAATTGCTCGTAAACTCGTTTGTTTTGCCAAAAATTTTTCCGACATATTAGGCTCTCCAAAATGAAAAGGTCGGTCAAATTTTAAAAATACTCGGTAAAATGTCGTCTGTCCGACGAAAAGATATATGTCATTTTAGAAAATTGTCAGACTTACGAAACATTCCGAGACGGTAACATCTGCCTTTGTGAATTTACTGTTCTTACAACATTTTACAAATTTGTCTATTGCCTTTTTCTTCTGATTCTCTCCGATTTTCAAATAGGGGTCACTGACCCCTGTCTAAAAAACAAATACTCTATAAGGCTATAACAGTATTGTGACTTTTTATTACTCATCTTTCTATTCAGGCCTCTCCTATTCATATTCCAGTCTCTTATTCAAATCAATGCATGGTTGCTATGGTAAATGGGATCCTAGCAACCCGATGGCTGAAATTACAAACTGGAGAGCTGCTGAATAAAAAGCTAAATAACTCAAAAAACACAAATAATAAATAATAGCCCCCTAAGTTTGCTCATAGTCTGTACAGAGAGATCCCATAAAACTATGGCAGTATAGGTATTCCCTGTACTAAGCACAATTCAGCAGGAACAGTCCCTAAGTTTGCTCATAGTCTGTACAGAGAGATCCCATAAAACTATGGCAGCATAGGTATTCCCCTGTACTAAGCACAATTCAGCAGGAACAGCCCCTAAGTTTGCTCATAGTCTGTATAGAGAGATCCCATAAAACATGGCAGCATAGGTATTCCCTGTACTAAGCACAATTCAGCAGGAACAGCCCCTACGTTTGCTCATAGTCTGTACAGAGAGATCCCATAAAACTATGGCAGCATAGGTATTCCCTGTACTATTGCACAATTCAGCAGGAACAGTCCCTAAGTTTGCTCATAGTCTGTACAGAGAGATCCCATAAAACTATGGCAGCATAGGTATTCCCCTGTACTAAGCACAATTCAGCAGGAACAACCACTCCAGGTTTTTTAACTCCAGGTTAAATCTGAATATGGGATTGATATTTGGCTGTACCCATAGAATCCAATAAGCACAGCTGGCTCCTGCCTGACAGGGGAAGGAATATTTGGAACCACCAGAATTCTTTGAGTGGCTCTTGAGATGCCAAAAAGCATTTGCACAAGTGTTTTACAATCACCGTCCTCTCTGCTTTGGTCCCATGATGCCCAGTGTATAAATACTGGAGTCCTTATCTGTGCGTATATATATTTAATGAAACTGCGATTAGGCGTCCGTTATCTTTATGTTATCAGCTGCGCTGCTTGTGTGACTTGTGTGGGTCCCAGGTCTCATGGTACCTTCATCCAACTGATGTACTAAAATAAAAAAGTCCTTAAAATCTGGGGCCGTGACCCGTTAGCTCTAAAAGGTGAGGGAATAAAATCAGTCGTTGCTGCCAGATTGGGAAAACCAGACTGAACCTCCCAGAAAGTTGAATTAGTTGAAAGTATTTGATCCAAATCCAAGTTTATAAAGTTCCCGGCTCTTATTTATCACCTGGGGCAGCAAGTTCTACCCTACCAGTTATTTAGTGTTTGGAATTCACTCTTGTACATCAAATGCGCGTTATTATACGGCGCAGGAACAAAATGCAGTCAATTAAGGGATTTTTTTTATAAAGGTCAGATAATAATGACAAAGACGGTGAGCCATAAATTGTCTGTGATTTTAATATCAGTCTGCTGTTTTGTTGCATTATGCATTTTAAGGCTTTATCTTGCCGGCCCTGGAAGCATTTTTACATCACATTAAACGTCTGCATAAGATTTATTGTCACAAACATTACTGTAAACGGGCTCTGCTGTTCATCCATTATTGAGCGATCATTGAAGGGGTTTAGTGCTCTCCTGTGCACTGCTTGTTCCTACTGCTGCAACTTTTAGCAGCCTGTGATTATTCAGTTGAGTTTGGGCTCTTTCTTCCCTACTGCACGGACTTTGGACAAAGTATAATACATGAGTGATACTTAGAGTTCAATGTATAACTCAGTCTGCAGCCTTGTGCCTTTATATGGCCACAGAACAACTCCTCAGTGACTTCTAATATCCTTATCATTTACAGTAGGGGGTACATTATCCCTTATAATACATGAGTGATACTCAGAGTTCCCTGTATAACTCAGCCTGTAGCCTCGTGTCTTTATATGGTCACAGAACAACCCCTCAGTGACTTCTAATATCCTTATCATTTACAGTAGGGGGTACATTATCCCTTATAATACATGAGTGATACTCAGAATTCCCTGTATAACTCAGCCTGTAGCCTCGTGTCTTTATATGGTCACAGAACAACCCCTCAGTGACTTCTAATATCCTTATCATTTACAGTAGGGGGTACATTATCCCTTATAATACATGAGTGATACTCAGAGTTCCCTGTATAACTCAGCCTGCAGCATTGTGCCTTTATATGGTCACAGAACAACCCCTCAGTGACTTCTAATATCCTTATTATTTACAGTAGGGGGTACATTATCCCTTATAATACATGAGTGATACTCAGAGTTCCCTGTATAACTCAGCCTGCAGCCTTGTGCCTTTATATGGTCACAGAACAACCCCTCAGTAACTTCTAATATCCTTATCATTTACAGTAGGGGGTACATTATCCCTTATAATACATGAGTGATACTCAGAGTTCCCTGTATAACTCAGCCTGCAGCATTGTGCCTTTATATGGTCACAGAACAACCCCTCAGTGACTTCTAATATCCTTATTATTTACAGTAGGGGGTACATTATCCCTTATAATACATGAGTGATACTCAGAGTTCCCTGTATAACTCAGCCTGCAGCCTTGTGTCTTTATATGGTCACAGAACAACCCCTCAGTGACTTCTAATATCCTTATCATTTACAGTAGGGGGTACATTATCCCTTATAATACATGAGTGATACTCAGAATTCCCTGTATAACTCAGCCTGTAGCCTCGTGTCTTTATATGGTCACAGAACAACCCCTCAGTGACTTCTAATATCCTTATCATTTACAGTAGGGGGTACATTATCCCTTATAATACATGAGTGATACTCAGAGTTCCCTGTATAACTCAGCCTGCAGCCTTGTGCCTTTATATGGTCACAGAACAACCCCTCAGTGACTTCTAATATCCTTATCATTTACAGTAGGGGGTACATTATCCCTTATAATACATGAGTGATACTCAAGATTCCCTGTATAATTTCCTTGAATCATTTCATGACATCTATTAAGGTTATAATGATATTTTGGGTTGAATAAGTCTTTGTTGCTTTGCTAGACGAGTATCTGTGACAGTTATAACAATATATTCCCATACAGACGGGATCTTCTCATTGTGTTCCACCAAACAGGATTTTGTTGCTGCCGGTGTTCTTTGTGCAGCTGGAAACGAGGGCCCGGTGTCCCCCGGGGGTGCCTAACAGATGGCTTCACTGTGGCACGCAATAGCCCAAATCCTCCCCTCTTTCTGCCTTTCCCTCGGCTCAATCGCCGGCCTGAAAAGAAATATTTATTTCATCTGGTCGTTTTTTAGAAAATGATTCCCTGAGAAGAGAAATGGTGTCTGTGTTTTTCATTTCCCTCTGCACATCATTTTATTGATTTTTTATTTAACTTTGGGTGGAATTTTAATTTACTTGCGGAGAGGGGGGGGGAAGGGCATTTGCTCTGTTAAAGCAAAGGGGCCACATCTGTAGGTTACATAGGGGGCTCTTCTTCATAGGGGAATGTCTGTGGCCCTATCAGTTATGCCCAGAGCCATTGCTTCTTTTGTTTCCCCAAGATTTTCTAGGATTATTGATTAAAACACAAGCAATCCTTTCAAATAAGTGAATGTAAAATTGATGAGGGGGCTATTCTAAGAAATTTTACATTCATTATTTATTTATTTTTAATTCCAAGATGTTAAGGGATACCTGTACTGGTAATATGAATGAATTTTGTTACAACAGCGCCACCTGCTGGTCAGTTTCCCACCAGTCTGACCAGCAAGTAGTCAAGGAAGTTGTCAGGAGAGAGAAAGAGGCTGATGTTCTTCTGCTTAGGAAAGATGTGAGAAAGGTTTCTAATTGTTTTCCTAAGCAGAAGAACATCAGAGCAGCCTCTTTCTTTCTCCTGACAACTTCCTTGACTACTTGGTGGTCAGACTGGTGGGAAAATGACCAGCAGGTGGCACTGTTGTAACATAATTCATTCATATTAACAGTACATGTATCCCTTAATATCTTGGAATAAAAAGAAAATAAATAATGAATGTAAATTGCAAAAGTAAATAGAATAGAACCCTTATAATTTTAAATTCACTTATTTTAAAGGTTTACTTGTCCTTTAATGAATTATTTGAGCCAAAAGAAAAAGAGACTACCTAATGACTAAATTCTCCTTATCCCCCTGAGCCCCTGCCAACTCCCAGCAATTAACTCTCCGGCTGCCAGCACTTTCTCTACAGCCTCCGTCTTGGCAGCGGCCGGAAAGTTTAATGAAAATCTTAATCTTGGCTTTTTTTTTTTTTTTTTTTGTATCGAACTGTCATGCTTGGTTTACTTGGAAACCCACATAAACCTCAGTCGTTTATTTTATAGCCTCTATGTATAATGTATAATTGTAGTGTTGCGCCATTCAGCTTCAGCCTTGCATACAAATCCCTAGTTGTGTATCAGGTACAGAGACGGTGCCCTGTGCAGAAGGAAACGCAACATCCTCAGACTGATACAAGTTTCTTCCCACTAGAAGACTTTCTTTTTTCTCAATTCCCCTGACAATTCCCTTCAGTTATTAATGGAAACATTTGCTAGACTGACGCCTACATTATGAGTGATCGTCGTTGCTGTTTACTGGAAACGGATGATCCCCTGCGCCGTCTGAAAGCGTTAACATTGACCCCCGACCACCCCTTTCATTTAGATGTAGATTTGCTTTGTGTCTTACACCACTTCTCTTTGCTCTACATACTGGATTCACGCATTTACAGGTACATACAGTGAAACGCGTTAGTTTATTAGCACATGTATAGCCTAATGCGTTTCATGCTGTACCTACTGGATTCATGCATTTGCAGGTACCATCAATGAAACGTGTTAGTTTATTAGAATATGTATAGCCTAATGCGTTTCAAGCTGTGCCTACTGGTTTCATGCTTTTGCAGGTACATACAGTGAAACGTGTTAGTTTATTAGCACATGTATAGCCTAATGCGTTTTGAGCTGTACCTACTGGATTCATGCATTTGCAGGGACATACAGTGAAACACATTAGTTTATTAGCACATGTATAGCCTAATGCTTTTCGTGCTGTACATACTGGATTCATGCATTTGCAAGTACAATCAATGAAATGCGTTAGTTTATTAGCACATGTATAGCCTAATGCGTTTCGTGCTGTACCTACTGGATTCATGCATTTGCAGGTACAATCAATGAAACGCATTTGTTTATTAGCACATGCATAGCCTAATGCGTTTCGTGCTAAACTACTGGATTCATGCATTTGCAGGTACAGTGAAACGCGTTCGTTTATTAGGACATGTATAGCCTAATGCGTTTAGTGCTGTACATACTGGATTCATGCATTTTTAGGTACATACGGGGGTCGGACTGGCCTGCATAGACCTCTGTCCTCAACCCAACTGAACCCTTTAATTAAAACCCAACTGTGGGTCAGGCCTGATCCCCAACATCAGTGCCCAACCTCCACAACAATGTTCCATCCTCTAGTAGGATCCTTCCCAGAAGAGTCAGGGTTGTTTTAGCAGCAAAAAAAAAAACGGTATCTTGACATTAATCCCCTTAATCTGGGAAAGAGATGTTGCACAGTCTGTGTCCCTGTACTTTCGTTACTATAGTGTGCCCTCAGTATAACTAGAATAAGTGCTGTGTAAATCTGCCATAACTGATTTAAAGTAAATGCTAAAGTAAGGAAAATAATATTATATCTTCTCCCTGCATAAACCCCAGTACAAGGGTTGCCAATAACTGGAAAAATCAAAGTAAAGAGGCCTATTGATAATAAGTATAGTAGCAAGGGTAATTATACAATCTAAAGATAGTTTATTAGGGCACGTATAGCCTAACACATTTCGTGCCAACTGGGCACTTACTCGTAAGCTGCAAGTAAATGCCAGTTTGGGTGCGAAACGCGTTTGTTTATTAGGACATGTACAGCCTAACATGTTTTGTGCCAACTGGGCACTTACTCATAGGCTGTAAGTAAATGCCCGGTTGGCACGAAACACATTAATTAGGACGATAGCCTAAAGCATTTCATGCCAACTGGGCACTTACTCATAGGCTGCATGTAAATGCCAGTTTGAGTGCAAAACGTCTTCGTTTATTAGGACATGTATAGCCTAACATGTTCTGTGCCAACTGGGCACTTACTTTTAGTCTGTGAGTAAATACCCAGTTGACACAAAATGCGTTAGTTTATTAGGACATGTATAGCCTAACGCGTTTCTTGCCAACCGGGCACTTACTCGCAGCCTATGCTATACATGTCCTAATAAACTATCTTTAAATGTTATAATATACATATTGCCAATAGGCCTCCTTACTTTAGTGATTTTTCCACTCAATAGAGCTGCTGTATATTTAGCCGCCTACACCAGCCCCATATTGTGCATTTCTGTTACCACTTGAAAACTTAAGTTGTCCTTTAATGTTGTTCTTTATAAAGAGAAATGCCCCCAGGTGCCTGCAGTTCGCTCCCAATGAAGGGGGTGATTATTGTTGTAGAAATTAGCTGACACCGTTTAAAAGTGATACTGACCACAGTATAATGTATGTACACCTGTCTTACTCACTCACACTGACTTGTAAGTAATTTGGGAAGAACTGAGGTTTGGAACGTATGTTCTTGCCTTATATAGAGACTTGGGGGTTGGTGAATAGCCAGTGAAAGACGTTCAGTAAATACTCTGGAACACGAGGTTATCTCTCTCTTTATCTTCCCTGAACAGAAAAGACAGAAGCATCTCTCACCCTGACAGATGGACACACACACAGTCACACACATATAGATGAACCTCATATACAATTAGGGGCAGATAAACTAAAGGGTGAAGTGACTTACGCTGGTGACGATTCGCCAGCGTTACCGCTTTCAGGCACTTTGCTAACGGGCGCAACTTCGCTAGCGAAAGAGACAGATGCTATCGGTCAATTGCCCTCTATCGCCAGACGAATTTTCGTTCTGGCGAATGGACGTTACTCCACAAATTCACTAAGATGCGGATTTTACTGAACGTTGCCTCTTTGCCAGATGCACCAGGCCAAGTGCATTGGAGTACGTAGATCTTCCTCAATCTTCTGTTACTTACATCATATTTTTTAGTGGAAAAAGTCGTAAAAACTATTTTTTCAGAGGCAAAAGTGGGTAACCGCCTTCCCCCCTACATTTCCTAACATATGGAACATAAACTATACAGTGGGCTCATGTGTAGGGCAATATAATAACTTTATTTTCTTTATTAAGGTTCCCTGGACTTGTGTAATATAATGTATGTGCTGCAACATATACGTCCATTCAACTCTATAATTTCCCGCCGTATGCAAATTAGCTTCTAACGAGGTTGCGCTAGGCATAATTGAACGCTGGCGTAACGCTAGCGAAAATTCGCCAACGTTCGTCGCCCCGGACGCAACTTCGCATTATAGTAAATTAGCGTTGTCTGAGCGAATTTTCGCCTGGCGAAGTGTTGCGATCACTGTGAAGCCGTTGCCGGCGAATTTTCGCCGCTTAGTAAGTTTACCCCTTTAACTTTATACTCGCGCTTATGCCTACAGACTATTTGCTTTAGGCTGTCGGTGGATGATTGACTAGTTAATTGTATTTTGCATATCATTTTATACAATTCCACACAATAAAGATAATTTGTTATAATAAAGGATAGGTGTCGGGGTCGGCTCTTCCCATCATAAGAAATGTATTTATAATGACAGATGATGTGATTCCCCCGGGCAGTTTGTAGAAAAGGGAGCCCAGGAGAATGTTTTTGCTTTGGGAGGGGTGTTGTTAAAGAGTGACAGCGAGACAAGGGAAGACCCCCCTCTTATGTGACAATGGATTGCTCAGAGCCAGGCTCATTACATATTCCACTCCGTCCCCTGGTTTCTCAGCAGTGAGCTGTGACGTTCCCAAGCCCAACCTCATTCAGTATCAGCATGTTAAGTCTGCTCCTCCGAGCTCTCAATGTTGTGCTGCTCAGTGGCTTCTCTATGATGACCAGTCTGTGCTCCCTGCTTTGCTTTAAGTACAGGTACAGCTTTGCTTTAAGTACAGGTACAGCTTTGCTTTAAGTACAGGTACAGCTATGGGCCTCATCTCCGTGTGTTTATGCCGCTCGGGGGTCTCTGTACAGTTGCTAAAGGCCTTAATCAACCATGTCTAATGCTGGGTGGACCTGTCTTTTTGTTTTGCTTCCTAACAGCTGTGGGCTAATGCTGTCAGCCGGGGGCGTGCGGCTCTGCAAAGTGCTTCACATTTACTTCCTCGTTGCCGCTTCTGTTTTACAAAGAACTGCGAACTACTGAAAGTTGGAATCATGTGTTTTGGAGTTGCAACTCCCAGCATGCACAGCGGGGGCACGGAATGAGGATTCTGGGAGGGTGTATAGAAATATATATTTAGGTGTGCAGGTCGCCCCTAGAGCGGCCTAGACAGAAGCACAAATATATTGATATGATATTAATCTGGTTTAATTTCTTTCGCAGGAAGTGTTTCCAAACCGCGCATTTCTACGTGGAAGACAGCAGCTCGCCGCGGGTTATTCCCAATGAAAGCATTCCCATCATTCCCATTCCAGGTACAGTCAAAGGGGACGCTGTGTATGACGTCAGAAAATGTCTGTGATGTCATTGATCACGTTGTCATCAAAAAAAAAAAAATCAAAAAGAGTTATGGTTGCAGTTGGTCGGTTACAGACATTGAGGTAGAGTCCTGCAGCGGGTCGGTTACCCTGCGGGTTGCAGGTAGAAGTTCCGGGTGCGGGTATAGAGGCGGGTCGGCGGTTCTACGGGTTTGCTGGTCGCAGGTTGGGCCACGGGTTTTTTCAATAGCGATTTTTACTCCATTTTTCTGATCACGCCTACTTCCGATGATGTCACTTCCGGCTTACAATGACAGCACTTCCTGATTCTTGATGGTCAGCGGGTCGCGGATAAGGTAGCAGGTCCAAGCGGGTAAGAATTCGGGTTGCAGGTCTGGATTGCGGATTGCATGTTGCGTGTACGGGTCGGGTACGGGTTCCAAAAAATGGACCTGCCCAGGACTCTACATTGAGGCTCATTTATAAACTTCAAGCAGGGCAGATTGGTTCGCACAGAGGGTGGAAACAGAATTGCGAACTTTATTTTTCACACTGCAATGTCTATAAGAGCTTTTTAAATATGGTAAAAATCTTAAATTGCGAATATTCATGCGAACACTCTGCGTTTGAATTACGCCGCAACTTTGGTGGAAAAAATGTTAGTGATGTCATCGGTTAAAATCGGTGCACTCGTCGTGATGTAACTCATCTTGGAGTTCTATGACCTGTATGAAAGCAATTCAGCCTTGTGCCTGTATGGGGTCATAGAACTCCTCGGTGACTTATAATATCCTTATATTTTACAATAAGGGGTACTTTATTCACTATATAAACTTTGATTAGTGATGTCATCAGTTCCTATCAGTGCATTTGTGATGTAACTTCTGTCACATGACTCCCATCGGAGTTCCATGACCTGTATGAAAACATTCTGCCTTGTGCCTGTATATGGTGTGTGTGACTAAGTATATGATTGGAAGGGGATTATAAATCTGGCCATAAAAACTTCTGATTGGCCCTTCCAGACCAATCGTATTGATAAGAAAGGTTTTTACTAAACTATGAAAACTTTGGCTGAATCAGTCCACTTACTTCCTAATTCAGTGACACCTCAGTTTTAAAGCACTTTTGAGTTAACTTTTAGTATACAATAGCATGGCTACTTCTAAGCAACTTTTCAATTGGCCTTCATCTTTTCTCCTTTTTTTTATTATTGTTTTTGAATTATTTCCCTTTTTTTTCTGACTTTTTCCACCTTTCAGATAGGGGGTCACTGACCTCATCTAAAAACAAAACCTACTTTTTATTACTCCTCTTGCTATTCAGGCCTCTCCTATTCATAATCCAGTCTCTTATTCAGAGCAATGCATGGTTGCTAGGGGAATTTGGACCCTAGCAACCAGATTGCTGCGCTTGCAATCTGTGGAGCTGCTGAATAAAAAGCTAAATAAAAAGCTAAATAATCACACAATAATACATTTAAATAACCACAAATAATAAAAAATTAAAACTAATTGCAAATTGTCTCAGAATATCCCTTTGTACATCATACTAAGGGGCAGATTCACTAAATGGCGAAGTGGCTAACAGTAGCGCAAATTCACCAGCGTGACATCATTTCGTAACTTCGCCAATTCACTAACGGGCGCTGGCGTAAATTTGCTAGTGAAGTATACCTACTCTAAAGCTACTTCGCACCCTTACGCCAGGCGAAGTTGCGCTATGGCGAATGGGACATAACTACGCTAATTCACTAACTTGCGCATTTTACTGAACGCTACCTTTTACGCCAGACTTGCCTTCGCCACCTCAGACTAGTCGAAGTGCGATAGAGTAGATAGGGATTGCTTCAAAAATAGTTGAAATTTTTTCGAAGTCCCAAAAAAACGCTGGCGTTTTTTCCTTTTTTAAGGGTGATTGGCTGAAAAAGATTGTAAATTTTTTTTGGGGTAACCTCATTCCCCCCTACATTTCCTAACATATGGCACCTAAACTATACACTGGGCTCATGTGTAGGGCAATATAACAACTTTATTTTATTTTATGAAGGTTTCCCAGGCTTGTGTAGTGTAATGTATTTGCTGCTACATATACGTCCTTGTACTTTAACTTGGCGCCGTATGCAAATTAGGCATCGCTAGCGTAACTTCGCTTTGCTTGATGAATTAACGCTTGCGCAAATTCGCTACCGTTCGCCTCCCTGATCGCAACTTCGGATTTTAGTGAATTAGTGGCACCCTGGCGAAACTACGCCTGGCGAAGTGCGGCAAAGGCGTCGCTAGCGCATTTTCGCTGCTTAGTGAATTTGCCCCTAACTGTTAATTTAAAGGGGAACCAACCCCTTTAAGTTTTCCCTCATTTTTAAGCCGTTTCTCTTTTTTTGGTTTCACCAATATAAAATGCATTTATATATATGATTTTACATTAACCCGGATTTAGTGCCACTTCCCGCTCCCCTAAAAAATATAATATGTGGGCACTGCTGTATTTCTATCAGACAAATGTATTGTAAATATATATATATTAGATGTAGCGGCCATTGAAGTCTAAAACCGTCCAGGGCTGGGGTAACGAGGGCACCAATCAGAAGCTGCTTCCATATGCTGACAGTTTGCTGAATCCCTGCTGTAATTAACATTCCTGCTGCCACTGACTGTCTAATCAGGCCAGACCTCGGCTATTGATTCCCTCTCCTGCTCTGCGTGACTCCCAAGCCTTCAAATTGATGGACACTTGTCTTTTTTTTTCTCTCTACCCCAATTAAATAAACAACAACAGTCAGACCTTACCGCCTTCTGTCTTTAGGGGTCTTTTTTACCCTGACCCCCTCTTGCCTTACGATACACTAGGGATGCACCGAATCCAGGATTTGGTTGGGGATCCGGCCTTTTTCAGCAGGATTCGTATTCGGACGAATCCTTCTGCCTGGCCGAACCGAATCCTAATTTGCATATGCAAAACAAGGAATTAAAAAATGTTTCCCCCTTCCCACCCCTAATTTGCATATGCAAATTAGAATTCGGGTTCGGTATTCGGCCGAATCTTTCGCAAAGGATTGAAGGGTTCGGCCGAATCCAAAATAGTGAATTCTGTGCATCCCTACTATACACCCTGTCCCACGGTCACAGTCCTTTCCTACGAATTAACCTTAAAAATGCACTAACCTCCAACCTTCCCTCGCCTTACTACTCACATTTACACTTTTTAAGGGCAAGTAACCCCCTCATTTGATTTCTGACACGCAGCTGTATTTGTGTTTGTTTAGGGCGCTCAGTAAGACGAGTATCCGGCGTATGTTTGCTCTTATTTTCACTAATGTCGCTGCTGCTGCTACTTCATTAGTCGCCATGAATATTTGATGCGGTGGAAGGGCTCTGCTGCTGCTGCAGAGGAGGAGAGTCTCGGCTGCATGATTTATTTAAAGGGATATTACCATAGTGTGACGCTCAAGCTGACTAAATACACACGCCATGGTCTCCTGACTACAGTCATTCCTCTAGTTATTCTAGGGGGGTGCACCCTTTATGTAGTGCTGCTGCTGCTTGCTGCACAGTCTGCATTTGAATTAATTTTTTTTGGGGTGCAGGGGGTGAAACATTATCAGCTATTGCTCCCCATGGGCTGCTATATCCTGAAAGCCCTCATGCAATTGCTTTGAGTTGAGCGTTGCTTGGAAACGTGGCCTTGTTGACGTTCATGTAAATGCTAGCTTCCCCTTTAACCATTATTATCCCAAAAAAAAAAAAAAAAACGCCCCAACAGAGCCTTGTACTTACCACCTGCTGTTTGACTTGGAGTTGTATTTTCGTAGCGAAATTCCACACGTTGTCATCTGTGATTTTTTTTCCCCGAAACTGCAGCAAAAATCAGCCGTGAAAACGTGAAAAAGTCGCCAAGACAGAATTCTTGCCAAGACAACAAAAAAAATTTGCCATAAAAAAAAAATTCTGATTGACTTTAATGCATTTGGACAAAGAATGCTGAGACAAAAAACATCTCTGCAAGAAAAACACCTTTTGACTTAAATGCATTTTGAGTGAGAAAAAAATTATTGCGTGTGAAAAAAAAAACTGGACAGATTCGCTATCACTACTCAGCTCCAATGACTTCAAATCCTTAAATTCATCCCATGGCACTTGTGTGTGACACTCACTCTCTACCTGAGTGTGCCTTTAAAAGCCATAAAGCATTACAGCACTGCTGCTATTTGACAAACAGGAAGCAGAACTGTCTCTTTGGTCTCCTGCACTGAACAGCCAGAAAAAGATACAAAGTTTCTAAATCTTAATTGACTTTTGGCAGAGAACCCAGAATAGATACTTTTGTAACAATTTAAGATAAGCAAAGAAACAATTGTAACAATTTAAGATAAGCAGTTCTCTTGGGGAAACTGTGACTTGCATCTTAAAGGGTAATTCATTTTCATTAGCAAAACTGTAATAACACATCAAAACCACCGAAATGTGTTTAAACTTTCTTAATCTGCCACATTTTGTAAAATGGACATGCTAATTAGGGGGTGTGGCCAAAAAATGGGCATGGTCAAAAAATTCACCGCACTGTGCAATGGCAAAATTTTCTCCCTCTTTCTATTTTCCAAATATTAAGAGGTATGATATCAAAATAAAAATGTGTGGGTGGAGGGGTTGGGTAGATTTTCACCTATTGAACACCGCCGCCTTCCCCAAAACTGTTCCCTGTATTGTGTTCATGTTCCTCTTACAGGCTTAGGCTTGTGTCCCATCAGTACTGAGTCCAGAGTATCATTAGTCATTAGTTTAAATGTAACAAGCTGTGGTTCTGATAGAATGTCAGGCCCTGGGACATTAATAACGTAAAGAAAAGAAACCCTGATCCAATTTTCTCCAGGTTCCTCTGGGTTCCCATTACTGACCTTGACCCAATTTAAGCATTTTTCACAGAATTCTCTCTTTCTCCTCCGTCTCTGATTGTTCCACACGTTGGTGCAAAGACTTTTAGCTTCCCGGGCGAGTCTTTCTCTGCAAAGTTTTAATAGAAGACGTGGCGGCTGCAATTACTGGCGGAGATGCGAGAGCTGATTCTGATGTTCCCCAATGTATCACCCTCATTCATTCTTATATACAGAAACCTCCAGGCTTGTTATACATATGTGTGTGTCATATCATTTAATTACAGCAATCATCACACACTAGAATCCTAAATGTTCCTGCATAGTGTTAATGTGTGTAATATAATAGCATAGCTTACTGGTGTCACATGTGTTCTACAATCCCCTGCAGCCTTGTGCCTTTATATGGTCACAGAACAACCCCTCAGTGACTTCTAATATCCTTATCATTTACAGTAGGGGGTACATTATCCCTTATAATACATGAGTGATACTCAGAGTTCCCTGTATAACTCAGCCTGCAGCCTTGTGCCTTTATATGGTCACAGAACAACCCCTCAGTGACTTCTAATATCCTTATCATTTACAGTAGGGGCTACATTATCCCTTATAATACATGAGTGATACTCAGAGTTCCCTGTATAACTCAGCCTGCAGCCTTGTGTCTTTATATGGTCACAGAACAACCCCTCAGTGACTTCTAATATCCTTATCATTTACAGTAGGGGGTACATTATCCCTTCTAATACATGAGTGATACTCAGAGTTCCCTGTATAACTCAGCCTGCAGCCTTGTGCCTTTATATGGTCACAGAACCCCTCAGTAACTTCTAATATCCTTATCATTTACAGTAGGGGGTACATTATCCCTTATAATACATGAGTGATACTCAGAGTTCCCTGTATAACTCAGCCTGCAGCCTTGTGTCTTTATATGGTCACAGAAAAACCCCTCAGTGAGTGGGAATAGAGTATAAGGATTACAGCACATACCCCTGCATGTTATATAATGTACAGATTAATGTAATTTAATTCTTGAATTTAGATTGAGGCCGGGAATGTGACAATCTTGTGAGTCACTCCATTAAATAACAATGTTTCAAGTTATTTCTGTTCAATATCTGTTAAAAAGGTAACTGCTCAAAAACACAATTTTCTTGTCTTTTTTTTATTTTTATTTACACCCACCGCTTGTTCAATTACTGCAGAAAATCCTTTATAGCAAGTTGATTGAGGGGGAAGGACACAAACTGTTTTTCACCATTTTTTCAACACAGCCCTTAACTGAACAAAATGAGATGCAGTTAAAGAGAGACCATAATTTCAAGCAGGAGCTTTTCCAGCAACATATAAACACTAACTTGTCTATTTCAGTCCTGTCCTGCTTTATGGCAGCTGAGATTCTAGCTATCTGTATAACAGAACATTCTGTCCCAGTGGCTGCACAGATCCTATCTGATCCCCATTGTAAGCAACAGTTCTGCCCTGCTTTATGGCAGCTGAGATTCTAGCTATCTGTATAACAGAACATTCTGTCCCAGTGGCTGCACAGATCCTATCTGATCCCCATTGTAAGCAGCAGTCCTGCCCTGCTTTATGGCAGCTGAGATTCTAGCTATCTGTATAACAGAACATTCTGTCCCAGTGGCTGCACAGATCCTATCTGATCCTTATTGGAAGCAGCAGTCCTGTCCTGCTTTATGGCAGCTGAGATTCTAGCTATCTGTATAACAGAACATTCTGTCCCAGTGGCTGCACAGATCCTATCTGATCCCCATTGTAAGCAGCAGTCCTGTCCTGCTTTATGGCAGCTGAGATTCTAGCTATCTGTATAACAGAACATTCTGTCCCAGTGGCTGCACAGATCCTATCTGATCCCCATTGTAAGCAGCAGTCCTGTCCTGCTTTATGGCAGCTGAGATTCTAGCTATCTGTATAACAGAGCATTCTTTTTTCCATCTATTTTTTGCCATGTGAATATCCTAAGAATAAATGGCTAAGTGCGCTACAAATAGCAAATTAGGGATGTTGCAGCATGACCATGTTCTTTTAAAGATACCAGTAAAGCTTCAATTGTGTTGCGAAAAACCCTTCATTTGATGTGCATTTAATGAATAGACCTCAGATATATTCCTTCCACTGGGATGGAATAGCAGCTGGTTTATTGGTTTTCTGAGGTCTGAATAATACAAACTTCTATGTGGCTGGAAATACAGTCTCTCTGGATTTAACGTTAAATGCACTTTTTACAAGGCCTGAGAAATAAGCCGTTTCCTTCTGCATTGCCAATCACCCATAACTACACATTGTATCTCAGCCACACAAGGAACGAGTGACACACAGGGACCTCACCATTTAGTAATCAGACCCCCCTCCACGCTCCTCCTGCACCAGGCTGAGCAGCCATTGAATAAAAAATGAGTGGACGGGTTTTGGGCAGAAAAGTCCTGATTTCCTGACCTGCAGGGTTTGTGCTGAGAGTCATGGTACAAGCCTATATTTTTAGTAAAATGAGTAAAAAAAAGCCATAGTTCTGTAATTTGGATCAATCCACCTCCTGGAGTGAAGTTAGCCCAGCTAAGGCAATGTTGCTTCTATGTTACATGGTGACCACAGTGACATCACTCTTGGTAATAGTGACATCACTATTGGGTTCGATGGCACATAGGGTCCGGTCACATAGAGAGGATGGTTTGGGGTTAAAATTGGGCCAATGGAAGTGTGACTCTCCTTCCTAATCACCATCATACTGCACTAATTCTAATTAAAGGAGAACTGCAGCCAAATAATGTAAAAATTAAAATGAACATGCTTTGCCCAATGAAAGCAAGACTGGTTTTAATAAAAATTTAAATGTTTTGATGAAAAGAACATTTTGATCCTGTTTTTTTAACTAAAAGGGAACCCTGTCTTAAACATTAAAGGGGAACTCAAAAAAAAATGTCATTCAATATGAATTCATTGTGTGTGTTATATTTGTAAATGTTATTGAAAGTAGTCATCAATTGATCATCTATATATATCTATTAATCATCTACCAATCAGATTGATATCTCTATCATCTACTATATATTTCTATCTATCTATCTATCTATCTATCTATCTATCTATCTATCTATCTATCTATCCATCCATCTATTATCTATCTATCTATCTATCTATCTATCTACCGACCCTCCATATATCACCTATATCTGTCTATCAATCATCGAGCTCTCGAGCCCAGCAGTGTGGCAAATGGAGTCTTTGCTGGAGGAGAGCTTAGTACAGTGCTTGAACAGTCAGGACAAGCAGTGCAGGCAGACACTGTTTTCAATAGCAATGGCATTCACAAATAATTTGAAAACCATTGACAACATTTAATCCCCAGGCAGCCCTTATGACGAGCTAGGCATTTAAGGGTTACTGTCACGGGAAAACATGTTTTTTTCATTTACAGCAGAATTCTGCACTGAAATCCATTTTATTTTAAGGAGCAAAATTTTTTTTATATTAAGTTTTAAAATTTGCCATGAGGCTAGATATAGTCAGTTTCCCAGGTGTCCCGACCTATGTGACTTGCGCTTTAAATAAACTTCAGTCACTCTTTACTGCTGAGCTGCAAAATCGAGAGATATAGACCCCTCCGTTCTCTCCCTTGCCCCCCCTCCCAGCAGCCCATCAGCAGAACAATGGGCAGCTATCGATGGCCATGCACAGACAAATTAAGGGCTCTTACACACAGGCGGCTTTACCTGCGCTCCTCTGCGTTGCCCTTTCTTCCGTTCAGCCGGAGGGGAGAGCAGGAGTAGACGCACTGAATTATTGTCAATGGGGCTGTACTCACACAGACGTATGTATGCGCCGAACGCAGTAAAAATGCAACATGCTGCGTCCCAATCTGCGTTTGTCGCAGCCCCATTGACAATAATTCAGTGCGTCTACTCCTGCGCTGCTGAACTCAAGAAAGTGAAACGCAGGGAAGCGCACAAACAAACGCCCGTGTGTAAGAGCCCTAAAGCTTCCTATATTGCCAAATTATCTTCCAGTGTATTTTTCTGGCGATTGAGGACTGTATCGGGCAGTTGATACAGTCCTACGATCCGATGGTGCCCATTCTCTTTGTAATCCGACCGTTTGCCCCCGATTATCCCGATATCGCCCTGCCGTGGACAGCAAATCGTTGGATGCACGGTGAATATACAATAAAAATTTCTTGATTGATGAAAATGGTGTGCTGGTCCCCATCCTGTATATATATATATATATATACACACACACATATTTATAAAAAAAAAAAAAATATATATATATATATATATATATATATATATATATATACAGAATAAACATTAAAAGAAGTAGCACTCACAGGACTACTATATATATATATATTCACATATACACTTTATTTCTTTACAGATGACATGGAAGCCATTCCTGTTAAACAATTCGTTAAGCACATCAGCGAGCTTTACTCTAATAACCAGCACGGGTTCTCCGAGGAATTTGAGGTGAGTTCTTTGTTCTGTTCTTTACAATTTCCTTTCCAGCCAATAAAACCCAACCCCAATCATCCCTGTCATTGTGCTGAGCTGCGTTATCAGCTGTGAGTGCGATTAAACGAGCCCCAATAAATTAACATTCCGCCTCCCCGTGTCACATTGATGAAGCTCTAGATGATCCTGCTGGTAAGAAGGTGGGGCGACTGCAGATGGGACCCACACACTGGAGCCAGGCCTTGGCGTATAATGAGATTCTTCTGAGAGAACAATGGTGTTACGCTGCCCGGGGGATGAATGCTCCTTTCATTGGAACCTCTGTGAGCCGTGCCAGAGGCCATGTCTTCTAAACAGGGCGAGACAAGAGACATTTAGTGCACACGGCCCGTAATGTAAAAATAAATTCCCTATATCTGCAGGATTTACTGTGCAGCATTTGTATGAACATATAGTTGTATCCATTTAATGGATTTCGAATACAACAGGGAATTCAAAGAACCCTAAAGAGGTTGTTCACCTTTCAGTTAAAGGGATACTGTCATGGGAAAAAAAATTTTTTTCAAAATGAATCAGTTAATAGTGCTGCTCCAGCAGAATTCTGCATTGAAATCCATTTCTCAAAAGAGCAAACAGATTTTTTTATATTCAGTTTTGAATTCTGACATGGGGCTAGACATTTTGTCAATTTCCCAGCTGCCCCAAGTCTTGTGACTTGTGCTCTGATAAACTTCAGTCACTCTTTACTGCTGTACTGCAAGTTGGAGTGATATCACCCCCTCCCTTTCCCCCCAGCAGCCAAACAAAAGAACAATGGGAAGGTAACCAGATAGCAGCTCCCTAACACAAGATAACAGCTGCCTGGTAGATCTAAGAACAACACTCAATAGTAAAAACCCATGTCCCACTGAGACACATTCAGTTACATTGAGAAGGAAAAACAGCAGCCTGCCAGAAAGCATTTCTCTCCTAAAGTGCAGGCACAAGTCACATGACCAGGGGCAGCTGGGAAATTGACAAAATGTCTAGCCCCATGTCAGATTTCAAAATTGAATATAAAAAAATCTGTATGCTCTTTATAGAAATGGATTTCAGTGCAGAAATCTGCTGGAACAGCACTATTAACTGATTAATTTTGAAAAAAATGTTTTTTCCCCATGACAGTATCCCTTTAACTTTTAGTATGATGCAGAGAGTGATATTCTGAGACGATTTGTAATTGGTTTTCATTTTTTTAGTTATTCAGCAGCTCTCCAGTTTGCAAGTTCAGCAACTGGGTTGCTAGGGTCCAAATTGCCCTAGCAACCATGAATTTGTTTCACTAAGAGACTGGAATATGAATAGGAGGGATCTAAATAGAAAGATGACCAATAAAAAGTAGCTTTAAAGGGGTGGTTCACCTTTAAGTTAACTTTAGTATGTTATAGAATGGCTAATTCTAAGCAACTTTAATGGGCCTTCATTGTTTATTTTTTATAGTTTTTGAATTATTTGCATTTTTCTGCTGCTCCTTTTGTTAATTGTTAATGTTACTTTTTATTACTCATCTTTGAAATAGAAAGATGAGTAATAAAAAGTAGCAATAACGATACGTTTGTAGCCGTACAGAGCTTTTGTTTTTAGATGGGGTCAGTGACCCCCGTTTGAAAGCTAGAAAGAGTTCAAAGAAGATGGCAAATAATACAAAAACGACAACAAATAAATAATGAAGATAATGCCCCCCCTCATGTCAACCAATATTTGGACCCACTCTCTTTAGCTTATACAAGTGGATATAGATGGATATAGATGGATATAGATGAATATAGATGGATATAGATGGATATAGGAGACCATGGCTGTAGCAGAGTCGCTCAATAACAATAATAAGCTTTGCAGAATGGACCTGCCCCACAGTAAAGTGTCACATTAATCTTGGCCACCTGGGGATTGTGCCCATGGCACATAGATGAATCCTGTATTCCCAGCAGGACTCCCAGAAGCCTCGGTGCTCATCCCTGTAGATATTTAAGGTGGAAAGATGAAAGCACGGCGGCTCCATTCATTACGTCTCTAGAACATCGGTCCCTCGGGGGCCCCATCAGGCTCCTTAGTAAACAACTGACTTGTTCTTGGTGAAGTCTCAGAGGGACGGTGCAGGTGCCTTAACTGTGTTATATTAGGAACTGTGTCCCATTCTGTATTATAAATATACAGTAAATATCCAAAACTGCGACTGATAAGACAGACTCCGTGTTCTCATTCGCTTCTCTATAATCATATCCAGATCATCGGAAATTGTGCGATACACACGGAGGGTGCAAGCCCCTCCCATAAGCCGCATTGGGTGTTTCTGAACAGTTGGTGCAAATAACACAAACACAGAGTAGCAGTTGTGTTGGCTTCACAAATCTCTATAGCCAGTGATGTGGTTGATACCCCCCTAAATCAGGATTCAGTCTTTAAGGGCAGAGACACACGTAAAGATTCGGGGAGATTAGTCACCTGGCGACAAATGTTCTCTTCCTTGGGCGACAAATCTCCCCGAACTGCCTTCCCACCGGCTAGAATTTAAGTCGCCAGTGGGATTGCACTCGGATCGCTTCGTTTTCCGAAGTTGCCTCACGAGAAAATTTCGGGCAGCTTTGGAAAACGAAGCGCTCCAAGTGCAATCCCACCAGCGATTTCGATTCTAGCCGACAGGAAGGCAGTTTGGGGAGATTAAATCTCCCCGAATCTCCATATGTCTCTGCCCTAAGGGTCAGGGCACACAGGCAGATTCGGAGAGATTTAGTTGCCTGGCAAATCGTCTCTTCCTTGGTCGAGAAACCCCCCCGTATTTCCGGTGGGATGGTCCTCGGATCGCTTTGTTTGCCTCACGAGAAAACTTCGGGCGGCTTCGGAAAACGAATGCCATCCCGCAGGCGATTTCGATTTTAGCCGGCGGGAAAGAAAGTTCGGGGTGGTTTGTCACCCGAAGAAGTCGCCGGGTGACTAAATCTCCCTGAATCTCCACATATGCCTGCCCTTAGGGTCAGGGCACACAGGCAGATTCGGGGAGATAAGTCGCCCAGCGACAAATCGTCTCTTCTTCGGGGCGACTAATCTCCCCGAACTGCCTTCACGCCGGCTAAAATGTAAATAGCCGGCGGGATAGCACTCGGAGCCCTTCATTTTCCAAAATCACCCGAAGTTTCCTTGTGAGCAATTTCAGGGCGACTTTGGAAAAACGAATCGCTCCAAGTGCCTTCCCGCAGGCGATTTACTCAAATTTAATTTGAATAACTCCCTAGTCGAATTTGACAGTTTTGACCATAAAAAAAAAAGAACTCGAAATTTCAAATTTGAATTTTCAATTCGACCCTTGATAAATCTGCCGCTTACTGTGATATTCTGCAAACAATTTGCAATTGGATTTCATTTTTTATTACTTGCGTTTTTTTGAGTTATTTAGCTTTTTATTCGGCAGCTCTCCAGTTCGCAGTTTCAGCCATCTGGTTGTTGGGGTCCAAATTTCCCTAGAAACCATGCACTGATTTGAATAAGAGACTGGAATATGAATAGGAGAGGCCTGAATAGAAAGATGAGTAATAAAAAGTAACAATAACAATACATTTGTAGCTTTACAGAGTATTTGTGTTTTTTTAGATGAGGTCAGTAACGCCCATTTGAAAGCTGGTAAGAGTAAGAAATAAATAATGAAGACCAATTGAAAAGTTGCAATTAGCCATTAGTGATGGACGAATAAATTTGTCAGACGCATATTTGTGGCAAATTTCTGCGTTTCGCTGCAAACTAATTAATTTACGAAACTATGACGTAAATTCGTGGCCGAAAAATCCTCTTTGTCCAAAAAAATTGTTGCGCATAAGAATTGTTGTGCGTCAAAATTATTTAGACGCCCATTGACTTTAATGCATTTGAAACAAATAGTTGCGCGTATGAAAATTGTCGATTGCTTCAAAATTTACGTGATTTGAAATTATTTTGACTTCAAAGCGTTTTTCGCTAATTTTTCTCCCATCACTATTTGCCATTCTATAACATACTAAAAGTTATCTTAAAGGTGAACCACCCCTTTAAAACTAGCAGTTTAAGCTGATGTGCTGGGGCCAGAGTCTTGCAGTTAAAGGAAAACTATACCCCCAAAATGAACACTTAAGCATCAGTTTATATCATATTAAGTGGCATATTAACGAGACTTACCAAAATGGTCTATATATTTAAGTAAATATTGCCCTTTTACATCTCTTGCCTTGAACCACAATTTTGTGATGGTCTGTGTGCTGCCTCAGAGATCACCTGACCAGAAATACTGCAGCTCTAACTGTAACAGGAAGAGATCACCTGACCAGAAATACTGCAGCGCTGACTGTAACAGGAAGAGATCACCTGACCAGAAATACTGCAGCTCTAACTGTAACTGGAAGAGATCACCTGACCAGAAATACTGCAGCTCTAACTGTAACAGGAAGTGATCACCTGACCAGAAATACTGCAGCTCTAACTGTAACAGGAAGAGATCATCTGACCAGAAATACTGCAGCTCTAACTGTAACAGGAAGAAGAGTGGAAGCAAAAGAGACAACTCTGTCAGTTAATTGGCTCATGTGACCTAACATGTATAGTTTGTGCGCACAGGGGGCGGCCCTTTTTTTTAAAATGGCAATTTTCTATTTATGATTACCCAATGGCACATACTACTAGAAAAGTATATTATTATGAAAATGTACATGAAGCAGGGTTTTACTTATGATCTGTTTTATGCAATATTTTTTATAGAGAACTACATTGTTTGGGGGGTATAGTTTTCCTTTAATATGTAAGTGATCACACAGCCCCCCAGACGAGGGTGTTGCCATGAGGTTCAGGTGGTGCTCGTGCCTCTTCTCATTTGGCCGACTGAGCTGACTTGTGTCGGCCCCTAATAATGAAGTCTCATTTATTGTCCCGGGAGCAGCGTTGTTATCAGAAGAGATCACTGCCGTCACCATCCCCCCAATTATTTATGAACTGCAGTCCCTGGCGCTGCACATCACAGCCGGTTCTGACAACATTTAATTATTCAGAATAATCACCAGCGAAACGAGGAAACTTGATTGGACTCTAATTAGGCTGCTTTGTGTAATGTCGGATCACTGGCAGGAGCCCATTGCGTTTCTGAGCCCAGCAGTTTTAATCTTCCCCCTTACAATTTAGCTGCCCATGTGATGTATTATAGATATTCCTCTGCTGTATTCTGTATTAATCCTCCAGCCTGTCTGTATCACTCCCTCAGCCAGAGAATCTCTATCTTCTACCATAAAGGGCTCACCATTGGTACTGGTGCTGCAACTGCTGGAGCTCCTTTGTAAGCAGCAGTCCTGCCCTGCTTTATGGCAGCTGAGATTCTAGCTATCTGTATAACAGAACATTCTGTCCCAGTGACTGCACAGATCCTATCTGATCCCCATTGTAAGCAGCAGTCCTGTCCTGCTTTATGGCAGCTGAGATTCTAGCTATCTGTATAACAGAACATTCTGTCCCAGTGGCTGCACAGATCCTATCTGATCCCCATTGTAAGCAGCAGCCCTGTCCTGCTTTATGGCAGCTGAGATTCTAGCTATCTGTATAACAGAACATTCTGTCCCAGTGGCTGCACAGATCCTATCTGATCCCCATTGTAAGCAGCAGTCCTGTCCTGCTTTATGGCAGCTGAGATTATATATGTATAACAGAGCATTCAGACTCCAGATGACAGAATAGAAGAGAGTTGCAGTTTAACACGTCTGTCCTGGCTGTTATGGGTAAAACACTTTGCAGGTTCCAGTCAGTAGATGTAGATCAGTTAGTGACGGCTATAGCAGAACTTGTCGACACCTTCCTAATGCATCTGCGCTTCTCCTGTCAACAAATAACGTAGCGTGAAACATATTTTGGGAAATAGGTGACGTCCCGTTGAAGCCGCTGCCAACATCTCTCATCTGAGTCTCACATCCGACATTCCTGCTAACGCGCCTTTCAGGTTTTTATCTCATCTCTCCGGAAATTAGGAATCAGTCCCTTTGCCGGGAACTCGGCAGAACGAGTGTTTTTTGTTTCAGATGCAAAAGCGGAGATTCGGCTACACTGCAGCCAATCAGCACAGACAGGAAATGGTCAGCGCCTGAGGCTAATTGATATGTGATTAGTGATGAGCAAATCCTTCCCATTTCGCTTAGCTGTAAAAAGCCGCAAAAAATTTGCGAAACAAATTGAAGTCAATGGACGTTTTTACGTGCGTCACAATTTTTCCCACTCCAATCCATTAAAGTCAATGGCTGTTTTTTCTTATGGCTGGTTTTTCTCTGCAAATTTTTGCTGCAGTTTCGCAAAGAAATTCGCACAGTAATGTCTGGCGAATAAATTCACTGTGATTAGACAGGAGATTATAATGATAGGGATGTACACCGTTATATATATATATATATTCGTACGATTCTAATTCGGCCAAATACGACCTATTCGATCGAAAACTAACCTATTCGACCAAAAAAAAAAACTTTGACTTAATTTCGGTTGGTCTTTTTGAATTCCAAAGTTTTTTTAATTTGAAATTTGATCCTTGATAAATATGCCACTAAATAAACCCAATAGGCTGGTTTTGCTTCCAATAAGGATTAATTATACAGTATCTTAGTTGGGATCAAGTACAAGTATAGGACCTGTTATCCAGAATGGGATTCTCCAGATAACCGATCTTTCCGTAATTAAGATCTTATGTCCGTCCGTTTATTGATCTGTTATTGTTAAGCTACAGATTGTTTGCCCAATAGAACTTCATGAGCAAATGTCTCGTCCACTTATACAGAGAACATATGGCTGGTTTAGATATTTATATAATGTGTTTGTATAGGGATTACGGATGTTTAAGAAAGTAACTGGGCTTAAAAGTCTTCATTTAATGGCCTATTTATTAGTACAGGTGTGGGATCCGTTATCCGGAAACCCGTTATCCCGAAAGCTCCGAATTACAGAAAGGCCGTCTCCCATAGACTTTATTTTATCCAGATAATCCAAATATTTAAAACTGATTTCCTTTTCTGTGTAATAATAAAACAGTCGCTTGTACTTGATCCCAACTAAGATATAATTAATCCTTATTGGAGGCAAAACCAGCCTATTGGGTTTATTTAATGTTTATATGATTTTCTAGTACAGGTATGGGATCCGATATCCGGAAACCCATTATCCAGAAAGCTCTGAAATACAAAAAGTCTGTCTCCCATATATTCTGTTATAATCAAATAATCCAGATTTTTAAAATGATTTCCTTTTTCTGTGTAATAATAAAACAGTATCTTGTACTTTATCCCAACTAAGATATAATTATTCCTTATTGGAAGCAAAACCAGCCTATTGGGTTTATTTAATGTTTACATGATTTTCTAGTAGACTTAAGGTATCAAGATCCCAATTCCAGAAAGATCCAATATCCGGAAAGCCCCAGGTCCCAAGCATTCTGGATAATAGGTCACATACATGTAGATGTAAGAGATAAGGATCCAAATCACAGAAAGACCCGTTATCTGGAAAGCCCTAGGTCCTAAGCATTCTGAATTACAGGTCCCATACCTGTAGATTTAAGGGATAAGGATCCAAATCACAGAAAGATCTGTTATCTGGAAAGCCCCAGGTCACGAGCATTCTGGATTACAGGTCCCATACCTGTATGTGTAGGAGTTGCCATGCTGAATACAGAGGGTCTTGTGGCAAAAAGGTGCGCTAGTTTTGGGCCATGAAGGGGACGGGGGAGTGGGTGGGGTCGGACAGATTTTAGGTGAGGGTTTGGATTAATTGGGGTTTATCAGGGGCATGGCCATACTGTACATGTGAGGAGCATTTTTCATTGGAGCTCAGGGTGCCAAGGTAACGGGACATGTAATAATTTGGGCTCCCGCAGGTCATACCTCCCAATTGTCCCATTTTGAGCGGGACAGTCCCGCTTTTGACAGCTCATCCCGCAGTCGCGTTTCTACTGGAAAGTTCTGATTTCTCTGCACTGAACAGCCAAAAAAGATACAATGTTTCTAACTTAATTGGCTCTTGGCAGAGAGCCCAGAATAGATACTTAAGATACATTTGTTTTTGTCCCTTGGGAGAACTTAGACTCACAGCTTAAAGGACAGTTCACCTTCCTTAGTAAAACTGTAATAAAACATAAAAACGACAGAAATGTGTTCAAACTTTCATAACCTGCCAAATTTTGTAAAATGGGCAGGGCAATTAGAGGGTGTGGTCCACACAAAGGGGCGTGACAACACAAAAGGGGCGTGGCCACACTACGCACACCAAACATTTTTGTCCCTCTTTCCGTTTCCAGAATGTTGGGAGGCCGGCCAAAGCGGGATTTTTCCATTGGACTCCAAACACTGCTAATTAGCTGATTTGGAAATACAACTCCCATGATCCTCATATAACATCACCTCATGGAGACACTTCCCAGAATGCACATGTTTCAATAAAACTTCAATAAAACTTTATGATCACACAACAACACGAACGCTGACACTGACTGGCAGAAGTTAACAACAGTATTACAATTTATATGAGTAGAGTTGCCGCCTGTTTGGTTTCGACCCCAACAGTTTATTTTTTCTAAGGCCTGTTCAGGTCTCCACTTTCTATTCGGTTTTCAGCCTTGTGAAACCCCGAACAAATAATCTGGCCAATATATGAAAACCAATTAAATACCGATATACTGACCCTGACGTGGGTTATTATCAAGTGCAATTCATTTCTTGTTATTATAGAAATAAGCAAATCAATCAAAAATAAGAACTAGTTTTTCAAAATGAGCATTGCTGTAATTCAGAGCTTTCTGGACAAATCTTTCTGTATAATAGATCCTATACCTGTAGTTAAAGGATTGGTCTTACTCGTCGATGAGAATAGATAGAGGTAGGGTGTGGGTTTCAAAACGTTCTGTCCCATTTAAAACACTGAGAAAACTGGACAGAAATCCAGCCAGTTATGCAATAACCCTGATCTGGCATCATAACTCCATGACATCATTCTGCCTGCCTCTGATGTCATCATGCCTATCCCAACATCACTGCTCCAACCCCAATGCTATCTGCCCTGCGCCCTTTGTTTGAGTTTAGCCCCCAGCAGAGGTGTTAACCCTATAAATGAGTGAGAAGGTTTTTGTTGCTAATTGATAGTGAACGCACACTCAGGGTCGGACTGGGCCGGTGGGACACTGAGAAAAAACCCGGTGGGCCCAGGCCCTCTCCCCTAATCTGCTGAGCAAAAATAAAAAAATGTGCTGTGCGATGCGCGCCGGCGTTTGGACTAGTTTTTGTAAATGCGCGGTGTGCGCCATTGTTTGTGCATGGGGGGCCCAGAAGTTTGGAACCGTTGAGCCCCCCGTGTGCCAGTCCGACACTGCACACACTCGTCTAACAGGATCCGTCACTGCCCATCAGGCAACCAAAACAACCCATGTGCCTAGACCTAACCTTTACCATTTTAACCCTTTCCCATTCTGCCTCTGTAGAGAAACCCGGCGCAATCTGACCTCAATCTGATGTTTTGCTTCCCCTTTAGGAAGTGCAGCGTTGTACGGCCGACATGAGCATCACGGCGGAACACTCCAACCACCCAGATAACAAGCACAAGAACAGATACATCAACATCGTGGCGTGTAAGTCAGTCCTCCTGCATATCTCCCAACTGTCCCTTTTTCGGAGGGACAGTCCCTCTTTTGACAGCTCAACCCGCAGTCCCTCATTTGTACTGGAAAGTCCCTCTTTTCTCTGCATTGAACAGCCAGAAAAAGAAACAAAGTTTCTCACTTAATTGGCTTTTAGCAGAGAGCCCAGAACAGCTAACAGGTGCAAATAAGATACTTTGTAACAATTTTGAGACACAAAAACACAGTTTAGATAAGGAGAAATATTTTCAAACTTTCATAACCTGCCAAATTTTGTAAAACAAACATGGTAATTAGGGGGTGTGGTTACATAAAGGGGTGTGGTCAAAAATTGCTGCGCTACGTGCGAAAAAAAAAATTTTGTCCCTCTTTTTACTTCCAAAATGTTGGGAGGTATGCCTCCTGTGCGGAGGAACGGCAACGCTTTTTCTCTTGCACCGATTGGACGGATTCAAATCTCTGCGTCTTCATTATTCGTATCTCAGAATGTCTTTGCTTTTCTGTTCAAATTCTCATCCCCAAACTTTGTATCTCATACCCCTGTCTCCTTTAAGATTGCCTGCTAGGCTGCCCTCTTCTGCTTCTTGTGATGGTATTGTAACACAACAGGAGGCTTATAGGATGGGACTCACATGGAGCTCGGGTTGCCACCTTTTAATAAAATTTCTACCGGCCGGTGGTGGGGGCGGGAACAAAAGGGCGGGCCGTGATGTAAAAGGGGGCGGAATATGATGTAAAAATGGGTGGGACATGGTGTAAAAAGGGGCAGAGCCACAGCTCACGATGACCAGAAGGAGGCAAAAAGGTAAGTTTTGAGCGGATTGGAGGCTGGGCCAATGGCTTTTGTTAGGGGTGTTACAAATTTACCGGCAGCTGCATTGCTGGTAAATTTTTAAAACCGGCCCTGGCCTTGGCAGGTGTTTTACCGGCTAGGCTGGTAAAATACTGGCCGGGTGGCAACCCTACATAGAAAAACAATGGCAGCTTAGTCAAGGCTGAAATTAGAACCTGAGCCAGTGATACTTTCATAGAGTAACAAACTCAAATTAATCTAAATATACATTTGGCTCTTCATATCTGCATAGAACAAGCCAATAGGAAAAATGTTAACCAAAAATGGTATAGTTGCCCTTTAATCTTCTTTCTTACTCTCAGGTTGTGTTTCCCTTACAGATGACCACAGTCGGGTAAAGCTGCGGCCCCTGCCAGGCAAAGACTCCAAGCACAGCGAATACATTAATGCCAATTACGTGGACGTAAGTCGTCTTCACTTAACGAGCCCCCCTATTTCTATAAGGCGACGCACAGTGTCCAGCTGAGATCGTTACATGAAATCTCATTTTCTGATGTTTTTTTTTCTCCTCCAGTTTTTAAATCTGTATCAAAGGGTCGATGCACATCATGTATTCAATCCATAAAAGATTCCTCTGCCTCCATCTCTCCCTCTTACATTATTAACTTGTTTGCCATGACGCCCCTTTCATCTCGTGTTTGGTTGTCTTTGAAGGGTTACAATAAAGCCAAAGCTTACGTCGCTACCCAGGGCCCTTTAAAGTCAACTTTTGAAGATTTCTGGAGAATGATTTGGGAGCAAAATACCGGCATCATTGTTATGATAACAAACCTGGTGGAGAAAGGAAGGGTAAGTCTTCAGCTGAGCCTCTTAGCTATATATATATATATATATATATAATGTAACCATCACCCTGCTATAGTTCCAGGGGTACCCAGGGCTCACTCCAAATCTCCCCCTAAATGACCTTCAGGCTGGGCCCCCTTAGCTCATACAAAGGTTACAGATATATAGAAACATTGGGGTGTCACCCTGCTATAGTTCCAGGGGTACCCAGGGTACAAATAAACACTCACCCCAAATCTCCCCCTAACTGACCTTCAGACTGGGCCCCCTTAGCTCATACAAAGGTTACAGATATATAGAAACATTGGGGTGTCACCCTGCTATAGTTCCAGGGGTACCCAGGGTACAAATAATCACTCACCCCAAATCTCCCCCTAACTGTCCTTTAGACTGGGCCCCCTTAGCTCATAACAAGGTTACAGATATATAGAAACATTGGGGTGTCACCCTGCTATAGTTCCAGGGGTACCCAGGGTACAAATAAACACTCACCCCAAATCTCCCCCTAACTGGCCTTTAGGCTGGGCTCCCTTAGCTCATAACAAGGTTAATAGAAACCCCAAATCACAGAGATATATATATATATTTATACGTTAGTTTGTGTGTGTTTAAGGAAGACCTACTTTCATCCTAAAAAATGATCTTTACTCGAATGTTATATTTGATGATCTCTATCTTTTTAGAGAAAATGTGACCAATATTGGCCAACCGAGAACAGTGAAGAATACGGAAACATCATGGTGACCCTGAAGTCCACAAGAGTCTACGCTTGTTACACCGTCCGGAGATTCACCATCAGGAACGTGAAAATGAAAAAGGTCAGCAGCAGTGTTTGTCCTGTGTGGGGAATGAGGGGAGGCTCAGTATGGAGAGAAATGCTATACGGATATGGGATTCGTTATCTGGAAACCTGTTATCCAAAAAGCTTCAAATTTCAGGAAGACCGCCCCCCCCCCCATAAACTCCATTATAATCAAATAATACAATTTTTTTTTAAAACTGATTTCCTTTTTCTCTGTACAGGTATGGGATCCGTTATCCGGAAACCTGTTATCCAGAAAGCTCCAAATTATAGAAATGCTGTCTCCTATAGATTCCATTTTATCAGAATAATCCAAATATTTAAAAATAATTTACTTTTTCTGTGCAATAATAAAACAGTAGCTTGATCCCAACTAAGATATCATTTATCCTTATTGGAAGCAAAACCAGCCTATTGGGTTTATTTAATTTACATGATTTTCTCGTAGACTTAAAGAATGGTGATCCAAATAACCGAAAGACCCCTTATCTGGGAAAACCCCAGGTCCCGAGCATTCTGGATAACAGGTCCCATACCTGTATGTGTTGTGTTTAGAATTTACGAAGCCGCCATTTTTAAGTAGAAATGACGCTGCATAAAATGTAAAAGAATGAAGAATTCAGCTCTCAGGAAATAGAGGAACATTCTTCTTTATTCTAATCTCGCCAATTCCTGATTCTTATTCTCATCAGGAACGTGTCAAGATGCAAAATAAATAGTAAATGTTAGTAAATAGGGGTGTTTGCTTTAGATCGCCCATTTTGTGCCTATTCACGGTGTAAAGCGAATTTCCTAACTTGGCAGGGGCAGAAAGGAAACACAAAGGGGCGACACAACGAGAGGACAGTGATGCAGTATCACTACACGCAGTGGCCGGACATGGGGGTCCCGGAATACGCGCTGCCCGTCCTGACGTTTGTTAGACGCTCATCTGCCGCACAATTACCGGAGATGGGGCCAGTCCTGGTGCACTGCAGGTGGGTGTGTCATTATATTTTACCCTCATTCATTCTCTCCTGTGAAAACATTGAAGATGTTGGACTGATCCAGTTTATAAAACCTGAACCAGCAAGTGTATTGAGTTGTAATATTGGTGTGTAGGTGCATCTCAGGTCATTTTGCCTGGTCATGTGCTTTCAGAAAGAACCAGCACTTTAGGATGGAACTGCTTTCTGGCAGGCTGTTGTTTCTCCTACTCAATGTAACTGAATGTGTCTCAGTGGGACCTGGATTTTACTATTGGGACCTGGATTTTACTATTGAGTGCTGTTCTATTGAGCTGCTATCTGGTTACCTTCCCAAAATTTGTGAAACATGACATTTGACGCAAATTAAAGTCAATGGGCGTCCATTTAATTGTCTCGGAGCTGTCAACAGCCTAAAAACAATTTTTTTTTGCTGATAAATTCACGGATTTATTTGCTGGCGGCGAAACACGGAAATTTACTGCAAATTCGCGCCTGGCGAATAAATTCAACCATCACTAGTTGTGAGCACTAAAAATAGTCCACTGAATGAGATCTGCATTGACCCATGGAAGTGGTCTTCTCAATGTGACTGTGCATGGGCCTCCACATGAGCCAATTGTTTGCCACCTGGGCCAAAATTAAGATCTGTTGGATTTGGTCCAGTCCTTGGCTAAAGTTATTCTTGCTGGGCATCCACAAAGATCAAATAGGTCTGTTTTAAATGGAGGAAGGGAACCACAGAACAGATTATGTTGGATTTGACCAGCACTTGGATGGTCAAATCAGGCAAAAATCTGCTCAGTTGGTGACTTTGTAGGACAATCAGAACTTGTCTGTAAATGGTCAGATTTGAACCATGGAACAGTTAACTGGAGAGCGACCTGTGTTTAAACTATAAATCAGGTTGTAATATTTATACATAGATTCTGCTGTCGATGAAAAGGGGTGGACTTTAGGACAAAGAGAAGCGAAGAGAAGGAGAAATGGGACACAAGTTGGGAGATAACGGGGAACAGATTGGGAAAGATTGGGATGAGTATGAGAGTGTGTGTCTTGGATACACTGGAGGTTGGAAGAATTTAGATGTTTTCTGCGTATGATATAGTGAATAAAGTACCCCCTCTTGTAAAATATAAGGATATTATAAGTTACCGAGGAGTTTCATGACCATATAAAAGTACGAAGCCGAAGGCCGAGTGTTTTTATACAGGTCATGGAACTCCGAGGTAACTTCTAATATCCTCATATTTTACAACCGGGGGTACTTTATTTATTATAATACACAAATTTCAGTGAGTCATGTGACAGAAATGACATCACTACTCACCGTTTATAACTGATGACGTCACTACTCACCGTTTATAAGGATATAATTTACAAGATATTCATGGCTTTTGTGTATTATAAATGAATAAAAGAAGTTCCAGACTAAGCTCTTGGCTTTGTTTCCCCTGCAGCGCCGGAGTCGGAAGGACCGGCACATATATTGTGATAGACAGCATGTTACAGCAAATTAAGGATAAAAGCACCGTCAATGCTTTGGGTTTTCTGAAGCACATCAGAACGCAGCGCAACTACCTCGTCCAGACAGAGGTAAGAATTCCCGCTCCCAATATACAATAAGGCAGGCGATGAGCGAGTAGACTATGTCGCCCCCTTCTTTGTGCCATGGGGATCCGTTGAACTAGAAAGGATTGCAGTACAAGGCGTGGGAAGATTGCTAGAGATAAAGAAGCAGCGTGAGGTGTGGCAGGAACACAGGGGTTTATTATTTGGGTTTAAGCACAGTGTAGATAAATTGTTTTAATGAACTACTAATCCCAGAAGCCTCAGTGGCTGAGACTGGAACCCCGTGTAGAAGCATTGAAGCAGAGTTACAGTACACAAAAGAGCAAAAAAAGGACCGCAAACAGCTCACCGCTCTCCCCTCAGGCCAGGTGCTCAGTCAAACAGTGTCCCCACTGTACACACAACAAAAAATCGAAAAGCAGACGGCACTTCTGAAATTGGGGTTTATTGGAGTTCCTGCTGGAAAGACCTGACGCGTTTCGGGAGTTATCCCTTAGTCATATCCTATGACTAAGGGATAACTCCCGAAACGCGTCAGGTCTTTCCAGCAGGAACTCCAATAAACCCCAATTTCAGAAGTGCCGTCTGCTTTTCGATTTTTTGCAGAGTTACAGTACCACCTGCTGGATTTTGTTGGAACTGTGACTAAGAGGCTGGGATAATAACACAGACAGCATTAAGAAAGGCCAACTAAATAGTTTTCTTTATGGTTGGCCAAGGGTGCTGGGAGTTGTAATGATGAGATTTTTTTTAACAGGTGAAGAATGCAGCCATGATAGTCCCCTGATTGGTTAAAGGGTGTGTAAACCCCAAAATAAAAATGTGCCTAATGAAAGGAAATGTAATTCCAAGCAACTTTTCAATATACATTCATTACAACATGTGAGTGCTTTAAAAGTTATTTGCAAATGTAATTGTAGACGAAAGCTTCATCTGTCTGTCCATTTTGTATTCTACAAAACAATCTTTCGCTACATTGTATCATAGAATAGAAAATGAAAATGGACATACGGTTTTCATCTACAATTACATTTGCAAATAACTTTAAAACCACTGAAAATTTTTAATCAATGTATATTGGAAAGTTGCTTAGAATTAGAAGATATTTCATCAAGCACCACTTTATTTGGGGGACTGCACCCCACTTTAATTTGTGTTTTATCCATGGTGCATATATGAAACCCATTGCCCATGTATTTTTCCTCTCCAGGAACAGTACATCTTTATCCACGTTGCCTTGTTAGATGCAATACTGGGGAAGGAGCTGCTGGCTTTTGCTACATTGTATCATAGAATAGAAAATGGACAGACAGATACAGCTTTGATCTATAATTACATTTAAATATAACTTTAAAACCACTGAAAATTTTTAATGAAAGTATATTGGAAAGTTGCTTAGAATTAGAAGATATTTAATCAGGCACCACTTAATTTGGGGGATTGCACCCCACTTTAATTTGTGTTTTATCCAAGGTGCATACATGAAACCCATTGCCAATTTATTTTTCTTCTCCGGGAACAGTACATCTTTATCCACAATGCCTTGTTAGAGGCGATACTGGGGCAGGAGCCGCTGGCTTTTGCTACATTTTATCATAGAATAGAAAATGGACAGACAAATACAGCTTTCCTCTACAATTCCATTTGCAAATAATGTTAAAACCTTTAAAAATTTTCAATGAATTTATATTGGAAAGTTGCTTAGAATTAGAAGATCTTTCACCAGGCACCACTTAATTAGGGGGATTGCACCCCACTTTAATTTGTGTTTTATCCATGGTGCATACATGAAACCCATTGCCCATGTATTTTTCTTTTCTGGAAACAGTACATCTTTATCCACGATGCCTTGTTAGAGGCGATACTAGGGAAGGAGCCACTGGCTTTTGCTACATTGTATCATAGAATAGAAAATGGACAGACAGATACAGCTTTCATCTACAAATACATTTGCAAATAACTTTAAAACCACTGAAATTTTTTAATGAATGTATATTGGAAAGTTGCTTAGAATTAGAAGATATTTCATTGGGTACCACTTAATTTGGGGGATTGCACCCCACTTTAATTTGCGTTTTATCCATGATGCATACATGAAACCCATTGCGGATTTATTTTTCTTCTCCAGGAACAGTACATCTTTATCCACGATGCCTTGTTAGAGGCGATACTGGGGAAGGAGACGGAGGTGTGTGCCAATCAGCTGCACAGTTATGTGAATAGCATCCTGACACCGGGCCCTGGAGGGAGGACCAGACTGGAGAAGCAATTCAAGGTATGAAAATCAAAAGATCACAGCTAGAACCCATTTTTCCCTTATTACTGAGCAGACAGGCTAATATTCAGCAGGTTAAACGAGCGGTGCTGTAATACAAGGCCCTGTCAGCGTTCACTCCAGGACGGCATCGCTTTCTGATTGACTCCGAAACAAGATGTGCTTAGGAGCGCGGTTGAGGCGGAGAGAGAGATGTGTTCTTCTCATAAAAATTTTGCATTAAGCTGCAGCCTCGGAAAAATGCTGTGATTCACTTAGGGAAGAACTCTCATCTCCTTTCCATCAGGTTGAAGAGTCTCTTGCGGTGTTGGAGGTGCCTATAAAATAACGTCTTCGTGGCGAGTTTATTTAGAACGGCAGTAAAATTTCATTTTGCTAAAGTCTTATAGCAATCGGAGGGAGGCGGAATTTTGCTGTTATTGTGAAAATAAATGTTGTCCCTTTTAAGGGCTAGTACAATTGAAAATGATAATACATTTAAAAAATAGAGCAGATGTCCTGTTTTTGTTGCATTTATCAGCTGCCCAGTGTTCAGCCATCTTTTATCCAGCTCAGTGCAGGCATACGATCTGTGATCCGGAAACCTGTTATCCAGAAATCTCTGAATTATGGAAAGGATCTCCTAAAAACTCCGTTATAATGAAATTATTCAAATTTTTAAAAAAAAAAATCTAAAAAAATATTTCCTTTTTCTCTATGATATGATGAAACAGAAGCTTGTAATTAATCCCAACTAAGATATAATTAATCCTTATTGGAAGCAAACCAGCAGTTTTTGTTTATTTAATGTTTAAATAATTTTCTAGTAGACTTAAGGTATGGAGATCCAAATTACAGAAAGGACATCTCCTATAGACTCCATTATAATGAAGTTTTTAAAAATGATTTCCTCTTTCTCTATGATAATAAAACAGTAACTTGTACTTGATCCCAACTAAGATATAATTAATCCTTATTGGAGGCAAAACCAGTAGACTTAAGTCATAGAAATCCAAATTACAGAAAGATCCCTTAAACGGAAAGCCCCAGGTCTCAAGCATTCTGGATAACAGTCCCCATACTTGTATAGAAGGTCAGTTATTTTAGTCACAGGGGGTGCCTATTAAATTGGCCCTCCTATTGTTGTACTTGTTGGTTCTCCTTTAGAGCTATGACTAGCAATACCATTAATTGATGCTGAATACATTTGCATTTATAATTGTACTCAACGGCAAAAGTCTAAATAAAATCCAGCTTTTCTCATAGGCAGATTATTTGTTCCCTTCTGGGCCTAACCCGCCAGCCATACAATAACTCACAGTGGATCTCGTTGTTACGTTTCAGTTGGTGACCCAGTGCAATACAAAGTACGTGGAATGTTTCAGCGCCCAGAAAGACTCCAACAAAGAGAAGAACAGGAATTCCTCCGTTGTACCATGTAAGAGCTCTCCCTTTCTCTTTTGTCTTGTGTTCTGCTTTCTACAGATTCCTAAAACTCAAGAAATAGCCATTTAGTATACATGGTAATTGGTGAGCAATGGATCATGGTCCTATTTAGTGTCCATACACCTCTGAACCCTAGCATGCCACCCAACTCTAACCTTATATTATCAGAATGAAAATACAGTGTGACAGTGGAATGGGGGGGGAATACGTTGAAAGGTAAAATGTGGACAAATCTGACTGTACCCCAAAGGAGCAAGTCCTATTTAATGGAAAGTACTATTCTTAAAAGATAAATCATTAAGGATCATTCATGGAAACTGTACATAGAAAATAATAAATTCTTTGGACACAAAGTTCTAAACTCGAGTTGTGCCGGGCCCGATATTCGAGAAAAACTGGGGATGGAGTTCCCCTTTGAAACAAAGTCTACTTATGGCCCAATATCCTTATTAAAGGGCATGTAAAGGCAAACAAATAAAATCCCATTTTTACTTTCTTCAATGAAAAAGAAACATATCTCCAATATACTTTGATTAAAAAATGTGTACCGTTTTTATAAGAAAGCTGACTGTATACAGTGAAATTCTCCCTTCATTTACTGCTGTGGATAGGAATTGTCAGACGGTCCCTAACTGCTCTGCAGGGAAAGAATCATACTTATGAACAGCAGGGGGAGCCCCCGCCTTACTTCCCAGCCATGCAGAACTCAAGCAGCTTTGTTTGTTTCCCTGTAGAGCAGTCGGCGACTGTGTAAGATTTGTATTGTATTTTATTTTTGCCTTTACATCCCTTTTACTGTTTCCAACTCCAGCTGCAGGGACAAAGATCATGGAGCCAGATTTAAACAGATAAACTGGGATATTATTTGGAGGATGTTTTTATGCAGCCACTGGTTCTGCAGAGTTGGAGAAAGTTTGTATTAAACAATACAAAAACTATAAAATCCACATTAGATTACATGACAACACAGGACCCAGTACAGTCTGTATATTCTGATTATTAATCAGTCTTGCTGTATCGGCTTCTGGCAGATATTATTTGAATTGGGTTGTTTTGATAATTTATGAAGATCCCTAAGCAGCCCAGACCACACTAAGCATGTGCACAGTCTTGGTCTTGCAAAGATGTTTAACAAAGTTTCAAGATGGTGACTCCTGCAGCCAACTTTGAAAGCATAAATCATTTGTTTGATTAGGTTTGTGGTGCTGTAACTTCATGTTTATGTTTAGTATACAAAATACAGCATTTCTAGCATTTTAGACTTTACTTCCCCTTTAAAGATCAACCCTAACAAGCAGAGCCTATTGCAGGATATAATAACTCTAAGTCAAGAGCATAAGATTTTTTTGGTTTCCTTTCTATGTTCAGCTTCATGCGTCTCCATGGCCTTGGGGCTAATGGTTCTGTATGATAAAGGTTAAAGATAAAAGAAAGATAAGGAAGATCGGGCCGCATACAAAGGAAGTGATTAGGTCTCCAAGAGAGAGTGGGTAGAGGTAGACTGGCCCGAGACCCAGCAGAAACCTCCTCACTAGGGCAGAACATAGATCAGCAGTGGCAGCTGGAACCGAAACACTTAAATAGCAGAAAGATTAAAAAAAGGGCAAAGGCGTTGTCTGGAATATCAGCAACTGAAGTTTCTGAAGCAGAAGCAGGTGGTCTGCAAAGTCAAAGGATGGAAAGAATGATCAAGAGGAGCTCAGGGTAAAGGAAAGGTCTCGAGAGTGAGCAGAAAAAATGAGAGTAGACTGAATTGAGCTGTTAATAAGGTGCTTACATGTCACTGGGTCAGGGTAGGGGCATCAGAGTTGAAGGAACTCAACTGGTCTATCATACGTCTTGTTCTAAGGCTTTAATAGTAAAGGCTATGGTGGGGGGGGGGCACATGGCAGCAGTTAGAGAGTAGAGAAGAGCGGATACACTGAAGAAGTGTTAATGACAGTTGGATTACTGTATAGAAGTGTAGCCCAATGATCTGAGAAATGCCAGTGCAGGTGATCAGGCCACTCGGCTTTCTATTATGGCTATGACGTGACTATGGTGTACTTGTATCATCCAAAACCTCATTAGGGTGCTCCATAAATAAACTGGTGGGTGATCTAGTTCTTGACATCAGTAGGGTAATGACACCGAAGGTATGATGACCGCTGTTACATGGTCGGTGATAGCTGCAGATCACTAATTGTCATTGGGCAAGGATGACCTGCTAAGGGTTCTCTCCAGTACCACCAATGAAAAGAGCCCTGCTTCTTAGATTCCTTGCATTTATTGGAGCAATTCACACCAAAACACCCAACGTGTAGAAAGGTCCCAGCTCATTGGAGGATAAATATGCTTTGTTGTTGTATCACTTAGCACCTTCCCTTTTTCCATGCAGCTGAGCGCGCCAGGGTGGGACTTGCACCATTACCGGGAATGAAGGGAACCGATTACATTAATGCCTCTTACATCATGGTAAGGAAAAACTGGATTCCAATCTGGAATGGTATCAATTGCTCTCCATGAAATATTCAACTTGTGTCAATCTGAACGTTCTCTCCCCAGGGCTATTTAAGGAGCAATGAATTCATCATAACCCAGCACCCCATGCCGCACACAACGAAAGACTTTTGGCGAATGATTTGGGATCACAACGCGCAGATCATCGTTATGCTTCCCGATAACCAGAGCTTGGTGAGTGGACGTGCCACGGAAATCTCTTCCTTCACTTTTTAAAGCTCCTTTATCAACACAAGTGCTAAATGCTATGTGCCACCCACATTTTCTTGCAACTCAGGTATGGGACCTGTTATCCAGAATGCTTGCGTCCTGGGGTTTTCCAGATAAGAGTTATTTATGTAATTTGGATCTCTGTACCTTTAACATTAGTTAAACCCAATATGCTGGTTTTACTTCCAATAAGGATTAATTATGTCTTACTGTTTTATTATTACACAGAAAAAGGAAATCATTTTTAAACATTTGGATTATTTGGATAAAATGGAGTCTATGGGAGACAGCTTTTCCATAATTTGGAGCATTCTGGATAATAGGACTCGGGATAAGGGATTTCATGCCCGTATGTAGCAGATAGAGCCATCTCTGTGTCTTTCTGTATGAGGGTATAGCTTATTGTGTGCCCAGAACATTCCTTCTCTGTATATTTGTATTTATACATATGGGAGGAGGAGGTGCCATATTGATTCCCTTAGACAGTACAGTATGAGGGTATAGCTTATTGTGTGCCCACAACATTCCTTCTCTGTATATTTGTATTTATACATATGGGAGGAGTGCCATATTGATTCCCTTAGACAGTACAGTATGAGGGTATAGCTTATGTGTGCCCAGAACATTCCTTCTCTGTATATTGTATTTATACATATGGGAAGGGAGGTGCCATATTGATCCCATAGACAGTACAGTATGAGGGTGTAGCTTATTGTGTGCCAGAACATTCCTTCTCTGTAATTTGTATTTATACATATGGGAGGAGGGAGGTGCCATATTGATTCCCTTAGACAGTACAGTATGAGGTGTTAGCTTATTGTGTGCCCAGAACATTCCTTCTCTGTATATTTGTATTTATACATATGGGAGGAGGGAAGTGCCATATTGATTCCCTTAGACAGTACAGTTTGAGGGTATAGCTTATTGTGTGCCCAGAACATTCCTTCTCTGTATATTTGTATTTATACATATGGGAGGAGGAGGTGCCATATTGATTCCCTTAGACAGTACAGTTTGAGGGTATAGCTTATTGTGTGCCCAGAACATTCCTTCTCTGTATATTTGTATTTATACATATGGGAGGAGGGAGGTGCCATATTGATTCCCTTAGACAGTACAGTATGAGGGTATAGCTTATTGTGTGCCCAGAACATTCCTTCTCTGTATATTTGTATTTATACATATGGGAGGAGGGGAGTGCCATATTGATTCCCTTAGACAGTACAGTATGAGGGTATAGCTTATTGTGTGCCCAGAACATTC
Source organism: Xenopus laevis (assembly GCF_017654675.1). Classification (NCBI taxonomy): domain Eukaryota; kingdom Metazoa; phylum Chordata; class Amphibia; order Anura; family Pipidae; genus Xenopus; species Xenopus laevis. The sequence continues at coordinate 125,326,377 of NC_054378.1, read as the reverse complement.
CTTCTCTGTATATTTGTATTTATACATATGGGAGGAGGGAAGTGCCATATTGATTCCCTTAGGCAGTACAGTTTGAGGGTATAGCTTATTGTGTGCCCAGAACATTCCTTCTCTGTATATTTGTATTTATACATATGGGAGGAGGAGGTGCCATATTGATTCCCTTTGACAGTACAGTATGAGGGTATAGCTTTTTGTGTGCCCAGAACATTCCTTCTCTGTATATTTGTATTTATACATATGGGAGGAGGGAAGTGCCATATTGATTCCCTTAGACAGTACAGTTTGAGGGTATAGCTTTTTGTGTGCCCAGAACATTCCTTCTCTGTATATTTGTATTTATACATATGGGAGGAGGGAAGTGCCATATTGATTCCCTTAGACAGTACAGTTTGAGGGTATAGCTTTTTGTGTGCCCAGAACATTCCTTCTCTGTATATTTGTATTTATACATATGGGAGGAGGAGGTGCCATAGTGATTCCCTTAGACAGTACAGTATGAGGGTATAGCTTATTGTGTGCCCAGAACATTCCTTCTCTGTATATTTGTATTTATACATATGGGAGGAGGAGGTGCCATAGTGATTCCCTTAGACAGTACAGTATGAGGGTATAGCTTATTGTGTGCCCAGATCATTCCTTCTTTGTAGATTTGTATTTATATATAAGAGATGAATTGACATATTCATTGATTGCCTTGGCCAAATATTCTTCAAACAGAGAAAAGCACAAGATATATATATAATTCCTTATTCCATATCCTGGCACATATGGTTTGACACACATAATGTACGGCAGCTCTAGGAGACGCTCTATAGTTAGGAAATTTTGCTCATTGCATGTTGATACCATTTGATACCAAAAAAAAAGAACATTATTTATTTCCAATGAGCTGTGGATTATGGCGCTGCTACTAAAAGCCATTGCAGGGGCGACCATTTATTGAGACGCACACACTTAGCCGCTCTTAAAATATTTGTCATGAATTCCATTCCGAGTCAATAACACAAAGAGCAGCCTAATAGACCCTGGGAAATATTTCAACCCAAAATGCATTTTGCTGCCGAGACCTCTCAAGACAAAATGCCTGTTATTGCCATTACCAGGATGGATGGCGCCAATAATAATGTAATGGAAATGAAAATGAAAAATTTAAGAAAAAATAACCACTTGTTCAGATGTCAAAAATGTAGAATTCATTCCAGAAACCCAAATGTATTTTGGGATCTTTTAAAAGGGGGAAGTAAGACAATATGTTGTAGTTTATGGGACCAGATGCAACTGGATGGCTTTCATGTGGTTGCCCGTGGCTGCTTGTGATTTGGTTTCCCAGATGCCAATCAGTAAGCTTGTCTTTGCTACAGTATATTCTAGAACAGTCCAACTATTCCAGTTCAAGCCCCCCTTGTATGTCCAACCTTTGGCCAGACTAACCCTTGTGAGTTCAACCATTGGTCACTGCCCCCTTCGCTCATGAAATACCTACAGAAATAGGTTATTCAACCATGGTTCATGGTTCAACCAAGGATATCTAGGGCAGCAAATACATATCCACCCCAAGTCTCACCCTTATTGACCTTCGAGTTGATATTTCAGGTTTATCTAGGAGAGGAAAACAGTCATTCTCCCCAATTCTCAGAATACAATATCCAACTGATAAAAATGAACATGAAGAAACATGCAAACCAAGCCTTGGCTCTTGCTCTTCACAGTTCCTAGTTTCCATACTAAATAAACGACAGAATTGATCTGAAATGCCCATTGTGGCAGAGCCGAGCCCCATAGACTCAGTACAGCTGGCAGGGAGTTGTGCAAGTGCCGCCTGCAGAGTAAGGTGAATATAGGTTGGATCTCCTGAAAAAACACAAAGGTCCTGCAGAAACTATTTGCTTGGTTTAACAGGAGTTGGTTCTTGCCTGTAAGGTTCTGCTCACCTACAAAGCATATTTCCAGGCATCTCCAAGAGTCGGAATGCAATTAAGCAGTGTGTCCAATGAGGCCCAGTTATGAGGATAGTCATCAGCCAATCATGTACTTGATATATTGGGAAGACCATTATTTCATGCAGAAAAGGCTAACGCTTGACTGTTTCTAATTTAGAAATGTATGTTTGTCTTATGCAGTGATCCCCAACCAGTAGCTCGTGAGCAACATGTTGCTCACCAACCCCTTGGATGTTGCTCTCAGTGGCCTCAAAGCAGGTGCTTATTTTTGAGATTCAATCTTGTGGACAAGTTTTGGTTGCATAAAAACTAAGTGCACTGCCACATAGAGTCTCCTGTAGGCTGCCAGTCCACAATGTGGCTACCAAATAGCCAATCACAGCCCTTATTTGGCATCCCAGGAACTTTTGGCATGCCTGTGTTGCTCCCCAACTCTTTTTATTTTTGAATGTGGCTCATGGGAAAAAAGGATGGGGACCCCTGGTCTAATGTATAATTATTTGTGTCTTGTTTTGTTTCCCCCTAGCTTCTGTGAAGGTGGTAGAGGCTCATAGTGCTCTTGAGGAAAAGACTTAGCTGCCATTGTCTCAGGCTGGCTGGTTACAGCTTCCCTTAGCCTTTGCATTGTGTTCAGAGTCGGACTGGCCCGGTGGGCCCCCTGCCGGGCCAGACCCCCTCTACCAATTTAAAAATGTTGAAGAAAAAAAAGTTTTCGGCGATGCGCATCGCCGCACGCGCATGCGCACCGAGAAGCGCCGTTCGCGCATGGCGGCGTTCGAGCGTCGCATACGCACAGTCACGTTCGGCGCGTCGCAGTAGGGGGGCGGGGGGCCCTGGACCAGCAGTCCCGGTGGGCCCGGGCCCCCCAGTCCGAACCTGATTGTGTTATAATAGCTTACATGAAGCAGAGACAAATGAAGCGTAGGTTAGGGAGCATTATATAATTTGCATAGTCTTAATTACAGTAGGGGGAGAGCCCTGCTCCTAAGAGCTTACAGTCTAAAAGGGAAGGGGAATATGAAATAAGGTGGGGGTTATAGGGAATCTGCAACTATTACTCAATGTGGGTCAACCATGGGTTCCAAGTTGCTCATAGGCCTCTCTGTTTTCCCCACTAGGGGGCATTCTGTCTTGCCATATAAAAACAGTGGTAATAACAGATCTAGAGCAAGATTAAATGAGCCGTTTGACCCCTGTAAGGGTTAAAATAAGAGTGCAGGGAAAACGGGGTGTTTTGGCTCTTATTAAATGTTGCCACTCCTGGAGGCATGCAGTGTTATTGGCTACAGACCCACTTAAATAAATGAGCATGTCCCTCATCAAACAGTCTGATTCTCCCTTACATAATGTATTTAATGAAAGCTAAATTACCCAGAGAGGAAACATCTGTCAAATGTACTTTTTAATGATATCGGTCAAGGAGTGTGATTTTGTTTTCTGGAGTCCAAACTCATTAATAACGGCTCATGTTGTGACGATACGGAGCTAAACTTAAGGGAAGGGGAGAGACTAATGTTAAACATGATGTTTTCTAATTAAATTAAGTCATATTTCTAGAATGGAAAAGGGCAAAAATCCTAATTAACGAGAGTTTGGTGCTGGAAATGTCGTTTTCTCAACTTATTTACATGAAAGCAAAATGAGCAGTGATTTAATAAAATGACTTCAAACTAAATCAAAACAGCAGTGTTTAAATATAGGGGTCTTAAAGGGGAAATCTCATTCCATAATATCTATTTATCATAGAAATCTCAGCTGCCATAAAGCAGGACAGGACTGCTGCTTACAATGGGGATCAGATAGGATCTGTGCAGCCACTGGGACAGAATGCTCTGTTATACAGATAGCTAGAATCTCAGCTGCCATAAAGCAGGACAGGACTGCTGCTTACAATGGGGATCAGATAGGATCTGTGCAGCCACTGGGACAGAATGTTCTGTTATACAGATAGATAGAATCTCAGCTGCCATAAAGCAGGACAGGACTGCTGCTTACAATGGGGATCAGATAGGATCTGTGCAGCCACTGGGACGGAATGCTCTGTTATTCAGATAGTGAGCACAGTAGGTTGCTAATTTTATTAACTTATACATTTTTTCTCTGTGGTATATGTTGGCCAGGCTGAAGATGAATTTGTTTACTGGCCAAGTCGAGAAGAATCCATGAACTGTGAGGCCTTCACCGTTACCCTTATCGGCAAAGACAGGCTGTGTCTGTCCAACGAAGAGCAAATTATCATTCACGACTTTATCCTTGAAGCAACGCAGGTGAGGAAACAAATAAAAAGTGGAAATTCACATATATCTTTATTTATATTACTGTGAATTTATCTACCGTATATACTCGAGTATAAGCCGTCCCGAGTATAAGCCGAGGTACCTAATTTTACCTCCAAAAACTGGGAAAGCTTATTGACTCGTGTATAAGCCTAGGGTGAGAAATGCAGCATCTTCTGGTAAGTTTCAATCAAAAAATTGAGGGTTTCTGCTCCCATTGGAGGTGCCCGTGTCTCGTTTTTGGATGCCGGTGACCATTCTTGGAGACTATTCTTGGACGCCTGCGACTATTCTTGGATGCCGGCGACTATTCTTAGACACCGGCGACTGTTTTTGCGCTTGACCTGAGTATAAGCCGAGGTAGAGTTTTTTCAGCATATTTTGGGGGCTGAAAAACTCGGCTTATACTCGAGTATATATGGTAAATACTTTGAAACACAAAGGTTCTGTGACCTTTATATGGTCACTGAACCCCTCAGTGACTTCTAATGTCCTTATCATTTACAGTAGGGGGTACATTATCCCTTATAATACATGAGTGATACTCAGAATTCCCTGTATAACTCAGCCTGCAGCCTTGTGCCTTTATATGGTCACAGAACAACCCCTCAGTGACTTCTAATATCCTTATCATTTACATTAGGGGGTACATTATCCCTTATAATACATGAGTGATACTCAGAGTTCCCTGTATATCTCAGCCTGCAGCCTTGTGCCTTTATATGGTCACAGAACAACCCCTCAGTGACTTCTAATATCCTTATCATTTACAGTAGGGGGTACATTATCCCTTATAATACATGAGTGATACTCAGAGTTCCCTGTATAACTCAGCCTTGTGCCTTGTGCCTTTATATGGTCACAGAACAACCCCTCTGTGACTTCCAATATCCTTATCATTTACATTAGGGGGTACATTATCCCTTATAATACATGAGTGATACTCAGAGTTCCCTGTATATCTCAGCCTGCAGCCTTGTGCCTTTATATGGTCACAGAACAACCCCTAGTGACTTCTAATATCCTTATCATTTACAGTAGGGGGTACATTATCCCTTATAATACATGAGTGATACTCAGGGTTCCCTGTATAACTCAGCCTGCAGCCTTGTGTCTTTATATGGTCACAGAACAACCCCTCAGTGACTTCTAATATCCTTATCATTTACAGTAGGGGGTACATTATCCCTTATAATACATGAGTGATACTCAGGGTTCCCTGTATAACTCAGCCTGCAGCCTTGTGGTCACAGAACAACCCCTCAGTGACTTCTAATATCCTTATCATTTACAGTAGGGGGTACATTATCCCTTATAATACACAGAGTTAATACACATAATACTCAGAGTTCCCTGTATAACTCAGCCTGCAGCCTTGTGCCTTTATATGTTCTTTTCTTTTCTAACAGAACTTTACTAATTTGCATAATTCTACTTATTGTCTTCAAGCACGTTAGACATCAGTTTTCGTTTAGGCCCAGATTAATCAAGTAGAGAAAAGAGCTAGCTTCCTTCCTTAGTTATTCTGTAGAGCACAGCTGTCGCTACGTTTGGGACTTTTTGCTTTAGGAAATACGAATGGGAAAGATTAATGATCTTTTGATCGCCAGCCAGATGTCCAGCCCCCATGCTCCCCTATATTATCCAGCAGATTTATAGGCAATGTGATTGGTTGCCTCGACAGAACAAGGTATGATTTAGGGAAAAGCCTTTTCACTTGGAGATGTTTTCACTTCATGATAAATCAAGGCCTAAACGCTACTGGCTCATAGACCGCACCATCCTTGCTCCACAATCTTCTTTAAGGTGAATGTCAAAGTAACCGTGTTATTTTTATTTCATAAGGGGGTTAAATATCCCGGGGTGTGTAAAAGGGGTATTGACAAAAGGAAACAGAAGCAGCAACCCTCCTGTTTACCCTTTGGACTCATTTGTGTTCTACCAGGGTATAAAATAACAATGGTGTATCAGCCATTCAGCTGTAGCTCCAAGATGGGCTTCAGGTTGGGCTTCCATTCCATGAGAATCAAGTAGATTTAAGAATCAAGTGCCTGTTCAGTTTGCTAGTTCTTATGGGCATTTTATATATTAAGCTGGTCTCATCTGCTTCTGACACAAGGCTGTCTATGGCCTCCTGTTGCAAGACTGCCTTAAAAAGTAGGAGGAGATTACCAGTGCAAAGGACAAGTCTTGCTGCTCAATGCGTGAGTGTTTTTATAACACCGATTTCTTCTGCCCTTTTATTAGGATGATTATGTGTTAGAAGTTCGTCACTTTCAGTGCCCCAAGTGGCCCAATCCGGATGCTCCAATCAGCAGTGCGTTTGAACTGATCAATGTGATTAAGGAAGAGGCACTGACAAGAGATGGACCCACTATTGTGCACGATGAGTAAGTAACCATAAAGGATATTTTCTGTCTCAGATAGAGTCTCTGAAACGCGCGGAGTTGGAACAGGCCAGATGACCTCCATGCTTTCCAAAAAAAGTTGTTCTTCTCAGTATAGCGTTTTTGAAAGGATGAGGCAAGGGGGTTGTTGTTTCAGAGGGAGACATTTTATTTAGACGTTTGTCAATCAGCTTGGTCATGAGCTTGTGCAGTGCTACCTAATGCAAAGGTCTCAATTTCACCTTGACATCCATAAAGTGTCACTGTCAAAGATTGGAAAGAATGTAAGAAGTCTTAAGGTGGCCATAGATGTAGAGATCGCCAAACGAGCAGATCTCTTCCCAATATGCCCACATTGAAGTGGGTGATTTCGGGCTGATCCGATCGTGGGCCCTAGGGCCCAACGATCTGATCATAATGCATCTAATACAGGTGGAGTGCATAAATGCACAGATGCGGCCGCGATGCAACAGGATTTTTTAACCTGCCTGATCGAGATCTGGCCGAATATTGGCCAGATATCGATCGGGGAAGCCCGTTGGATGGCCCCACACGTGGGCCAATAAACTGCGACTCGGTCTGTTGGCAGCTTTTATCGGCCTGTGTATGGGGCTTTTACTAGACTTTTTGAGCAATAAAACGAACTTTGGAAATTGAGAATATCATCATTGATGTCACCAATTACAACTTGGTGCGTAAAAGATTATTGGTCTAAGGAGAATCTCATGAACAGAGAATGTGATTTTAGAGAAACTCACTGGGCCGGTGCCTCAGGTTCTCTTATACCATATAGTGTAAGTGCTGCCCTATGACTTTTTTTTCAGGGACCCCTGATGCCATTATATCCATATCTTCACTGATAATACTGGACTCATCCTCACTATTTTGACAATTGACAACTATTCAATAAGAGTAAATAGTAGGGGTTACTTACACTGTGGGAAGCAGGGTGCAATGTGCAATAAACAGAAGTGACCCAACATTTTTGCTCTTTGCACTCGTCTCTTCTGAGGCTCCCCCCCAAGGATAAAGTGCTGCCTATGTTCAGAAGCTCTGTATTCATGAGTGGTGAACAGAGGGAGGCACAAATTAACTCAGACACCAAAGTTGAACTGATATTTGTGTGTATGGTGTGTGTCATTGGCAGACGGGGTAGGGATGGTCTAAGGGGTGATCATCAGTAATGTTGGGAAGGCCTAGGTGGTGGTGGGCCCTTGGTTCTCCAATCTGACATTGAGGATCAGTGTGAGGTGCAGAGTGTAGCCAGAATCCGGGCAGGAGTTCATGAGCATTAATGGGGGCAGCTTTTGCATTTCTGTCAGGGGTCTTTGTATATGACCCCCAGTGTTTAAGTTAAAGGCTTTAAGTATATGAAGCTTGTATCTCATTGGCTGAAATCTTTGTTGCCTCCTAATGCACAAACAAGACTTTTCACATGCATCAGTCATTCAGGAGAAGGGGCTTGGAAGCAAAATGGCCACTTTCAATTTGTTGTACCAAACAAGCTCCGTCTGAAAGTATTGGATATTTTCCTATGGGCAATCAACATTTGTGGCCAATAAGTTGGTTATAAAAACTTGTTTTTCTGCAATTCATTTTAAACAAAATTGCCTCTTATTTTGAATGTTTTTTTTTCCAGTAGTGGGAATTAATCTTTTTGTGTTTTAAGTGATCATTAAAAACCTCTTCTGCTTTATTTACCAAAGACATTGGAATTTATTTCATATTCTTAATGCACATTAAATGCATTCTCCCTTTTAATTGTTATTTAATTCAATGCGGCCGAAAAATTGAGCTTTTAGCTTGGTCTCCGCAGCAAAGCCTGCCAGTTTGAAATTTACAGCCTACGAATAATTACGTCGACAAATTAGTTTAAGAAATATGAATTTGAAAATGCAGAGCTGCTACAGTATACGTTACATGATTTGTGCTCTTCATTTGTTTGTAGTTGGAGGTGATCAAATTCTCCTCTAAAGAAGCGCGTTAGTGAGTAGCCCTTCAGCCGTATGTCGCCAAATTGTGAGAATCTTATATTTACATGCAAACTCCATGTTCTTCAGTTGGAGAAATATGAACCTTATGTTTTCTGCCCAAGTCTGAACAGGGCCCATTAGTTTTATAAAGTGTAGAAAAGCTTGGAAATGTATCTGTACTATTAAAAAAAATAATGCTTATTAAATTCAAGAACAGTTTTGAAAGATTTGAAATTTTTCTAATATGTGGGGTTATTTAATAATGTCAAGTATATATCATCAAGGTAATACTACATGGGATTTTTTGTGCACACTAAAATTAGATTTTTGAGCAAGATTTTGTCCCTAAATTTCCAAAAATTGCTTAAAGAAATCTGACCATATTTTGGGCGTGAACAGAAATTGATGTTTAAAGGTGACGTAAAGGGATTTTTTAATAGGTTCCCTGGACTGGCTCCCCTAGCTAACAATGAAGACTGGAAACCCAATAATGTTCCTGCTCCTTTGTCACATCTGACCAGGAATCTGGTCTTCTCCTGCTCAGAGATCAGCTCCAGAGATCCTAAGTGACTTGACCAGACATGGAGTCCACCATTTATGCTGTTCTATTTATGTCAGATATGGGGGTGCAGGAACATTCTCAGGAGTTTGGTCCATGCGGTTGGGGAGTTGGGCCCATGCAGGGAACCTATGTCTATACTTTTTCTTTAAACTAGTTAAGGTATGGGACCTGTTATACAGAATGCTTGGAACCTGGGGTTTTTATCAGATAGGGGATCTTTCCATAATTTGGATCTTCATACCTTAAGTAAACCCAATAGGATTATGTTGTCTCTAATCAGGGGCAAGTACAAAGTACTTGTTAGTGATTACAGGGAAAATGTAAAATATGGGAGATGGCCTTCCTGTAAATCGGGGATTTCTGGAGAACAGGTATCTGGATAACAGATCCTATACCTGTCAATAATTCCAATAAGGAGGAAGATTGCACACTCAAATGAAAAAATAGTTTTGTTTTATTACATGAAAAATAAACAGAATAAAGACATTGGCACTACGTGTTTTGACCATAAGTGAAGTGGTCTTCATCTGGGGAAAATTTTCAAAAACAATACAAAGAAAAAAGAAAGACCTTTCTTTTCTACCTTTCTTTTTTCATTGTATAGTTTTTGAATTTTTTTTCTCTGATAAAGACCACTTACGGCCAAAACGCGTAGGGCAGTAGCTGTAGTCCTTTCTTTCCAAGGCTCGCCAAGTTAAGGATAAAAGGCAAGAAAAGGAAAAATGGCTGATAAATATGCTTCTCACAAGCCAGTCTAGACACTTCCCTTGCTTTTCGCTTCCTTTGAAAGCATTGTTCATTAAAATTGGTACCGAATGTTTATTTGATTATTTCATATTCTCACTGATACTCTCCTTTGTAGTCTCTTCTGAGTTGTGTCTGTGAAGCCTCTCTAAAGGCGGTTACTTTAACAGCCCGGACAAAGCGCCGCTAATGATGCCCTCAACCTCATTAGCCGCGTGTTACCATTCACTGGCAATTTCCTCCGTATCAAACGCGACAAAAAGATCTAAGTGAATCTGTTAAAAAAAAAAAAAGAGATATGTGAGCAAAGTCAGGGTCAATGATTAGACATGGCCAGTCCTGTATGAGTTTAGGAAGTGGGCTAATTGCTTAATCAAACTCTTAGAAGAAGATCTAGTATAGGTAAATCTAAAAACTTCATAGTCTTAGAAAATCTTCATAGTCTTAGAAGAAGATAATTCTTGATGAGATGGAGATTGGAAAACTTGTTGCTGATGGAAGTTGTTCCATCTATTCATACAGAGATTGTCATTAGTGATGGGCGAATTTATTTGCCAGGCGCGAATTTGCGGCGAATTCCCGCGATTCACCACCGGCGAATAAATTTGCGGAACTGCTGTGAAAATTCTCCAGCGAAAATTTGCCGGCGTCAAAAAAAATGGGTGCCGGCTCATTTTTGCGAATTTTTCCCCATTCCGTAAATTTTTCGGCGAAGCGAAACGCCCCAAATTCGCCTATCACTAATCGTCATCATTTCTACTTTTACTTCAGTTTAATATTATGGATGTTTGTGGACCAGAAGACACTAAGTGGTGCCCTTAAAAAAACTTAAAGCTTTGTATCTGTCCCACAGCCTCCTGTTCTGATGTATTTGGACACAAACATTGAGAAGTTTTTGCATTCGACGAACCCCCGAATCCTTTGCGAAATATTCGGCCGAATACCAAGCCAAAACCAAATCCTAATTTACATATGCAAATTAGGGGTGGGAAGGGAAAAACATTTTTTAATTCCTTGTTTTTCCCTCCCCGTCCCTAATTTGCAAATCCAAATTAGGATTCAGATTTGTTTCGGCCGGGCAGAACGATTTGGCCGAATCTGAATCCTGCTGAAAAAGGCCAAATCCCGAACCGAATCCTGGAGTCAGTGCATCCCTACTTTATAGAGATTTTACATCATTGAATACAGCCCCTTTTATAGTGGAGCTAAGGTCGCTATCATATTCATGCAACGACCCCACTGAGATCAATGTCATCAGAAGCTAGTTAACTTGACTGTATACACTATGTAGCCAAAAGTTTCTGGACACTGTCCAACATGTCATTCCGAAACAAAGGGGATTAATATGGAGTTGCTGCTTTACTCTTCTCGAAAGGTTCCCTCTAAATGTTGGAAGGTTGGGATTTGCTTCCATTCAGCCACAAGATCATTAGTCATATTGGGGGATCAGGTCTGGCTTGCAGTCAGATTTCCAGTTCATCCCACAGGTATTCATGGTTGAGATCAAAGCTCTGTGAGGACCAGTCAAGCTCTTCTACTCACACAACAACAACCCCATTCTAAATGGACCTCACTTTTGTGCATGGGGGCATTATTGTGCAGTAGAAGGAGGTCATTTTCAAGTCATTGTACTATTTTCAGTGGGATCAGCAGCCCTAAACCAAAACATGACAACCTCAGATCATTATTCCTCCTCCACCACCAAACTTTACCTTTGGCACTTAGCATTTATGGAAATGGTGTTTTCTAGTTATCTACCAAACTCAGGACTGTTTCACCAAACTGCCAGATGGGGAAATGTCATTTAGCACTCCAATGTAGTTGGCATTGCCATTGCACATTTTGATGGTTTACATCAAACTCAAGACCCCACCCCATGGAGTCACCCTAATTGGATTTATACATATGAATAGAAGCTATTATAGAATTCTGTTTAAGGATTTTGGCCATAAAGATTGTGCTTTTGCTGTTGCCTATCCAAAATTCCTCAGCTAAGGCAAGCAAAGAGGGAGTAATATGCAGAGAATTCATGTCCAGTGCTCAAAATTACATTGTGCATAATAATTAAAGGGTGTATGAGTTTTCCTCAAAAATTCTGTTTGAAATGTTCTGCATTTGATGTTCCTCTAAGCGTGTTGTTCTTAGGCACAGTATGTTTTTGCTCCGAGTATATTTACACTCCCGTTTTGCTTGAATTTCAGGTTTGGAGCCGTTTCAGCTGGAACGCTCTGTGCTCTAGCCACTCTGTCCCAGCAGATGGAGAATGAAAATGCTGTTGATGTTTACCAAGTGGCCAAGATGATAAATCTTATGAGACCGGGTGTATTCACAGATATTGTAAGTTGCCGAGAGAAAGACAATAGCCAGTGACTTAATGCCGTGATATATCATTCATTGTTGGATTAATGACCACCGGCAAGAGCAGATCCAATAGCATACAAACAAACTGCGAGGACGAGATAGAAAATCTGGATTTGGTATACCCACTGCCATCACTGCTTCTATTCTTTCAGACACTTGTCCGCTTTTAATCAAATCTTCTATTTGATTAAAATGTTGAGTCTGTTGACTTTTGCTATGCCTTTCCATCCACCCCAATTTTTCCTTTGTTGCAGTGTAGATAAGCAGTGTAATGCTGGGGAATATAACAGGTCTGCTCAGGCCATTTCCCATAGAGCAGTGGTCTCATGACTAGTGGTTCTCTTTATGGTCCAGCAGTTGGTCGTCAGCCCCTTACAGAATGTGGTTACAGTTTTTTTTGAAAAATCTTGTTCTTTAGCCTTCTGTATATAAGAAAGTATATATCTAAATGGACTTCCCATTTGGCTTCCAGGAATTTCAAGGGCAGCAACCCTTTAGTTTGGGTACAACCATCCACTTCTGGGGTGGGGGGGGCAGGACTGGTCTCTTTTTATTAGGTCCATGGGGTGGGGTCTTTTGGGGCCAGTATTTGAAATGCCAGTGGCACATTTTGAATCTGAATATGCTGTTGACTTAAACAGATACAGTTAGTGTTGCCCAAGTTATCCTCATGATCCGATTTTCTGTTGTTTGTACTTTTTTGGTTTCAGATTGGGAGATTTTCAGCAATACAGCTTAAATTCCATGCCATTCAAACTTGACTTCCTAAATTTCTCGGTTCCGACGTTCATGCAGCTGTACTGCCAAAAAACTTTGTTATGAAGGTCCAGTCTTCTCTCTTCTTCTCTCTTCCTCTTTCTTCTTCCTTCTTGTTCTTCATCCATTTTCTTCTTCCTTCTACTACTTCTTGTCCTAATAATGCTACATTCATAACAACAGCAGCAACAATGATAATCATTGTTTTATTCTTATTTTTAATTGCTAACATTTTTCATCTATTGAGCTTTCATTCTGACTTCCAAACTGCTGCCTGGTGGCCTAGGTGAAATAAGTCCTAGTTACGAGATAACTGTTATTCCAAGCTTTAATAAAAAAAATAAAGTACATTTGCAAATTCTTAGAAATGCTCCTTTGGGATTCTTCATTGACAAGCCATTTGGGTTGCTCCAAGATATTGACATTTTTCTTCTCTCCACAGGAACACTATCAGTTTCTCTATAAGGCGATGCTCAGCCTGATCAGCACGAAAGAAAACGGAACCACCAACATGGCTTTGGACAGAAACGGCGCTGTATTAATCAGCGACGAATCGGACCCCTCCCAAAGCATGGAATCACTTGTTTAAATGGACCTTTTAAGAGGAAGAAAAAGGCACTGCGTCGTAAATCGTCGTAAGATCGAGTGGACTTTTTGAGGCCTTTTTTTTTGTTTTTGCCAGACTATAGGTTATACAATAACCCAATTACTTTTCTACAATGATGAGAAAAAAAACAAAAAAATTTTTTGATATTTATTTTTTGCCATTTTATGTCTTAATGGTATCCTACTGAACATTTGCTCCTCTGTTTAACTCACACAGCGAAAGGCAAAGTTACCTAGTTTTGCACTATTTGATCAGTGTTAACTGCCTAGAAATTTTTTCTAACACCCAAATCGAGCCCTACGGATGGCGTTTCCCGGAAATCAGGATACGGTCAGCGCTTGTCTCTCTTAGGTAACTCGGTGTTTTCTTTGTGGTAACTAAGCTTAAAGGGCAAACAAAAACTTTTTTAAAAAATGAACCATTTTAATCCGATTTTATATATTTTCTTTTATTTGCTCTTTTTTTCGCCACTTAATATACCGTCTGCAATTTTTTGGAAACTACGAGTAAATATATATTCCATCCCATCCCCCCCTCCCTCATATTCTTACTCTCTGTATATAAATGCCATCGATTTGCATCAGAACTGTCCAGTGTATTATGGCATTCCATTTACAGACTATGAACTCATGTTGTAACATATCCTGTCCTGATCGTCGTTGCAAATTATTTCCGCGTTATTGTTAATTATGCACAATTTTGTTATGCTTTTACCCTGCCTCATTATGAGTTGCTTCTAATGTCTTTTCACAACTGAAAATATATTTTTTCTCAAATTTTAAATCTTGATTTTTTTTATTTTTATTGTTGCTTCAAGTACCCGCATGTCAATCTGATTGAAACCAGTTTATCCCTTATAATAACTTACAGGTTTGTATGATACTGTTATATCAGTGCTTCAGTCGGGTCTATTTTTCAAGACAATAGATTTCTGAGGTCTATGGTTTAGGCCGTGGGTCAGAACTGCCCAAATATGTTCCTGCTTGTTTGACTGCCTAGTTTGTACCACTGAAAAATTTGGAAATATCTTAAAAAAACTGGACAATTTATGGAAGAAAGAAGAGACAAAGCAGTAGCATAGGAACAGTAAAGTAGAGGTATGGGACCTATTATCCAGAATGCTCGGGACATAGGGTTTTCTGGATTACGGTTCTTTCAGTAATTTCTATTTTTATTCCTTAAATCTACTAGAAAATCATATAAACATTAAATAAACCCAATCGGCTGGTTTAGCTTCCAATAAGGATTAATTATATCTTAGTTGGGATCAAGTACAAGCGACTGTTTTATTATTATGATTATAGAGAAAAAGGAAAATTATTTTTGAAAATTTGGATAAAATGGAGTCTATGGGAGAAGGCCTTTCTGTAATTTGGAGCTAATGGATCCTTTACCTGTGTACTGTTATACTTTATTATATATTTCCTTTGTATATATATATATCTATTTGTACATATGGCAAGAGAACAGCCATTTTGTTTCTCTTAAATCAGGTCTGCTCACCTGCCCATAACAGGTATGGGACCTATTATCCATAATGCTCTGAACCTGGGGTTTTCCAGATAACGGATCTGGACCTTAACCATCTCCTTCAAAGTAGGTTACAGAAGGACACATAGCCAAAAAGAAAAAAATGAAACAATAGTTCCTTAATTAACCAACGTTTTATAAAGATGGGTTATGTACAGTATCACAAATGTTATGACCTTTAGACATTTTTTGAGTTATGCACATTATTTTATTGCCATCAAAATGACCTATATTGTCTGTTTATTGTCTGTTTAACTACAGTTCCCAGTATCCACAATTTTAACTCTTCTGATGGATTAGAATTACATAAACGCCAGTGACTCAACAAGAACATTCTTGATTTAAGGCAACCCATGGATGATCAGATATGGTTTATACTAATATGGTTTATACTGCCTTTATTGTAGTTAGCCTTACAGGCTGAGTAAAGGTGGCCATAGACACACAGATCGGATCGTACGAATCGAGGATTCGTACGATTTTCGGATCGTGTGTGGCGTGTGCCGACATCTTTCACCTGGCGGAGATCGGTCGTTTGGTCGATCAGTCAGGTTTGATTTTGACCCGACCGATCCCCCGGAGCTCATGGCACATCGTAATCTGATCGTTCGGCCATACGGCCGAACAATCAGATTACCCCCGATATAGCCATGCCTGTTTAATGGCATATCGGGGAAAGATCCGCTCGTTTGGCAACATTGCCAAACGAGCGGATCTTTGCATCTATGGCCACCTTAAAGGTGGCCATACAGTGGCAGATTTAAAGGAAAACTATACCCCCAAAATGAATACTTAAGCAACAGATAGTTTATATCAAATTAAATGACATATTAAAGAATCTTACCAAACTGGAATATATATTTACATAAATATTGCCCTTTTACATCTCTTGCCTTGAACCACCATGTCGTGACTGTATCTGTGCTGCCTCAGAGATCACCTGACCAGAAATACTACAACACTAACTGTAACAGGAAGAAGTGAGGAAGCAGAAGGCAGAACTCTGTCTGTTAATTGGCTCGTGACCTTACATGTGGTTTGTATGTGTGCACAGTGAATTTTACGATCTCAGGGGCGGCCCTTATTTTTTAAAATGGCAATTTTCTATTTATGATTACCCAATGGCACATACTACTAAAAAAGTATATTATTATGATAATGGTTCATTTACATGAAGCAAGGTTTTACACATGAGCTGTTTTACTCAGTATCTTTTAATAGAGACCTACATTGTTTGGGGGGTATAGTTTTCCTTTAAGCTGACCGATATCTGGTCAAGAATCCTCTAGGTGTCAACTGGGCAGCTTTGATTTTTCCATTGGATTAAGGTGGCATCTGCTCAATGATGCAGTCCTAATGTATGGCCAGTGTAAGATGGGACAATGTTCAGTTTGTGAAGATATAAAGGCATTTTTTAGCGGAGACCTTACAGGAGAAATAGAACCCATGACTGTTTTAACTGATGCAGCTTTGTAGATTGTTTTCTTTCACAAACATAGCTATGCTTCTTGTGTGCACCCTGCGGACCTTTGCCAGTGTTTCACTTATCCTCCATGGAACTCTAGAGAACATCATGTCTACTGATCAAAAGAGGATGTTTTGCTTGATGGGTGAATAAATTTGCCAGGCGTTTCTCCACCGGCGAATAAATTTGTGAAACTGCAGTGAAAACTGTCGCGCGCCAACATTATTTGGATGCCCATTGACTTTAAGGCCAGCGTCAAGAATGATGCGGGCATCAAAATTCACTTTTTGCTAATTTTTCTAGAAATTTGTGAATTTTTCGGCAAAGTGAAACTGGACAAATTCGCCCATCATTAGCCATAACTTTCCACTCTTGTTTCCTTATTACAGAGGAAAAAAAAAAAAAATATATATATATATACATACACATATATATATCTATATCTATATATATATATATATCTATATCTATATCTATATCTATATCTATATATATATATATATATATATATATATATATATATATATATATATACTTATACCACATATCAATATACTTGATTGGTTGCATAACGAAGGTCTATCGCTTGGTTGCTGTGGTCAGCAAAATAAAAAATGTAAAAATTATCCAGAGAACTATAAATAATATAAATATTTGTCAATTCACTGATAAGCTCGCCCTCTGGTGTGTTGGATGTATAACCGTGGCATTTGGGTAGGGTTTAGCATTCACAGGCTTGGATCTCCTCTATGACATAATTGGGCTCCATCCAAGGCGGTGCACAAGACCAAGCACTTCCCTGACAGAAGACACCTGCATATGGAACATTTTTAATAGGCCTGTAAACTCAAAAAGAAAATACTGGGCTGGGTGGTCTGAGGGCTCATTAAACATGCAGGTGGAGTCTCCAATAAGATGTTCCACTGAATATTGATCACTCAGATAGCAGGTGGGAAGAGGCTACCTCCCTTGAGCCAAGTTGAGGCTTCTCATTTGCTTTTGTGTCCTGTCAGTAATCTGATCTGGGCTCCTTGTTCTCAACTACTTAAGGACTTGGGGCATTCTCACCCAGTTCATCTGGTTTATGGGTGAGCATTTAATTTATCTTTAGGGAAAGATTTTACTATAGCACCTGGACCATTTAATCCCTACATGAATGGTTCAAGTTGAACCTATATATTTTACTTTGTATTTATCAATCTCTGATGAACATTTACAAAATGGATTAAAGGGGTGTTGTCTAATATGGTAACCTAGCTATGGAAACAGAACGTATCGCTAGTGGAATGAGCACAACAGCACTCTCTGCACTAGCGGAGCCGAGTTTCTGGGTTAAAACCCAAAAATTTGGCTCTTGAAGTTACAAGAGGTGGCTTTTTGCTGCCCCCTGTAACTGGCTGCTTGCTGCCACTTGAGGCAAGGTTCTACCCTTGCCTCATGGCAGGAGCAGCCCTGGGGGCAATATACATGTTCATGAGCCAGATAAGCAAAAAATGAGGCAATCCTGGGGCCATAATAATCCCTTCAAGGACATCAGGCATTCTGAACTTCTCTTGGTGGCTAGAAGGGCCTTATTGCACCAGATTGATTGAATTCCTTTTTCTGACAGCCAATAACATCTCAGATTAAAACACAAACCAACAGGCAAGACAGTCCTTCCCACAGTTTAGATTTTAGATCTCCAGTCAGGATCAATTAAAGGGAAACATTTCTAAAGAATTTTTCTATCCATTTTTTTTTCTAAAGTGCAGCTCTTCATGGTTTATGAATGTCTCTCTGATTCACACAGGTGGAAACAATGGTGAATCTGTATCTACACGAAAAAAAACTTTCTTTTGTTGAAGGATATCATAATAAAACCTGCAATAGCTGTTGAGGCTTATTCACTGACATAGGTAATAAATCTCATCCTGTTATCCAGAATGCTCTGGACCTGGGGCTTTTCAGATAACAAATCTTTCTGTAATTTGGATCTTCATAACTCTAAGTTAAGTCTACTAGAAAATAATGTAAACATTAAATAAAACCAATAGGCTGGTTTTGCTTAAAAAAAAGGATTAATTATATCTTAGTTGGGATCAAGTACAAGCTACTGTTTTATTATTACAAAGAAAAAGGAAATAATTTTAATAATTTGGATTATTTGTATAAAATGGAGATGGGAGATGGTCTTTCTGTAATTCATTGCTTTCTGGATAACAGATCCCATACTCTAGGAGCCAGTTGAGTCTTTGCTTTCATAATTTAACAGTAATGTGTTAATTGGTCACTTTTGAGAATTATCTTGTGCAGTTTAGCACATCCATAAATCTGCCTTATAATCTTCTTTTTATCTCATTTTTAAGATGAAAAAAAGAAAGAAGTACAATACCAAGCAATGCATTTTCTGTGTATAAAATAATGGCAAAACAATCCATTTTTAAAAAGATCTTTAAAATGTTTTTCTTTATGTTTAGAATTGAATGCTGTCAGGTGCTTTGGCACAGTGAAACGGCTTAGATGCCAAATTGCCAACATTTGTGTACAGTAAATCGAAATCATAAAGAAAACACCAGGCACCTATTTTATCCTCGGAGTGCAATTATTTTGCCTTCTGTCGATACAGATTGAGGAATGTATAATTGTTTTCAAAATAAGATACAGAACTTTTCCATGTACCGTTCTTGGCATTTGTGCCGGTGAGTCCAGAATTACTCTGCAAAAGTTGGTGTCACTTATTAAAATCTATAATTAAAAGAAATAAAAAATTGGATTATGCTGAAAAATATAAATTTTCTCTTAAAAAAAAAAATATAAAATAGCCCTAAACATTAAAAAAAAGAGCTGACCCCTTTGTCTTTTACATTTTTATTTTGATCACTGCCGTTATGTGTTCAGAATTCGAATTTGAGAAATGAAAAAACAAATGGTGAAGTAACTATATATGAAGCACATTGACAATTCTACGAGACCTGCATCTTCTTAATTTGATTTTAGATTTTAAAATCATTTCAAAAACAGGGTGTAAATCACTCCTCATATTGTCTTTTACGTTTACTGAAATCTGCCAAAGACAAAAGAATTGTTAATTGAATATTTTTTCTTTTTCCTTGTAAACCATGCCTATGAATGTTTTTCTATTTTAAATCGATGTAAAGGATAATGTATAAAAGGTTTTTTTTTTTCAATTTTGTTATCAGATTGTAATTTAGTATGTATGTGACAATCTTGTGCACTTTCATATATTGATATTTTGCTGTGGAAGAGAACATGCATTGTCCAATTTTCCCAAATATTGCTAAAACTGAAGCAGAACACAATTGCCATTTTTGTCATCGCTATTGAATTATCAAGTGTTTTTATTACCTATTTGGAAAGAGGTGCATTTTATAAAATGTATAATTCAAGAAAAAAATTTTAAAATGTTAAACTGTCTCCAGAATTTTGTAAAATGTCAGATCTCTCCATCATTTGGGGTAGTAACGCCTCTGTTTTGGACATTTAGGGGCAGATTTATCAAGGGTCGAATTTAGAAGAATACTTCGAAATTCGACCATCGAATTGAAATACCTCGAATATCGAAGTCAAAGTATTTTTCACCGAATTTGGCCATCGAACGATCGAAGTAAAATCTAACGATTCGAACGATTTTAGCTTAGATCGAACGATTTTACTTCGATGTGTGAAGACTTAGAAAATGGTTGTAGAAGGTCCCCATAGGCTAACATAGCACTTCAGTAGGTTTCATTTGGCAAAGTATTGAAGTCGAAGTTTCTTTAAAGAGACAGTACTTTGTTTATCGAATGGTCGAATATTTGAACGATTTTTACTTCGAATCGAAGTCAGTTCTAAGTCATAGTATCCTATTCAATGGTCGAAGTATCCAAAAAATTACTTCGAATTTCGACTTTTTTTACTTAGAAAATTCCCTCAAATTCACTTCGACCCTTGATAAATCTGCCCCTTAGTAGAATTACAGCCAGTCGTCGTTCCCTGCGTTCATGTCTTTCCATTTTCCTTCATAAGCAGCAGAATATAAGACAAAAAAAATTCAAATCTGTAAATATGTTCTCCCTTTGATAAGCTTCTTCTGAGAACTTTGTAACTATGGTATATAAATCATAGAATTTTATATTTTCATATAAAGTTTCTTTTTTTTTTTCTAGTTTAATTTCCATATTATCCCGCCAATAACATTTTCGTGTTGGATATGAGAACACAAACATTCTGTGAGCAGAATAGGCAAAAAAATAACAAAAAGTTCCACTCTAGTTGAATTCAGCAGATACATTTAATTCTGGGTCAGTGATTGTGGAAATTGGATATTAAGTTTTGTTTTTATTATTATGTTAATCATTGGTGCAATAGAAATACACAATTGATGGCTGTTTAGGTTTTCCCATTGGCCCATCTCAAAAAGATGTTCTTTTTTATATATATATATATATATATATATAATATATAAATATCAAATTTTTGTAACTTTGAATTATTTGGCTTTTGTCCACTCTAAAACTATATAAATCATTCTACGATAGTGTTATTTAATATGTAAATTGTATTGCGATACCTAAAATAAAGTATGTTTTTTTGATGTAAAGAAATACAGTATGAATGTAAGTGTTATTTTATTTTGTATTAGGAGGAATGCATAGAAATTGAATGCACATCTTGTCAATGTAGGCACCCTAATTCAGAACCAATGCTAAGCTAGTCTCGGCTCTTTCTTCAGCCTTTAGCAGCCGCCTTTCACCTCGGGAGGAGCCCTCGGCTAATCGGATGCCACCAGATCTTAATAAGAGAGGTGTAAAGCGAAGGGTTCTGAACAGGCAAAGGGGCACGACTGTAAAGTAAAGTCTTTTGGGCAGAAGGTCAAGTACAAGGCGTTTGGCAACAGAGTAGTCAGATCAGGCCGGGTCGAGGCAGGCAGAGAATAAACGTAGTCAGGCAGGCAAGGGTCAAAACCAGGAGATCAATCAGAGGGATTAAGCAGAAGCGGAGTCGGGTATCAGGCAAGGGTCAGAATCTTCAAAAAGCCAGGCAGGGGTCAAAACAGGAATCAAGGTCAGAATACAGATTTAGCTCAAAGCTCAAAAGCACCAGGAATAAACCTATAACGGACAAGGATCTGAAGCCCAAATGAGCCTTTTATAGTATTTTCACGCCATTGTGCGTCAATAAATGAAATGAGAGGGGCATGCGCGCGCCCTAAGGAACCGGCGTGGAGGCAGAAGAGGAGCGGCATTGCATCCCCGCCACACCACTAGACCACCAGGGTGAGTACGACATGTTACACATCTGGTGCAAGGTAAATTTGTGTGTGTGTGGAAGGGGCATACATTAAATCCAATTTAATCCAATTTAAATCCATAATTTGAGAATTTTTGAGAATTCTTCACTGGTTTCACTAATCTTTTGGCAAATAAAAACAGGCACTTGTCGCTCCTCATTAGTAGTATAGTATACAGGTATGGGACCTGTTATTCAGAATGCTTGAGACCTGGGCTTTTCCAGATAACGGATCCTCCTGTAATTAGGATCTCCATACCTTAAGGGGCCCATTTACTAATTTGTATTTTTTCCTCGAACCTTGAAAAATTTGTGTTTTTTTCTATATTTCTTAAAAGCTCTAAAATTTTTAAATGTATTAAGTGAACAAACCACGAAAACCTTCAATACAAAAATTCACCATATAAAAGTTGAGATCAGTGAGAATCAGGTCACATGTCACATGTGATCACCATCACAGGCCTCTCCTGCTCCTTCCACACAGGCCTCCTCGCCAAAAGAAGCGAATGCATTGGGTTGCTGTAGTAACACGATTGTTGATCAACTCTTCTGCACTTCCTTGAGTTGAGGAGCATTGCAGGAGAGCATTGGTGATGACTACGGGTCAGAGGGCAGACTTGTTTTCACTCCTGAGCACTGCAAAGGATGAGCAGGGAGGAAGTGATGAGATTGTTCCCAAGATGGTCTCAGTGTGTAAGAAAAAGAACCCAGTGGGGGAATCTTCGTAACTATTTCAAATTTCATTGCGACATTTTAGGAACGGGATTTGTGGATGAGTTGCATTTCATTGTCCTTGAAAAAATAACGGAATATCTTCACAATCACTTTACTAGTACTTAGATGTACAAGATTGTATGTCAGTAAATGCTCCAAGTACTTCAGTTGTTACTCACACAATGTCAGCTATAGTGTTTGCAACACCCCGGAGTTTATACTGACTGCCTTAGTGAAACAATCCCCACCACTAGGCAAATCTCATTGTGGTCCCTGAGTCTGACCGTTTGAATCCTTATACCGGCAGCCTTGTCAATGCAGGATACTCGTTCACGTCATCTGGAACCTTGGACAGTGTTGGGTACACTCACATGCACAGGGAATCCCTGTGGATTCCGGTGTTCACCGACGCCCTTTTGGGGCCCCTGGGTTTTCTGCTGCGGAAACCAACAAGGAGTAAGTGCGTTATCTAGTAACAAGCCGTAAGTGAGGTACCGGCAAAAGGAAAAAATGTATTTGAAGAACAGACAAAAGGGTCGAGCCTTGAATCTGAGTCAAAAAACAGGCAAAGTCAAAAACCAGGAAATTCAAATCAGTAGAAACACTTTGGCAGGATCTGTAAACAGAAGCCAGCATGGGCGTTGTCAAAATGGCAAATTGGCTTTTTAAAGGGAATATTGGTTCCAAATTCGAATCTCGCGCCAAATAGTGATGGGGGGTTTATTCACTTTTCGCTTCACCACGGTATTCGCAAAATTTCGTAAATCGGGCGAAAAAATCACGAAACGCTGTTTTTGACACTGGTAACAATTTGTCAGCATCAAAAGTTAATGGGCGTCACCGGCATCTAAAATGGCAAATTTTCCTGACAAATTTGTGAATTTATTCGGTGGTGGCGAAACGCGAAAATTGACTGCAAATTTGCGTCTGGCAAATAAATTCACCCATCACTAGCACCAAATAATGGCATTATGACGTCTGCGTCATGAAGCAGGCGTCACGAAGATGGTGCAGTGATGCCGGCGTCAATTCGAAGATACGTGATGTCAGCGCCGGATGCTCCGCCTCAACCCAGCAAGAGCGATAGAGGATCTCCCGGCGGGTCTTACAGTACTAACCCTTACTAGCCTCCTCATTGCAGCCCCTGTCTGTTCTCCTAATTACAGATTTATTAAGGGTCGAAGTAAAAATTTGAATTTGAAATTTTTTTTTTTTGGTCAAAACTCTCAAATTCAAATTGTGAATTATCCAAACTCAATTCGAGTTTTAATTCAAATTTGAATTTCGATGATTTATCATACTCTGGCCCTTTAAGAACTAGAGTTCAACTATTCGCCACCTTAAACCTGACAAATTGCTGTATAAGTCAATAAGAGAGGTCCAGTGACCAATTTGGACATGTTTGTAGCCTTCCTGACATTCAAGTTTTTTTCAGAGAAAAAAACTCGTATTGAGTTTTTTTTTTATTCAATTTGAGTTTTTTTTTAATTCGAATCGAATTCGATTTGAGTTTTCGGGTCGATTTAATTTTTATTAATTAGTTTCGATCGGTCAAATTTCCAGTTTATGGGAGTTTTAAAAACCCCAAAATCGACCCTTTCAATTTCAAATTCTAATTTTTAAAATGTGCCTCTTAAAGCAAGCTTTTACACATTTTACATGGGACTTACTTCTTCCTACTGGGACCTACCTTCATCCAAAGCTCCCAGCAACCCTTTCTCCAGCAAATGGAAAGCCAAAGAGGCTGAGCACGTTAGGATTAATAAAAAGGGAAGCTGACACCCCATGACCAAGTACTGAACTGCACCCCCTCCAAACTGTAGTAGAGGCCCAAATCTAACTGACCAGAACCCTTTTGAGGAAATTAAAGGAATTAAAGTTTGGAAAAACATTTACCCTCCCACAAATGGTTCAAAATATTCACTGCAAAAGATGCGGGATGCAGTAAATAATTTAAAAATATCTCTTGTTTTAAGATTGGATCTGTTTTGGGAGATCCATAGTTAATAATTATAGTATCCTGGTCATAAATTCGATTTTGGATTTTAATCCGATTTCACTGATGCTGTGGACACACCAGTTTCTAATGATAACATTTTCATCCCTTGTGTTATGGAAGGATTTGGAAACAGAAGTCCTTGTGTGTAGCCATAACTATGTGGTGCTCCTGTTGCTTATAGAGACAGCGTAAAACTCCGCTAAACCATAGTCCAACTGGTACTCATGTGTACAGCAATGTGGAGTAGTTTTGATGCTTTTAATTCAGATCTCGGCAAATGATTCGGGGCAATATTCCCTTTTTCAAGTGCTCTTGAAGTACTAAGATTTGGTGATGCAATTTGACCAATTTCAGCCATACTCCTCAACCGACAGTAGAACATGGCTAGAACCGTGACACGGCTTGAGGTTGAAGGGAAGAAAACGGAAAGGGAGCATATTTTATATAAACAATTATTTATAGAAAGGTTGATAAACATATGGCACAGCCTTACTGCAGATGCAGTGGGGACTAACTCAGTGAAGAAATTGTAGCAGAGGGAATAAATACACAGCAATTTTTAATAAAACAAACAAGGGTGTCTGTGTAACCAAGAATGGTTCTATATACTGTAATATCCCCCACCAATGACTTTGATTTGTTTGATACAGTTGTTGAAATGAATCGTCTTGTATGAAATTGTTTCTTTAAAAAGAATTTTCCACTTCTAATTGTGTAGACATAGGCCCACAGGAATTTTTACAATCAAGATTTAACACTTTCCAAGAGATGAATCAGCCCTAGAACTAGAAACACCCCATGGGGAAACTATGCCCATTATTGGAAAAGTAAGGGATATGTCACCTCCCCAAAGCAAAAAATATCTTCAATATTTCTTCGTTTTATCCAGTCTATCTACTAGACAATATTATAATTATGTTCCAAAGACAAGTTGAGCTTGAACAAACTAATCTAATCTAACCACTAAATTTGAGATTTGAGTGCACTAAAAACTTTAAAATGAGAAAAAATGTAGTCGTCAGGAAAGCAGTCTTGTGCCTTTATATGGTCAGAGAACCCCTCTGTGGCTTCTAATATCCTTATCATTTACAGAAGGGGGTACATTATCCCTTATAATACATGAGTGATACTCAGAGTTCCCTGTATAACTCAGCCTGCAGCCTTGTGCCTTTATATGGTCACAGAACAACCCCTCAGTGACTTCTAATATCCTTATCATTTACAGTAGGGGGTACATTATCCCTTATAATACATGAGTGATAGAGTTCCCTGTATAACTCAGCCTGCAGCCTTGTGTCTTTATATGGTCACAGAACAACCCCTCATTGACTTCTAATATCCTTATCATTTACAGTAGGGGGTACATTATCCCTTATAATACATGAGTGATACTCAGAGTTCTCTGTATAACTCAGCCTGCAGCCTTGTGCCTTTATATGGTCACAGAACAACCCCTCAGTGACTTCTAATATCCTTATCATTTACAGTAGGGGGTTCATTATACCTTATAATACATGAGTGATACTCAGAGTTCCCTGTATAACTCAGCCTGCAGCCTTGTGCCTTTATATGGTCACAGAACAACCCCTCGGTGACTTCTAATATCCTTATCATTTACAGTAGGGGGTACATTATCCCTTATAATACATGAGTGATACTCAGAGTTCCCTGTATAACTCAGCCTGCAGCCTTGTGCCTTTATATGGTCACAGAACAACCCCTCAGTGACTTCTAATATCCTTATCATTTACAGTAGGGGGTACATTATCCCTTATAATACATGAGTGATACTCAGAGTTCCCTGTATAACTCAGCCTGCAGCCTTGTGCCTTTATATGGCCACAGAACCCCTCAGTGACTTCTAATATCCTTATCATTTACAGTAGGGGGTTCATTATACCTTATAATACATGAGTGATACTCAGAGTTCCCTGTATAACTCAGCCTGCAGCCTTGTGTCTTTATATGGTCACAGAACAACCCCTCGGTGACTTCTAATATCCTTATCATTTACAGTAGGGGGTTCATTATACCTTATAATACATGAGTGATACTCAGAGTTCCCTGTATAACTCAGCCTGCAGCCTTGTGCCTTTATATGGTCACAGAACAACCCCTCAGTGACTTCTAATATCCTTATCATTTACAGTAGGGGGTACATTATCCCTTATAATACATGAGTGATACTCAGAGTTCCCTGTATAACTCAGCCTGCAGCCTTGTGTCTTTATATGGTCACAGAACAACCCCTCAGTGACTTCTAATATCCTTATCATTTACAGTAGGGGGTACATTATCCCTTATAATACATGAGTGATACTCAGGGTTCCCTGTATAACTCAGCCTGCAGCCTTGTGCCTTTGGTCACATATAAAGTATATCTGTTTGTCCCACACTGCACTACTTTGCATGATATTGCACCTTATTTGCAGGTGGACAGTTGTTATTTAGATTAATCTCCCATTTAAGCCTTTATTCATGGCAACTTAACATCCTTGCACTGCTCTAATCAAGCAAAGTGAGGTGAATAACAATAAACAAGAAGCAGACTATTGACTAACCTGCATCATCTCTTTCTTGGAAAGTGTAAAGTGCCCATAAACTCAGCATCAATAGACAGTTGAATGTTGAAGTCAACAAGGTGATCTGTATATTCCATGTGTGAGTTTAACTGCCAGGCCTGATGCACAGCACAGTAAATCAATGGGAATCTTGTAATACTTTAGTTACGAAGAGATTAAATCATTAGGTTCTTTGTTCAGCCTTTAAGTGGAAATGCGGTGTCATTAAGTTCACGTCTAATTGTGTCATGATCCCGGGAAAACAATAGAAACACCTGGCAGTAAATCCTTAGGAACGGTTATTTTCTTTCTCAAGTACTAAAGTGGATATTTATATCAAGAGGGAAAATCCTGGGGTATGTACAGGAAATAGAGAATGTTTGGCAATCGATATTATCATTGCTGCCAAGATACTGACCTGTATTAAAAGGGGTATAGATTAACATTAGAGGATCATTTCCCCCCTTTACACTGTTAACTGACCCCATCTAGGATATGAAGTGCAGTCCTGGCCTCCTCCATATTACTGAAATTGAGAAAGTACAGAGAAGAGCAACTAAGCTGGTAAAGGGAATGGATATTTGATGGCTTCAAAAGCGGACCAGGCTCCTTGCCACCCCGGGTGCAAGCTGTACCCCCTACCAGGACAAACTCTGCATAAATCCAATGAAAACAGCAGCACATTAAAATTCTTGAGTTTACTTATCTGGCTCCAATGCTGAATTCAGGGGACAAGTACCCCAGAATTATTTGGAATCAGGATCTCCCATATCTTTAAATCTCACTGTCCCATATAAACAGCATGGTGTATGAGATTTAAAGATATTGGAGCTCCTGATTCCAAATAATTCTGGGGTACTTGTCCCCTGAATTCAGCATTGGAGCCAGATAAGTAAACTCAAGAATTTTAATATAGAGACTAAGTAAAGTAAGGCTTCCATTCCTCGACACATATGTTTCATATTCTGTTTAAATGTTTGAAAGATACTATATAATACATATATTATATAACTCTTCTTTGCAACAATGTATAAATATCACCTAGTATGTTGGATAACATTGAATATAATGGGGGATATACGATTATCTTTGGCACTGAAACCCTTCACTGTGAATTATGGGTAATATGGAGGTGAGAGATTGTGACTCCTCCTTGTTGTGAGTATTTAAACACATGTGGACACTGTTAATTAATGGCTTGACAAAGGGCCTGCGTAGCCCGAAACGTCGCCTAAGGCATTTTGAGTAAAGTTTTTCACTTTTGCCAATAATACCGGAGTGCTGCTGTTTTCATTGGATATTTGATGGCTAATTCGACACATTTTAAAGAAAAGGCACTGATGGGATGGGAGAATAAGATAATGTTACCCTTTCTTGATCATGCTTGTAGGATAGCGTTTCACAATCCAGTAGCCCTGAATTCCCTTTGCACATATATGAAAGATACTGGGATTGACAGCGCAGTGTCTCCACCTAGTGGGCACCAAGGAATTACACTTCAGGAGAATCTCACCAGTGAAATAACACACGATTTGCAGTAACCAGGAATAACTGTATATAAAACTGCTGAAAAAGAAATTGGGCATATAATAAACAATAGACTCTTGCACTGGGGACCTACCTATGTCACTGCTATTTATCGCACTGACTGTCTCTCTAAAGCTGGCCATAGACGCAAATATATACTTGTATATAACGAATGTTCCATCGATTTTCGGATCTTGTGTGGATCGTCCGGATATTTTTTGTACCACGGCGATTGGTCGTATCCGTCGGCTAATGATAATATCTCTGCATGTATTGTCTATCTGACTATATCAATGGGTGACTGGCACTAGAATTTGTCATATATAACTTTCCTACGATTGCCGTCATGGGTAGAACATCGTCTGATCTGTTCTTTTACTACTTTATTTAATCGAATGGTTAGTAGCATGTCGGGAGATGGAATGTCTGATCGTCGGATACAAGGCTAAATTCTGCACATCTATGACCAGTTTAGTACAGTCCTTTTATGATCACAGTCCCAATAAATTTTGGAAGGGATTAATAACCACACAGTTCAGTTCAAATGAAATGCCCCTTCCGAAGAGCTCTTATTTGCCCAGGCAGCGCCACTTTTTCCCAAAGTTCCTCCTCCTTTGGACCTTAGTAGCTGCTCCCACAAACAGCTCTGCAGCAGAGACAATCTCAACAATGGCAACTAGTGATGAGCAAAAAGTTTCACCAGGTTTCGCCATGAAAAAGACGCCAATAGACTCCAGCGCTGATAAAAAAAAATTGTAGTGCATCAAAAAAAATGTTGCCAATAGACTTCAATGCATTTGGCGAATTTTTGATGAAGCAAAATGGGTCAGATTTGTCCATCACTAATGGCACATTTTACCTCCTGGATGGGTTTCTAGCAGCTTGGCAGGGAACAGAATGGGCTATTTTTGTACTTTTTGGGCTCCAAACCTTTCCTCCAGGCCGTGCTCTGCTCTATATGAAACAGAAGCTCTACTGAACTCCTGAACAGTCTTCTATTTTCTAGTTCTAGTTGGATGCTTCAGCAAGGGTTCCTTTATGACCTCTGCCAGCCCACCCTGTGGCTCTTCCTGGGTCCTCCTCTTTTCCCTGATGTCCTCAAGTCTCTCCCCTGCCTGTAATTGGGCTTGATGTTGTCACCAGTAGAACAAGGGTTGTCTGATCCCGTACATTAACCTAAAGGGGTTGTTTACCTTCCAACACTTTTTTTCAGTTCAGTTGGTTTCAGATTGTTCTCCAGAAATAAAGAATTTTTCCAATTACTTTCCATTTTCTATGAGTGCATGAGGAGAGAGGGAGGTGCTCAGGACGGGTGTCACTTCACTTTGGGGGACAGTAACGTAACTGGAGGGGGGCGGGCCCTGGTGCCGGACGTGCAGCCGGGCCCCCCACCCCCCTCCGTACAAGATTATATGCCCGGAAATCGGCCAATGCGGGTGGAAATCTCCAGTGCGCGAGCTGGGGCCTCCTTGGTCCTGACTCCAAACTACTAGAGCCGCTAGGCCCTGACACTTAGAGGCCTATTTATTAAAGGTCGAATTTTAGTGGTTTTAGAGGTCTTTGAAACCATGAACAGACTTATTTCTATGAATGTCAGTCATTTATCAAAAGATCCAAACTGAAAAAGCATGAACTGGAAAAGTCAGAGAAAAACCGCAAGATTACAGGTCCGGACTGAGAATGAAAATAGGCCCTGGCATTTCAGGTACACAGAGGCCCAAACAGCCTCCACCAGCCCACTAAATACTGACTTTCTATGGTACCTTATAGCAGCCCCTCTGGCATTTGCCAGAACCCACAGATTGCCAGTCCGGGCCTGCGCAAGAACCACGTCTTTTTCAACTGATAAAAACCAAAAATTTTTCATATTGTCGCACAAAAGCACCCTACCTGAATACTTACAAATTACAAAAATCAATTGGTGGTCAGGGGGCCCATAGAATATTTAGAAAAAAAAAACATTGATGGCCAGGGGCCCAGAGAGGATTAAAATAATACATTGGTGGTAAGGGATGGAACTTACCTTAGGTTCTTCTGCCTTCTCTTTGCCTTCTCTTTGCGATGGCAACTTCTTTGGTTTTCTTTGACTGGCTGTTTTTTTTTGTGGTTTTGGGTCTGCAGCTTTGACTCCTTTCGACACTTGGGGTCTTCAAACAACTTTGGGCCTTCAACTTTAGTTCTTTTCATGACTTCAGATCTTCAGTGCTTTGTGTCTTCAGTGCTTTGGGTCTTTGGCACTTTGGGTCTTCAGCACTTTGGGTCTTCTCCACTTCGGGTCTTTGGTGCTTCAGGTTCAGCACACACACACATTCATATTTGGAATATTTTGGAAAGTGCAGCACAGCCGGACACCCCTTTAGGCCCAGACCCAAGAAGACAGTTTGCCTGCCTGATGGTGGTCCTGTCCACAGTGATGTTGAAATTCCAGGTAAAGTGTTGCATTGTGGGTAAATAAATTGTCATTTAAATTGGATTTTGCACTGCATTGGTCAATAAGTCCTGTTATGCAGAATGATGTGACGGTGTATTCATTTGTTATTTGTATAAAATTATTTAAAACAAGACAAAAGTAGAAGAAATGTTTTCCATCTTTCTCTCCACTCGGTTGGGATTCTTTGACTCAGAACAGTAAAAGACTTAAAACATTCAGGGACGAGAGTTCCGGCCCTCTCATCTGTAAAATGAGGTGATGCACTCCAAATTACTATCTGCTTGGAGGAGGCATAGAGAATATGCAGCAAATATCTGCAATTATCCACGATGACAAAAGGCAGGGTTGGCGAACGCAATCCTTGCCAATGGAATTCCCACTTTTCATTAAGTCTCATTGTTGCCAATAGAGATTGATGCAAATGTAATTTCTCTCCTGTCACATCTTGACAACATGAAGCCCATTAGCCGCGGTCAACTTTGGGAAGCAGCGTGATTTCCTCATGATAAAAATGTGACATTTTCTGTGAATGCACCATGATAGCATTTTGTTTGGTTGAGATGTGAGTTTAACAACTGCCCCCCGTTGTGTTTAACTTTCCTAATCAACAAATGTCAGTATCTTCATATTTAAAGCTTCCCTCGCTGGGAATAAGGAATATAAACTGTCAGGCCTAAGTCTACAGGGTTGTGCAAATATTGCAAATGACCCTGGTTGCCTGCAGTGGAGAAGTAATGGAACCCAACTGATCCATGCTCATTTATACCATGTGTCCACCTTACCTGCCTGTCTAACATCCCAATATGAAGTTGTCCATTCCTTTGCTACTATAGCAGCCCCTTCTCTTATGGGAAGGTTCCCACTACATTTTGGAACATTGTTTCCAGGAGATGCTTCAATTCAACCACAAGGTGAGGTTTGGCAGTGATACTGGTGATCAGGTCTGGCTCATAGTTGGAGTTTCAACTCGTTTCTCAGTAGGGTGCATTGGATGAAGTTCTGTGCTCTTGGTAGGGTCACCCTTTCCAGATGGATCACAAGGCAGAAACCAGACTAAAGACTCACCAAGACCTGAGCTTTGGGGCAAGATCCAGATTTGCTTCTTTTATTAGCAAAATGGCTGACGATCTGTGAGAAAAGAGCCAGGTTCTGGCCAGTGGCGTAACTAGACCCCTAAGGGCCCCGGTACAGAAATTTACAACTGCCCCCCCAAAGGGATTGTTCACCTAGGAGTTTACTTTTAGTATGATACTGTATAAAGAGTGATATTCTGAGACTATTTGCAATTGGTTTTCATTATATTTTATTTGTGGTTTTTAAGTTATTTAGCTTTTTATTCAACAGCTTTCCAGTTTGCAATTTCAGCAGTCTGGTTGCTAGCGTCCAAATTCCCATAGCAACCATGCACTGATTTGAATAAGAGACTGAAATATGAAAAGGAGAGGGCCTAAATACATGTGAGTCATTAAAAATTAGCAACTACAGTTAATGTAAAAGTTACACGTAAAAAGGACATGTAAAATTGAGGATTCGCTGTATTATAATGATATATGGGATAATGTACTAGTATCTCTCTGTACAGACTATGAGCAAACTTAGGGACTGTTCCTGCTGAATTGTGCTTAGTACAGGGGAATACCTATGCTGCCATAGTTGTATGGGATCTCTCTGTACAGACTATGAGCAAACTTAGGGACTGTTCCTGCTGAATTGTGCTTAGTACAGGGGAATACCTATGCTGCCATAGTTGTATGGGATCTCTCTGTACAGACTATGAGCAAACTTAGGGACTGTTCCTGCTGAATTGTGCTTAGTACAGGGGAATACCTATGCTGCCATAGTTGTATGGGATCTCTCTGTACAGACTATGAGCAAACTTAGGGGCTGTTCCTGCTGAATTGTGCTTAGTACAGGGAATACCTATGCTGCCATAGTTTTATGGGATCTCTCTGTACAGACTATGAGCAAACTTAGGGACTGTTCCTGCTGAATTGTGCTTAGTACAGGGGAATACCTATGCTGCCATAGTTTTATGGGATCTCTCTGTACAGACTATGAGCAAACTTAGGGGGCTGTTCCTGCTGAATTGTGCTTAGTACAGGGAATACCTATGCTGCCATAGTTTTATGGGATCTCTCTGTACAGACTATGAGCAAACTTAGGGACTGTTCCTGCTGAATTTAGACCATGCCCACTATGGTAGAAATATTACATTTCTTTTAGCCTTACCTAAAGCAGAAATCTCATCATTCTGAGATAAAAGACACTGATGCAATTTAATTAATTATTAAAACATTTAGCAGAATAAACACAGTTGCAGTTCCATGTATAATACCCCAGAACTAAAAAGAGGATGAACACAGTAAGAACTTCATGTTTAATACCCCACAGAACTCATAGTAGGATTATACAGTGGCAATTCCATGAATAAAGAACCGCAGAAATCACATCAGGGCGGGACAGTCAATTCCATGTACAAATACCCCAAATGTCATAATAGGAGGACACAACCGCAATTTTTGTTATTGAAAGCAAGGGAAGGGTTAAAAACCACAAGGCAGTGTAATAAATGTGATTTGTATTCTTAGCAGGCTGCCTTCTTTCTTTCTCCTGGGGGATGGGTGGAGAGGAAGAATCTGTAGCAGCACCACTGTCTGCCATCCATCCAGCCTGTCTGTTAGAGTCCTGGACAATATGAAATATTACTGGCACCTTTTGCCCCTGTTGCAATTGGCTGTCATCTGTCCGGCCCGCACACTCTCTTAACCCCCCACCCCCCTCAGTCTGCCCCCCCCACCCCCCTCAGTCTGCCATGATTGTATTTGTTAGCTATAAATCCAGCAGACAGTGAGGCATACCTCCCAACTTTCCCTTTTTCGGAGGGACAGTCCCGCTTTTGACAGCTCAACCTGCAGTCCCTCATTTGTACTGGAAAGTCCCTATTTTCTCTGCACTAATTAACAGGTGCAAATAAGATACTTTGTAACAATTTTGAGACACAAAAAAACAGTTTAGATAAGTAGAAATATTTTCAAACTTTCATAACCTGCCAAATTTTGTAAAATTAACATGGTAATTAGGGGGTGTGGCCACAGAAAGGGGCATGGTCAAACAATTTTGCTGTTCTACATGTGAAATTTTTTTTTGTCCCTCTTTTTACTTCCAAAATGTTGGGAGGTATGCGTGAGGGGGGGGGAAGAGGGGAATAGATTTGCCCCTGGATTTGTGCTTCAGATTGAGGAATGTAGCTAAGAAAGACAGAGAGAATGTAAGATTGCTGTATGTCCCGCTGCCCCTGCATTGACTCCGGTAGTCCTGGCAGCAGTCAGCACTCTGGTTCAAGTGAGTACATGCGTTGTTCCTTCCCAGGCAGCACTTGAGGTGGGTGTGACTGGCACAGGCTGACCTGCCCCCGGGAATATGGAGAGCCCACATGGAACAGAGGAGAAGCCAATTCCTTGATCTGCACAGCTGCATCCCGGGGCACCGAGTCAAAGGCTTGACTCTTTGAAAGAGGAAAGATGCCGGGGGAGGGTGTCCTGCTTGAGTCTGCGGGGAGGCTCAAACCTACTTCTGTAGCTAGAGCAGGAGCTGTAGAGCAGGTGGAAAGAACAGTAGGGGGTTGGGGTGTGCAATAGTGCTGAAGGTGCACAAGACAGGTGCAACTACTAGTGTTGTGAGTAAAATTAGGGTACAAAGCGGCCGCAGTTGTCTGCAGGAGCCAGGGACTGATCTTTCAGTACTTCTCTCCTGGGTTGCGAGCCCCATCGGGGTTGCAGGGGTACAGAACCCTGGTGCAGCTGCACCCTTTGCACCCCTGGTAGTTCCGCCACTGGTTCTGGTGGGAGTGACCAAATCTTTGCGTCACACTGAAGATGATGTGTGATTGGCAACCAAATATTGGAAAATTAAAGGACACAAAAGTAGAGAGTTATTTTATTATTCAAGTGAAGAACACATTTCTGACAAAACAGGGCCGAGAATAAGGCCTGTGATGCAAATGACATCAGCAAGTACCAGAGTAGCATTGTACCCTTAGGGTTATGGCTACTGAGGCTACTTTGGGAGCTTTAATGCTTGTGTTTATTGGAGCCTGAAAACATGGCACCAAACCCCTTAAAGAGGTCCCCATAGCCTTGAATGGATATCACCTAACAAAGACCATTTGGGGTATTTTTCAGCTTGTTCTCAGGTTACTTAAAGGGATACTGTCATGGGAAAACATGTCATTTTCAAAATGCATCAGTTAATAGTGCTGCTCCAGCAGACTTCTGCACTGAAAAGTGACATAGGGCTAGACATATTGACCGTTTCCTAGATGCCCCCTTTCATGTGGCTTGTGCTCTGATAAACTTCAGTCTGCCCCCATGGCTACACAGCAGCTTGTTTATATAAACTATAGTAGTACTTATCTGTTATCTACTGTGTATCCCTTGCCTCCATGGCTACACAGCAGCTTGTTTATATAAACTATAATAGTACTTATCTGTTATCTACTGTGTATCCTGTGCTTGAATGGCTGCCCCCATTGCTACACAGCAGCTTATTTATATAACCTATAGTAGCAAGTATCTGTTATCTACTGTGTATCCTGTGCTTGAATGACTGCCCCATGGCTACACAGCAGCTTGTTTATATAAACTATAGTAGTACTTATCTGTTATCTACTGTGTATCCTGTGCTTGAATGACTGCCCCATGGCTACACAGCAACTTCTTTATATAAACTATAGTAGTACTTATCTGTTATCTACTGTGTATCCTGTGCTTGAATGGCTGCCCCATGGCTACACAGCAGCTTGTTTATATAAACTATAGTAGTACTTATCTGTTATCTACTATGTATCCTGTGCTTGAATGGCTGCCCCCGTGGCTACACAACAGCTTGTTTATATAAACTATAGTAGTATTTATCTGTTATCTACTGTGTATCCTTTGCTTGAATGGCTGCCCCCGTGGCTTCACAACAGCTTATTTATAAAAAACTATAGTAAAAATTATATGTTATCTACTGTGTATCCTGTGCTTGAATGGCTGCCCCCATGGCTACACAGCAGCTTGTTTATATGAACTATAGTTGAATTTCTGAAGCAAGCACACCAGTTTTACCAGTGCACCCCCTAGCTGCAGCACCCTAGGCACCTACCTTCTTTGCCTACCCCTCGTTCTGACCCTGTGTACAAGCTTTAAAAGGCCAGAGGCTTTAGTTGCCCTTTAATACACTGTAGGTATATTTACATTGTATTTGACTGCTCTTTCCCCCCTCTGATAATGAGCAGTTTGAGGCACTTATACATGCAGAGAATAATAGTTTGTTTTGCTGTGAGGTCACTGAGGGAGTAGAGCGTGGGCGGCACAGAATAGATAGATAGAATGATAGAATAGATCGAATTAATTGACAATGATACCGTTATTAAGAGCCGCCGCTCCAGGGTAGATAAGGATTCAGGATTCAGAGATACTGCAAAGCTCCATTTTATTAGTAAATTTGTTTTTAATGTCACCGGAAACCTTCCTTTTATTGCAGACATGCTGGGGAAGAAACCAAGTTTGGCTCTTAAAAGTTCCATTTTCAGTTAATATCCAAAAACCTGAAGCTTATGCACTAGGGGTCTTAGGGCAGAGACACAATCGAAGATTCGGGTAGATTTAGTTGCACGGCGACAAATCGTCTCATCTTGGGGCGACTAATCTCCCCGAACTGCCTTCCCGCCAGCTAGAATCTAAATCGCCGGCAGGATGGCACTCATTTTCCAAAGTCGCCTGAAGTTGCCTCACGAGGAAACTTTGGGCGACTTTGGAAAACGGAGAGACTAGTCACCCGAAAAAGGCGATTTGTCACCAGGCGACTAAACCCCCCCCTCCGAATCTTCGCGTGTGTCTCTGCCCTAATACTAACATTGCGTCAATCTGCCCCATTGCAGTAACGCATACAAGCCAATAATCATTTAGGTTTATGTTGGTCTACAAAAGGGAGCGTAATGAAAACAAATACCTTATTGGTTGCAATGTTAACAAATAGACCTGGGTAGGTGCTGCTGATCACATCCATTGTTTTGGCGTATTATTGCTGCAAGGTTCTGATCATTACATGCAAAGCCTGGGGAGGCTGATTTACATGAGCCGCTGATTTCATTTACAATGTTGTGCTGACACCTAGTGGCTATAGTAGAGCAGTCATAGACAAACTAGGGCATCCAAATAATTTCTATCCATGTTTTGTCCTCAGCGTTTTATCTTTAATGAACAATCAGGTCATTTGTCTGAACTCCAGACTGTATCACAGCACAACTGATGCAGATTGGTGCACAGGTGATCCTTTAAAGGAGAACTAAAATCTTAACAAAGAAGTGGCCTAGAAATTCTACACATTGAGGGACATTTTCTGTGCTCCTGGGAATAAGAGCAGGAAAGCTCCCCGGGAGGGAATAAAAAACATGTGATGCAAGGTGCAGACTGCGTCATTGGAGGACACGGGTCAGACCTGGCTTTAAAGGAGAAGGAAACCCCCTGGACGCAAAACCCCTCCCCTGTGTTGCCCCCCCTCCCTCCTCCCCCCTGGCCTACCTGTCCCCCTGGGCAAATGCCCCTAACTTGTTACTCACCCCTCTGCGCAGGTCCTGTCCACGGAGTTCACAGGCGCCATCTTCTCCCATGCGGTCTTCTTCCTGCTTTGACCGGCGTCTTCTGGCGCATGCGCAGTAGGAACATTTACAGGTACGGATCTACTGCGCATGCAGCGAATGTCACGAAGTTTTCCGATTTCACTTTGTGACATTCGGCGCATGCGCAGTAGATCCGTACCTGTAAATGTTCCTACTGCGCATGCGCCAGAAGACGCGCGTGGGAGAAGATGGCGCCTGTGAACTCCGTGGACAGGACCTGCGCAGAGGGGTGAGTAACAAGTTAGGGGCATTTGCCCAGGGGGACAGGTAGGCCAGGGGGGAGGAGGGTGGGGGGGCAACACAGGGAAGGGGTTTTGCGCCCAGGGGGTTTCCTTCTCCTTTAACAACTGCCATAGTGCAGGCAGTATGGAGAAAGCGACCTGGGTTCTTTGCCACTCCCTCAGCGGCAGGAGCTGTTTATGGAATTCAGTGATGTGAGACTATAAAAGGCTCTCCGTGTGAGATGGGTGCAGAGTCCCTTAGTAGTGGTTAAAGGAATTCTGACATGATTTTTATAGTGTAGTTTTTATTTCTAAATTACGCTGCAAATAATTCACTCTACCATGTAAAATTTAATTCCTAACCCAAAAAGTGTATTTTAGTTGT
Organism: Xenopus laevis; assembly: GCF_017654675.1. Lineage (NCBI taxonomy): Eukaryota > Metazoa > Chordata > Amphibia > Anura > Pipidae > Xenopus > Xenopus laevis. The sequence goes on along the minus strand of NC_054378.1, from coordinate 125,288,003 downwards.
AATATTGGTGTGTAGGTGCATCTCAGGTCATTTTGCCTGGTCATGTGGTTTCAGAAAAAGTGCTTTTCTTATATCTACCAGGCAGCTGTTATCTTGTGTTAGGGAGCTGTTATCTGGTTACCTTCCCATTGTTCTGTTGTTAGGCTGCTGGGGGGGAGGGGTGATATCACTCCAACTTGCATTACAGCAGTAAAGAGTGACTGAAGTTTATCAGAGCACGAGTCACATGACTGGGGGCACCTGGGAAACTGACAATGTCTAGTCCCATCTCAGATTTCAAAATTAAATATAAAAAAAATCAGTTTGCTCTTTTAAAAAATGGATTTCAGTGCAGAATTATATTAACTGATCCCATAACATTCCCTTTAGAGAAGAGATAAAGTCAATGAATACAGCAAAGAGTCCCAGTGCAACCCCCCCACAGCAGAAAGACTCATTCAAACTGCTCCAGTTGTATTAGTTTCCTTGGATCTGGACTGGAGTCTATTCAGAACACTATTTATTGCTTTAAGCAGAACTCTACAGACAGCTGAACTCCGCTGACACAAGAATGCAGATGCTGATTGAACTTTATTCCAAAATATATCATCTTAAATACATTAATGAATCATAGAATATTGTAAAACCAGGGTTGGACTGGCAGTAAGAGAACATATCAAGTGGCTGCTAACTATACACACTGGAACTTGAGAAAGAAGGTGGCGTTTATAGGTCACAGTAGCTTTTCACAATTAAATAAGCCTATAGTATAATGTATATATATGTACTGTATGTACTGTGTAATACTACTTGAGGATGCAGCACTGTACAGCAGAACAATAAATGAATAGAACATAGAGGGACCATTACAATAATACAAATAAATACAAGTACAGATACAATAAAGATTAAGAGAGACCATCAGGAGAAAATGCAACCTCAATGGCAGTCTCATTCTTTGAAAGCCAGGTTTCCATTAGAGCAAGAAGATTAAATGATTGAGAGCAAAAAAGATCATAGATGAATGTGGATTTGTTAAAGAACAGGTGCTGAGAATGAGAAAAAAATAGGAACATCGGAAAAATAAATGGCAATACAGGTACCAGAGTCTTGTACAGGTAACTTCCTCTGAAGTGTAGGGCCCTATAGGGATACAGGCCCTATAGAGTTAATCTTTTCACCATTTCCTTGGGTTATTGGGTAGAATCCCTGTTACAGAATAACCTTTACAGTGATAGGCTGAGAGATTTGATGACACTGCTCTGACTCACTCCTATATAGTGTGAGCAGGGAGTGGCCTCTTCCTCTTTTGCCTCTGGATGTGATTCCAGCTGGATGTGCTCAGGGGGACTGAGTGCAATAGGCCCAGAAGAAGTCATGTGACCAAGTCGGGGACCAGGTAACCCCGTGAATGAGGAATAGTTGCACTAGGGCAGACTTGTCATAGTCTCTCTAGGAGAGAAAGGCAGAGAGGTGAGAGAGAAAGAGCAGCTGAAGCTCCAACAAGGATTTGCAGTAAGGGAGGAGCTTCCCAGAGGCTTTATGTGTTGCCTCCAGTCAGGGACCTCAGTGAAGAGGGACTGTAGGGTACAAGCTGCTTCCTGACAACTTCCAGGAGGGAAAGGTTGTACTGCATTTGCCAGTGTACTCTCTGTGTGAGCCTGCCTTGTTCTGTGTGAACTCTCAATATGCTGTTTTCCTCAACTCCTGCGTGACTACTGAAACCTGTGCTCATTTGCCCTTTTTGGCATAATAAACCGTTCCTGATTGTTAAGAACCTCCTGGCGCCCAAGTTGTTTTTGTGTGCACAGTAGCCTGGGGGGATGTAGTTGCACTACACCATAGAGGGAACACTTCCACTTAGCGAAGGCCCTGCCCTGGGTGTATGTCGCTTGTAACCCATGCTCTAGTGTTCTAGCTGGTGAATTAACCCCCCAAATAGGTGTTACAGAAGTCTTAACATTGTCTGAGGCATTAGGTGAAGTGGAATCTTCTCTCAGTATAAGTTGTACCAGATGAGTAAAATGTCTAAAGAAAACCAAGGTAATGACAAGTTTGATTATCAAAGGTAAATTGTTCCAAGGTCATTTGCTTCAAGGTTCAGTTTAGCCTCTTGCCGCATCTTACAAGTCTGGAGAACCTGCAAATTCTTCTTTTGCCGGTAGTTCAAAAGGACATTGGAGAGGTTTCCACTGACAATCTTGTCTTGGAGGAACAGGAACCATAAAAATCTCCCCTGTGAGAGGAGTGTTCAGTATTAATATTGTTGAAAAGTTCAAAGGCATTTCCTTAGGTGGCGGGGGGGGGGGTCTAAGGAAATATCTTGTTGGACAATGTCAGCAGGTGTTAAACAACATTTTTTTTACTTAGACTTAAGGTGGCCATACATGGAGAGATCCGCTCGTTTGGCGATAACGATCGGATCCAACGGGCCCAACGATCGGATCCTAACGAATAGTAATGGGCAGTCGGATCACGGGACCGCATCTACGAATAGATGTGGCCGCGATCCGACGGGGTTTTTCGTCCCATCCGATCGAGATCTGGCCAACTTTCGCTTGTGAGGGGACATAATTACTCTTTAAGCGTATTTTAGAGGGCTTTATAGGCAGATAGCGGGTTTTTTTCTCCTTATTTTTAACTTTTGGCAGGGTTATTTATATACTGTTAATTAATAACAACGTTACCTATAAAGAAAGCTCAGGCCCCAGTGAGAATTGAACTCACGACCCCTGGTTTACAAGACCAGTGCTCTAACCACTGAGCTATGGAGCCAGGTACTGTATGTGACACCTTGCTTAGTATTTCCAGGTATTACTGTCTCTACACAGCAGTGGAAATTTAAATTCTGGGAGCAGCGCATGTTCTTTCTTTAGTCACCAGAATTGTCCCTTCTGGACATGGAGCCTGGAGAAGAAGAACTTGGAATTTCAGAATCCCATGATTCTTTCTCAGGTACAGACTCTGTTGAGCCACGAGCAACAATACAAAAATACACATGGATCACTGCACTAGAGCCACTCCCTTCAGACTAGAAGAAAAGAAGTTTAATTTAAAGCAACAGAGTAGGGGGTTCATCACAGTCAGGACAGTGAGGTTGGGGAATGCACTGCCGGGTGATGTTGTGATGCTGATTCAGTTAATGACTATAAGAGGGACTTGGATGATTTCTTGGACAAGCAGAATATCATATGGTGATACTAAAATGTGCAATTAGTATATATGTTGGTATATATTGTATATAGTTTATATGTGAGTGTATAGATGCACTGGGGCTCATTTGGAGGGGTTGAACTTGATGAACTTTGGTCTCTTTTCAACCCAACTTAACTATGTAACTATGGGATAGTTTGCTTAGATCTGGGCTGGAATGTATATACCTGTAGAGACAGCAGAGCTCCACCAGAATGCAGATCTTGATGAAATGTGTTGCAAAACTGTGAAAATCTTTTAAACATGGATCTTCTCCTTGCAGCAGGTTCATGTCAAATTGGCAATCTGGGCAGACTGCACTAGGCAAATCCAATATGGAAAAGGTCCTTGGAGTCCTTGTAGATGATAAACTTGGCTGTAACTAGGGTTGCCACCTTTACTCAAAAATATTACCGGCCAGTGGGAGGCGGGCACCAAAAGGGGCGGTCTGTGACGCAAAAGTAGCATAACTAGAGGGGAGCGGGCCCTGGCGCGGGACGTGCAGCCTGTACACCTGCAATTACTGAAGAAGTCAGTGGCACATTAGCTGCCGGGGGGCCCTGAGGGGGTGCAGGCACTGGCCCAATCGCACCCCCTGCTCCCCTGGTAGTTACGCCACTGCAAAAGGGGGTGGAGCTATGCGGTGTGCCACAAAGGGGCGGAGCAACATCGCAGAGATGTCCACAGCGCTGGAAAAAAGGTCAGTTCTGTACGAAATGGGGGCAGGCCAGGGGCTTTTTAAAGGGTATTACAAATTACCGGCAACTGCATTGCCAGTAAATTTATAATACCGGCTCCGGCCTTGGCAGGTGTTTTACCGGCTAGGCCGGTAAAATTCCGGCCAGGTGGCAACTCTAGCTGTAGCAAGCAATGCCAGTCAGCAGCATCAAGGGCAAATAAGGTCTTGAGTTGTATTAAATGGAGCAGAGAGTCACGGGAGGAGGGGGTCCCACTGTATAGAGCACTGGTAAGGCCCCATCTAGAATATGCCGTACAGTTTTGTCTCCATCACTCAAACAGGACATTATTGTATTAGAGAGGGGACAGAGAAGGGCAACTAAGCTGGTAAAAGGAAAATCTTAGCTATGAGGAAAGACTGGCCAAATTGGGGATGTTCACTCTGGAGAAGAGGCGCTTAAGGGGTGATATGATAACTATGTATAAATATATAAGGGGATCGTATAATAATCTCTCTAATGATTTATTTACCAGTAGGTCTTTCCAGCTGACACAAAGTCACCCATTCCGATTAGAAGAAAAGAGGTTCTGCCTAAATATTGGGAAGGGGTTTGTTACAGTGAGAGCTGTGAAGATGTGGAATTGTCTCCCTGAATCAGTGGTACAGGCTGATACATTAGATAGGTACAAGGAAGGGTCGGATGCTTTATTCACCAGTAGCTCCTCCCAGCAGACAGGAGGGAGCCAATGAGATTAGAGGAGGGAAAGGGGTGTTACAGGGAGAGTTGGGAAGTGAATCAGTGGTACAGGCTGATACATTAGATAGGTACAAGGAAGGGTCGGATGCTTTATTCACCAGTAGCTCCTCCCAGCAGACAGGAGGGAGCCAATGAGATTATAGGAGGGAAAGGGGTGTTACAGGGAGAGCTGGGAAGTGAATCAGTGGTACAGGCTGATACATTAGATAGGTATAAGAAGGGGTTGGATGGTGTTTAGCAAGTGAGGGAATACAGGGATATGGGAGATAGCTCATAGTACAAGTTGGTCCAGGGACTGGTCTAGGGTTGCCACCTTTTCTGGGGAAATATACCGGCCTTCCTTTATATTTATCTTTTTTCCCTATAAATAACATTGGGATCAACCATCATTTTTACTGGCCGGGCCGGTAAAATACCGATTAGGTGGCAACCCTAGACTGGTCCCAGTGTCTTTTTTTTCCAACCTAACGTACTGTGTTACTGTGAGTGAATGCAGTTGGCCAGGGAATATGTCACAGACAGGGCTGGAACTGAATAGGGAGTTGGAGAGCAACAAACACAGGCAATAACTCTACACACCGGAAGTGATCAAAAGGAGAGGGGTTAAAGGTCACTGTAGCTTGGGGGCGGGGCTAGAGGAGAAAGACAAACTCTAATAAAATCCATAGCGCGCAACTGTAACCAGACTAAATAGGCCGGGTAATATGGAGTGGATCAGAACGCGACTCGTGAGGAGAACAAAGTAGAAGTTAACTTGGTTAAACAGGAGGAAGGGCCTATTCATTGCTCTAGTCAGAGAGCGGATAGACAGAACTGTATGACAGCTCAGAGAGACGCCACAGGAGGGCAGCAACAGACTAAACAATACAAGTCCTTCAGCGGAATCACACACGCAGCTGCGAGACACGCTCTACTGACCTATCACCGGGGATTACAGTGCCACACAGCGTTTGATTGGTTGGTAGAGTAAAGTCTCTCTCTGTTTGCGTTCACTGGCGCGAGTCTTGGGACACGTGTTTAGCTTCGGCCTATGATGTAAGGCTTCCGGCTTGTTGCCCGTGGCTACGTCTGAGCGTTTTTCCGGCCTTGTCGGCGTAATGCGGAAGTGCAGCGCTTCGAGCGTCTCAGGCTTCGCTTTGCTGTTCTGCGGCGGCTGATCTGACTGGGTGTTTTCTAAAATGAAGGCACAACTGCTGTGTAATCTTCTCTCGTTCGCGCCCCTGAAACACTGTGGATAGCAGGACAGTTGTGACTTGTGCTGCACATGTTCAGGAGTCAGAAGCAGCAGTGCAGTGGCAATAAACAGCTAAACAGATACTGCCGTAAATAGCAATTGTATTTAAAGGCAAACTATACCCCCCAAACAATGTAGGTCTCTATAAAAAGATATTGTATAAAACAGCTCGTATGTAAAACCCTGCTTCATGTAAATAAACCATTTTCATAATAATATACTTTTCTAGTAGTATGTGCCATTGGGTAATCATAAATAGAAAATTGCCATTTTAAAAAATAAGGGCCGCCCCCTGGGATCGTAGGATTCACGGTGCACAAAAACATACCATACAAAACATACTTATTAACAGACAAAGTTGTGTGTTTTGCTTCCACACTTCTTACTGTTAAAGTTAGAGCTGCAGTATTTCTGGTCAGGTGATCTCTTCCAGTTACAGTTAGAGCTGCAGTATTTCTGGTCAGGTGATCTCTTCCTGTTACAGTTAGAGCTGCAGTATTTCTGGTCAGGTGATCTCTTCCAGTTACAGTTAGAGCTGCAGTATTTCTGGTCAGGTGATCTCTTCCTGTTACAGTTAGAGCTGCAGTATTTCTGGTCAGCTGATCTCTTCCTGTTACAGTTAGAGCTGCAGTATTTCTGGTCAGGTGATCTCTTCCTGTTACAGTTAGAGCTGCAGTATTTCTGGTCAGCTGATCTCTTCCTGTTACAGTTAGAGCTGCAGTATTTCTGGTCAGGTGATCTCTTCCTGTTACAGTTAGAGCTGCAGTATTTCTGGTCAGGTGATCTCTTCCTTTATTTTTTTAACTTTATTATTATTCGTAGTATTATTTAAGTAAGTTAAAATGTGGAATTATGACATACCTCCCAACTGTCCTGTTTTTACAGGGACAGTCCCTCTTTTGACAGTTCAACCTGCATTCCCTCATTTGTACTGGGAAGTCCAGTTTTTCTCTGCACTGAACAGCCAGAAATAGAAACAAAGTGTCTCACTTAATTGGCTTTTGGCAGAGAGCCCAGAACAGCCACAACATAAGATAAGATACTTTTGTAACAATTCAACTATATCTTGATAAGCAAATAAATAATTGTAACTATATAAGATAAGGAGGTCCCTTGGGAGAAGTTAGACTCACATCTTAAATGGCAATTCACCTTCTTTCAAAACTGTAATGACTGAAAAAAACAGAAATATGTTCAAACTTTTATAATCTGCGAAATTTTGTAAAATGAACATGGTAATTAGGGGGTGTGACCACAAAAATGGGCGTGGTCAAAAAATCACCACGCTATGCGCGGCAACTTTTTTGTCCCTCTTTTCATTTCCAAAATGTTGGGAGTCATGTGAATGTCTATTGAGAAGTTGTATTATAGGGGGTGGTTCACTTTTAAGTTAACTTTTAATATGTTATAGAATGGCTAATTCTCAGCAACTTTTCAACTTGCCTTCATTTTTATTTTTTTGTTTAGATTTGCCTTCTTCTTCTGACTCTTTGAAGCTTTGAAACAAACACATACTTTGTAAGGTTACACATTTATTGTTATTGCTACTTTGTAATACTCATCTGTCTATTCAGGCCTCTCCTATTCATATTCCAGTCTTTTATGAAAATCAGTGCATGGTTGCTAGGGGAATTTGGACCCCAGCAACCAGATTACTGAAATTGCAAACTGGAGAGCTCCTGAATAAAAAGCTAAATAACTCAAAAAACACAAATAATAAAAAATGAAAACCAATTGCAAACTGTCTCAGAATATCCCTCTCTACGTAATACTAACAGTTAATATAAAGATGTACATCCCCTACAAGTATAAGTTCCCCTTTAATCTCCTTTGTACTTGGGTGGAGGATTATTTGGATAAAACAGAGTCCATGGGAGGCCTGTCAGTAATTCAGAGCTTTCTGCATAAGGGATTTCCGGATAATGGATCCCATACCTGTACCAGCTAAGTGAAGACTCAGTTCTAACCTCTTTTCTGGGTGCTTTAACACATATGAAGCTCATGATTGGTTTCTGTGGATAACTGCATTTATGCACAATTATTTCAATATTAGCAATAAAAGCCACTAACCTGACACTGATCTTAATACCTAATTCATTTCCTGATCATTTTTTCCATATATGAAGATGAGCAGCGATAAGAGGATCTCATACCTGTACAATAATAGTATTGTATTTTTGCTGTCTCAGACATGAGTGAGTCTTTGAGCTGATGCTGCACTACAACTCCCAGCATTCCTTGACAGCCAGTTACTAGACTGACATCTGCTGTGAAGTTTATGTAGTGATCCACACAGCTATACTCTGTTCCTGCTTTATGTATATACAGTGTTATTGTGACCCTTGCTGGGAATCTGTGTCTGTGCTCTGTTCTTCTCTCTCGACTTCATAAAATACTCTTTTAAAGGTTATTCCCATGAGTTCAACATATATCACTTGCTGGACCCCTTTTTCCAACAGACTGTTTCTACTGTGTTACTGTTTAAAGGATAACTAAACCCTAAAAATGAATGTGGCTAAAATTGCCATATTTAATATACTGAACTTATTGCACAAGGCTAAAGTTTCAGCTTGTCAATAGCAGCAATGATCCAGGACTTCAAACTTGTCACAGGGGGTCACCATCTTGGAAAGTGTCTGTGACACTCACATGCTCAGTGGGCTCTGATTGGCTGTTGAGAAGCTAAGCTTAGGGCTCGTCACTAATTATCCAGCAGAAAATGAGCTTCCCTGGCTGTAATATAAGCTGATGCTACAGGTTTGCTGATTATTAAATTCTGATGCTAATTGCACTGGTTTCTGTGCTGCCATGTAATAATTATGTGTATTAATTACTAATCAGCCTTATATTGTGACATTTCTATTCTATGTGTACTGTATATTGTGAGTGGCTCCCTAAGCTCAGTAAGTGACAGCAGCACAGAGCATGTGCAGTGAATCAGCAGAAAAGAAGATGGGGAGCTACTGGGGCATCTTTGGAGACACAGATCTTTACTGCTAAAGGGCTGTGGTTGCCTTGGGCTGGTACAGAAGCATAAAACATCATCTACAACATTTCTACCTACTTCTTTAGTTAGGCTTTAGTTCTCCTTTAAATCGCTTGTTCACCTTCCAAAACTTTTTTTTTAATTTCAGTTGTTTTCAGTTCACCACAAAATAAATATTTTTTTCTATTGTTTTCTATTTGTAACTGTTTTATTTTTCGGGTTGTTATATGTTCTGAAAGCAACTCTGGAAGTGGAGTCACTGATTCTTATCAATCCATGTTTCATTAAAGGCAGCTTTTATCTTGTGTTAGGGAACTGCTATCTGGTTACCTTCCCATTGTTCTGTTGTTTGGCTGCTGGGGGAAAGGAAGGGGTGATATCACTCCAACTTGCAGTACAGCAGTAAAGAGTGACTGAAGTTTATCAGAGCACAAGTCACATGACTGGGGGCAGCTGGGAAACTGACAATATGTCTAGCCCCATGTCAGATTTCAGAATTAAATATAAAAAAAATCATTTTGCTCTTTTGAGAAACAGATTTCAGTGCAGAAGTCTGCTGGAGCAGCAATATTAACTGATGCGTTTTGAAAAAAAACTTTTTTTCCCATGACAGTATCTCTTTAATTTAGTTTAACCAAGATATTTAAAATCTCCTGGACAGATAAAAACTATCATTTCTTCATCTTTAATAGGACATCCATACTGGGCTGGGCATGCCTACAGTTGCACTTGTTGAGTGGGTTTTCATATTGACATGAGAGCTTCTGAGAAATGATACAGTGGAAACAATGTAAACATGTTTAAAATGGTAATAGTAGCAGATGAACTTTATTTTAAATTATTTTATTTTTTGGGTGTTACCCTTTAATGCACATATTTTTTGTTGGGGTTGCTGCACACGTGTATTTAAAAGGGGACAGGATGTTTTTTGCATTCATTGTAATAAGAGTGTTGCATTTTCTCTGTGAGGCAAGAGAGGTAAGTTACTGTAGAGGCTTTGCACACTACTCCCTTTCTATAGATAATTCTGGATTTCATTATAGCAGTGATCCCCAACAATTGGCTCATGAGCTTAAAGGGATACTGTCATGGGATTTTTTTTTTTTTTTCAAAACACATTTTTCTGCACTGAAATCCAATTCTCAAAAGAGCAAACAGATTTTTTTATATTCAATTTTGAAATCTGACATGGGGCTAGACATTTTGTCAATTTCCCAGCTGTCCCTGGTCATGTGACTTGTGCCTGCACTTTAGGATAGAAATGCTTTCTGGCAGGCTGCTTTTTTTCCTTCTCAATGTAACTGAATGTGTCTCAGTGGGACATGGGTTTTTACTATTGAGTGTTGTTCTTATATCTACCAGGCAGCTGTTATCTTGTGTTAGGGAGCTGTTATCTGGTTACCTTCCCATTGTTCTTTTGTTTGGCTAACGGGGGGGAAAAGGGAGGGGGTGATATCACTCCAACTTGCAGTACAGCAGTAAAGAGTGATTGAAGTTTATCAGAGCACAAGTCACATGACTTGGGGCAGCTGGGAAATTGACAATATGTCTGATTTCAAAATTGAATATAAAAAATCTGTTTGCTCTTTTGAGAAATGGATTTCAGTGCAGAATTCTGCTGGAGCAGCACTATTAACTGATTCAATTTGAAAATTTTTGTTTTCCCATGACAGTATACCTTTAATGTTGCTCACCAATCCCTTGTATGTTGCTCCCAGTGTCCCCAAAAGCAGGGGCCTATTTATGAATTCCAGGCTTAGAGACAGAAACCAGATGTACTGCCAAACAGAGCCTCCTGTAGGCTGCCAGTCCATATCGGGGCTAGCAAATAGCCAATCATATCCCTCATTTGGCACCCCATGAACATATTTTTAATGCTTGTGTTGCTCCCCAGCTCTTTTTACATTTGAATCTGGCTCAAGGGTAAAAAAGGTTGGGGACCCCTGAGTTATAGAGTTCAAAGACCTGTGGCTGCCCCTATGTATACGACCCCCTCCCTACATTCAGCAGCACTGTATTTATGGGTGGAGGTGGAACATTTTATTGGGCCTCTTCACTGTTCTCTCCTCAAACCCACATTCCTGTAGATTTTATAGTCTGTGGCAATAAGGGGAAAGTCAGTGATAAGGAGGCTAAAGTATTCTTTGGTCCCCTATAGAGAAAGAGGGCAGGATTAGAGAAAGACAGACATTCTTAGTGATATTTACTTTTTCAGCCTTTACTTAAATAGCATAATAAATTGCATAACATACTTGTGCGCCTTGAACCTGCTCTGAAAGTTTAATGGATAAGTTATTGGTGAGCTGCAGACGTATCTTCATATCTCATTTTCTTTTCCCCATAGGAGTCTTAAAAATGAACTTTGACCTGTCCAAAAAAAAAAAAAAAGGAATTCCAATTGCCACCTTAAAGTATATATCATCTATAGCTCCCAGAAAGTGGAACCTATTATTAGCTGCCCATCACATAAAGGTCATCCCGTTCTACTGGTAAAATCATCTCTGTACACTAACAAGTGTCATCTTTAATTCAGTATAAACGGCAATGATCACTCATCTCTTGGTGGGTACTGAGTACATGATGTGGCACCGGAGAAACAGAGTCTTATATATATATATATATATATATATATATATATATATATATATATATATATATATATATATATATATATATATATATATATATATATATATATATATATATATATATATGTATGTTGGCTGGTAATAACTACCGTATATACTCGAGTATAAGCCGTCCCGAGTATAAGCCGAGGTACCTAATTTTACCTCCAAAAACTGGGAAAGCTTATTGACTCGAGTATAAGCCGAGGGTGAGAAATGCAGCAGCTTCTGGTAAGTTTCAATCAAAAAATTGGAAAGGTTTCTGCTCCCATTGGAGGTGCTGGCGTCTAGTTTTTGGATGCTGGCGACCATTCTTGGACGCCGGCGAATATTCTTGGAGACTATTCTTGGACGCCGGCGACTATTCTTAGAGAGAGAGAGAGAGAGAGAGACATTGGTTCTTTAAGATCCTACGATTCTAGCTGTCGGTATAGGCATAATGAATGGCCCTTATCTAAACCACTAATAATGATTTTACAAGCTGGAGATGAGAAAAGGTGAAAGGGATACTCTAATGTTTCCACTTGTTTTCTTATTGTCTCCACTTTCTTGTGTAAACAGATCGTCAGACTGCAGGGTGGTGATACAAAAGAACAAAAGGTGTCTCTGACTCACAGCAATAGGCGCAGTGGATGGACTGAACCTCGGGGTAAGGAAACATTTCCACAAATGTAACATATAATGTTTTTCATGAGTGTACAAATAATGAGGCACCTTGCTTTTTTATTAAAAGTTATTGAGTTATTAAAGTGTCTCATTTAGTGCCAGCCAGGACTGAAAACAAGGTAGGCTCCGTTGTCTTCTTTGAACCACCTTTAATATTGGCCTATGACAACCAATATGGAAGCGTTCCTCTAAGACTTATGGGGCCATCATTGCAGTGTACTACTGGGCTTGTGGCAATCATGATCCAATTCAAAGCCTCCCACTAGTCTGACATTGCACAGACTTTGGTAAGAGAAAGCATGGAAGGAGGGGATCCAGCTGCCTAAACATTTGCAACTAAAGACATTCACTCTAACAACCCCCACTTCCCTCAGGGCATTATGTTGTTTGTCAGGACCCTGTTAATAGAAAGGTTTACTGCACTTGGGATTATCTAAACATGGAGACAATATATGTTTCACCTTTGTCAAGTGATCACAGTCAGGGCCGCCATCAGAAATCGCAGGGCCCCATACGACAAAATTTCCTGGGCCCCCTGGGCTGCGCCCACCGCAAGCCCCACCTACAGGTCCGACTTCCCCACCACACAGTAAAAAAATAAAAAAAATATTGCTGGCTAGGGTTCCCACATATTAATAAAAAATAAAAAGATATTAGTGATCAAGGCCCCCCCATAAAAAAAACATTTGTGTCCAGGGCCCCACATGAGAAAAAAAATTGGTGGCCAAAATTGGTTGCCAGGGCCCCCCCCCCCCCACATTATAAGAAAAATTGGTGACCAGGGCCCCTTAAACGTCCATGCCTTCCCCAAGTCAGCAGCTCTCAGAAAGATGAGGGCCCGGCTAATCAAGTAAGTGTTGCGTGGCCAGGGCCCCCCCTTAGCCTCGGGCCCCCTACAACTCTCCCACCTGTTCCCCCCTGTTCCCCCCTGTTCCCCCCTGATGGCTGCCCTGATCACAGTGTTTCTGAAGTGCCCCTGTTCCTCGGGTCCCTGTGGGCCCCAAACTGCTTCTTCTTCACCACCGAAACATCATGGCTTCTCTAGATACAGTAATACCCGAGCAAGCATATAAGCACTCTCTCTGAACTGGACTTCATGCAGGGTCCCATAATCCATTGTTAAAGGAGAACTAAAGTTTAACTAAATAAGAAGCTAGAAACATTATACATTATGTTTTGTGCTTCTGTACCAGCCCAAGGCAACCACAGCCCTTTAGCAGTAAAGTTCTGTGTCTCCAAAGATGCCCCAGTAGCTCCCCATCTTCTTTTCTGCTGATTCACTGCACATGCTCTGTGCTGCTGTCACTTACTGAGCTTAGGGACCCACTCACAATATACAGTACACATAGAATAGAAATGTCACAATATAAGGCTGATTAGTAATTAATACACATAATTACTACATGGCAGCACAGAAACCAGTGCAATTAGCATCAGAATTGAATAATCAGCAAACCTGTAGCATCAGCTTATATTACAGCCAGGGAAGCTCATTTTCTGCTGGATAATTAGTGACGAGCCCTAAGCTTAGCTTCTCAACAGCCAATCAGAGCCCACTGAGCATGTGAGTGTCACAGACACTTTCCAAGATGGTGACCCCCTGTGATAAGTTTGAAGTCCTGGATCATTGCTGCTATTGACAAGCTCAAACTATAGCCTCATGCAATAAGTAAAGTAAATAAAATGTAGCATTTTTAGCCACATTAATTTTTATGGTTTAGTTCTCATTTAAGCCCCAACTACTGAGCTAGGCCTTCAGGTTTGGAACTTATGTCTCATGCAGTATCGGTTTTATCAGCTTTTATAATATTTCAAACATGCAAACAAAATGTTCCTGCTTTAGGCTGAAACCTGATGTCTGTTATAGGGATCGTAAACTTATGGCCCCCCCCCAGGTTAGTTATGGTGGGACGCCATGATCGTTGTGAATGCAGTGAAAGTTAGTTATTCCTACAATAGAAAAATAGTCATTAAAACAAGGTATATGAACCAGTTTTGGGTGGCAATACTAATTCTCCAAATTCACTTCATTCTCCAACTTCATTCCCCAGTTTAAAAGAACACAAGGAATCTGTATATATATATATATATATATATATATATATATATATATATATATATATATATATATATATATATATATATACATACATACATATATACATACATACATATATACATACATATATACACACACACAATGCTGCTGATATATCACTTGCCCCTGGGCTCCAAGCTGTCAGCCTGCTCCCGTGCCGTGGATTTCAGTCTCATAGCCAGCAGGGTAAGTGCCGCTCAGTTAGCCCTAATTAGCCACCAACCTGGAACATTTCTGCTCTTTTTCACGTCCATAAAATAAGGGGGTGCTCCCAACTAATTTTCATAGTCAATTGCACATTTCCACAGGCAGTTCCTTTCCTGGGCTGTCTATAAATGATATGTTCTTATATTGATTTGCTACAATTTACTGCTTGTCTTTATTTTTATTTTAAACTGCTGAGATCCTGAAATACACAGCACTTCCCTACTACTGAGCCGTTGACTAATTTGCAATCACTCGTTAGCAAAACAAACAAGCCACTGAGCATGTAAATCCTGCACATGTGTGTAACAGAATAGCAACAACAGCAGGGACCCGATTGTTCCTTACAGCAGCCTGGAGGCTGGATGTTCTCATCTTCCTATGAGAATTATTTCTCCAATGAAGCAATTGAATGTCCTGTGATCCACCTGAATTTCAGATCTGCCTCCTGTCCAGCTCTATTGCCTGTGAAATAGCAAAAATTGCCCCTGGGATTGTGAAGAGGAAGAGACCCAGGATCACTTTCTGGTCAGTTGCCGTGACTAGAGACGTGTATGGTCAGTTAGCCGCAGCTCTTACAGTTCCCGCCCTGAAAAACTTGACCTATACAGAGTCAGCCTATGGGGTTTCTGTCAGGCAACATCTACTGGACCATGAGACCCTCTACATTATCATTGCCTGTACACGATACCAGATCTGGCAGCAAAGGTGTAGGAGAACTTTTTTTCTATTCTGGTGCTACTCCTGACAATATTGTAAGAGCAACTCTGGCTCAGTTGAGTTTCCTGAAGGCAAATGATATAAGGAGGTCAAACTCTAATGGAAAGCGGAAAGCGAGGGTTGTACCTTTCTCTTTCATGAACATTCCCTCTTGTTATGTGCTGTATGGGGGAACTGTTGTATTTTTATCAATACTGTCTCCAGTACTCTGATACTGCTCTCCTTTTCTTCTCAGGGTGATGGTGGTAACATTGCCCAGCCTGGAGTACGAGGACTGGCTTGTTTTTGTGTTTAGGGGTGATATAAAGGCCATATGGACAAAAACAAGACTTTGCGAGTTTGGCCTTGTAAATTGGTGGGTTGGAGGGTTTTTCTTCGGACTTTTGCCTATGGACAGAGGGATGGACTCTGCGGGCAGGAGGATGTATAGGTGGGTTTGTGGCTTTTGGATTTGCTAATATTATGTTATATTTTGATGAATTAATGTAAGTGTATTTTTATAATAAAAATCTCTATTGCCTGTGAAATCCCAGGTAATTACTACTCGTGCAGCCTGGAGTTTTCTGCTTCACTTATTACGTACACAAACTGCACATTCCCTCCTCTAATGTAGAAACTGGGCTAAAGGAGACCATGGGGGTGCTTATTAAAGGCAATTTCTTTCATTATGGAGATAAGGTTTTAGTGGAGACCCCCTTAAATGGGGTGCTGAGCAGAGACAGGCTGTAGTAGGTATATATAGTACTAAAAGGGATTCTATCATGATTTTTATGATGTAGATTTTATTTCTAAATGACACTGTTTACACTGCAAATAATTCACTGTACAATATAAAATTGAATTCCTGAACCAGCAAGTGTATTTAGTTGTAATATTGGTGTGTAGGTGCATCTCAGGTCATTTTGCCTGGTCATGTGATTTCAGAAAGAGTCAGCACTTTAGGATGGAACTGCTTTCTGGCAGGCTGTTGTTTCTCCTACTCAATGTAACTGAATGTGTCTCAGTGGAACCTGGATTTTACTATTGAGAGCTGTTCTTTTTTTTTTTTTTTTCAAAGTGTTTTTATTAAATTTTCAAAGCATGTCATACATATTTTGGACATTTAACACATCCAAGCATGGATGTACAATAAGTTTTGGCGTCAAAAGGACATGCATATAAAGAGGAAAAAGAAAGAGAAAACAATAAAAGAAGGAAAAGGAAATTAATTCAAAGTTAACATAACAATATATTCCTATGCACAATGTCGCAATGTCTGAAAACAAGTCTCGAGATCAGTTCAGAGTATTGATAGGAGGAGAGAAAAATTCAACAGACTAGGCTTGATTACCTTAAGTAAGATGTCAAAAGTCTATCAGTACGGTGATTCCTGGGGGGCGAGCGTGCAGGTGGTCCAGTTTCGTGCAGCATATTTTGAATATGGTTATTTGTTTCAAGTAGGAGCGAGTTACCCTGTAGAATTTCAGTGTCATACCACGTCGTATTCATGAAGGTGTAAGTGGTTAAATATCTGAGTGGTATGGGGAGACTGCCAATGTAAGTGATCCATGTGGAGAAAAATTTCCCGGCTTGTTGATCTTTTTTTGTCGTGGCTTCAAGCCAGTCCATATGAAATATGTGGTGTAATTTCTGTTTCATAAGTGTGATTGATGGGGCCTCCACGGATAGCCATTGGTGTAGAATTGTCTTTCGAGATGCCGCCGCCAACCTAGCCGCCAAATGTCTCTCCCCTTTATTTAGATTCGGGTAATGGTGAGCAGTACTAAACAAGGCCCAGTCTATAGTGGGCCGGATCGGTTTGTTCACAATTTGTGTCCAATAAGAGGTTACTTCCAGCCAAAAGATTTGTATTCGAGGACATGACCAGAGCATGTGGAGAAGATCTGCCTTAGGAGCCATGCATCTAGTGCACCTGTCTGAGGGGAGGGTTCCCATCTTAAATCGTTTTTCAGGAGTTAGATAAGAATTATGAAGAAGCTGTAAAGCCATTTCTTGATATCTGCTGCTAGGCAGTAACCGGGTTATGCGTATGTGAGATTGTAAGATTTCGACGGTAGGAATTTGTGGCGTAAGAGTTGTCCATTTCAGATAGAGGGATTTGTCTGTGTCTAAGTCTATGTTAGTCCGCAGCAGGTGGTATATGCATGCAGTCGAGCGTATGGTAGCTTTCTCTTTCCAGAGATTGTCAATAACATTACTATCTGCAGTGTCTTTAAGTTTGTGGATCTTATTTCTAGCAAAGTGTAGTATTTGCATTCTAAGAAATATGTGAGGATTTGTATCTGGAAATCTATCTTTTAGTTCCATTGGGGAGAGTAGGTTTCGGTTGTTGTTGGTAAGATGTCGTACTGTATCTAATCCTGCATCTCGCCAACCGTATAGAACCGGATTTGATAGTCCCATAGGGAAGTCCCTGTTTCCTAACCATGTTAGATATAGCGAATGATATGGAGGCAGTCGATGTCTCCTTCGTAGGGATTGCCAAGTTTTGTAAGTGTCTATAAACAATGGATTATCTTTTAGAGAGTGGGGAATCGCTGAGAGTGGGGAGTGAAGAAGGTAATTTAAAGTGAGGCCTTCTGTGTGGGACTGGTCTAGATCTGTGTCGGCAAACCAATTCCTATGTGTTAACCAATCCCCTGCATATCTAAGTAGAGCTGCTTCATTGTATTCCTTGACATTCGGTAAATTGACTCCCCCCAAGTTTTTTGGTTGTTGTAGTTTAAATATGCCGATTCTGGATCGTTTATTCTGCCAAATAAAGGTGCGAAATATATGATTGATACGTTTTAAGTCAGTGGGTTTGATGCGATATGGTAACATTTGCAACGGATACGTTAGTTTGGGGAACAGAATCATTTTAATAAAGTGGATTCTACCTTAAAAAGTTAAATTAATATGCTTCCACTGTTGTGTGTCTCGTTGTATCTTATCTATAATCGATCGAATGTTTAATTTATAGGTGTCTTTGTGGTGTTTAGGTATTTTCATGCCTAAGTATGTTATGTAATGTTGAGCTTTTTTGAAGGGAAAGTCAGTGGGCCAATTTTGTGATGAAGTATCGTGGAGTTGGAGAGCCTCTGATTTTCCTGTATTAATTCGAAAGCCTGCTACGCATCCAAATCTGTGTATGATCGACAAAATGGTTGGGATTTCCGTGTGAGGGTTTTGTATAAAAAGCAATATGTCATCAGCAAAAGCTGTGACTTTCAATCGTGCTCGATTGATCGGAATACCTGATATATTGGAAGATTGCAAGAAGTGTCGTAATAGAGGGTCTATAGCAAGGTTGAATAATAATGGAGAGAGCGGACAGCCTTGTCTTGTTCCCCTGCTAATCAGAAATCTCTCCGAATTTTGGCCATTTACTGTGAAATAAGTGCACGGGTCAGAGTATAGGCTTTTGAATAGGTTGAACATTTGAAGTCCAATATGTTGAAATTTTAATAATCGTCGGATATGTGTATGTGAAATCCGGTCAAAGGCTTTGTCCGCATCTAATTTTAATAATATTCCTTGTTTCCTTTTTTCTAAGTTACAGTAGTATACAGCTGTGAGTATCTTCCGAAGGGCTTGCACTGGTTGCCTATGTTTGAGGAAGCCTACTTGATGTTCGGTAAGTATTCTAGGAAGGATGCGTTGTAATCTGTCAGCCATTATTTTGGTCAAAATTTTTATGTCTTGATTAAGTAGTGATATAGGGCGATATGATGTGCAGTCCATTGGGTCTCTACCTTCTTTCGGAATCAATATTATTCTGGCTACATTAGCTTCATGCCATAATGGTGAGCCCTGTAGAATTTTATTGTATAGAGTAGTTAAGATAGGGGAGAGTTCAGATGTTAGCAATTTGTAGTATTCAGCAGAAAGACCATCCGGTCCCGGCGTTTTATTATTTTTTAATTGTTTAATTGTTTTTGAAATTTCTTCTTTTGTTACAGGAGCGTCAAGAATCTCTCTATCTTGGACCGACAACTTTTGAAGCTCGGCTTCTTGCAAGAATTTAAGGCCCTCAATTGGATCATCCGTCGGGGCACTATATAGGTTCCGAAAGTGAGTCGTCAAAATGTGTTTTATTTGATCGGAATCTTTAGTCCACCCTTGTGGGATTCGTAATTTACGTATATAGGGGTCAATTGATCTTTTTGCAGCTATTCTGGCTAAAAGTTTACCTGATTTGTTCCCCCATCTATAAAATTTATTTGCTGTGTGATTCAACGATGTATGTGCTTTATCAGTCAATAAAGTATCTAAAAGCTGCTTCGTCTCATCGTATTTATTTTTGTCATCCTGTGCGTTAGTGAGTTTGAAAGCTGTATAATGTCTGGTCAATTCTTTTTGTAGTAATGTATATTTCTCGAGAAAATGTTTCTTTTTTTGAATCAAATAAGATATAATATGTCCCCTCAGAACAGGTTTTGAGGCCGCCCAAAGTAGATGGGGGTCTTCCCAATGCTCAATGTTGTCATCCACATAATTGGCCCAATTGGATTTTAAAAATAAGGAGAAATCTTCATTAGTGGTCAAGTATGCCGGGAACCTCCAGTTGGTGGAGCGTAATTGAGGCTTAGATAGTTCCAACTGAGTCGATATCATAGCATGATCAGAAATATCTATGGGGTATATTTTAGCAGCGGCTAGGTTGGGGAGCAACGTCTGTGAGACAAAGATATAATCAATTCTCGAGTGAGTCTCATGGACTCCCGAGTAGAAGGTATAGTCTTTAGTAGTGGGGTGTAAGAATCTATAGGTGTCTTGTAGGTGTAGCATTTCACATAGTGTGTGCAGGGGTTTAGCTCTGGATTGTGAGTGTGGTGTGGGATTACCTGATTTATCCATATAATGGTTCCACACCGCGTTGGTGTCTCCACCAAGAATGATATTTGTAACCCCCCAGGAATCAAGCCGTTGCAAAACATCTGTGAAAAAACATTTGTTGTCAGTATTAGGAGCATATATATTGAGAGCTGTTCTTTTTAGAAAATAAATATATATTCCAGTTTGGTAAGATTTTTTAATATGCCACTTAATTTGATACAATTGATCTGTTGTTTTAAGGGGTGGTTCACCTTTAAGTTAACTTTTAGTATTTTATAGAATGACCAATTCTAAGTAACTTTTCAATTTGGCTTCATTATTTCTTTTTATATATAGTTTTTTTTTTTTGTAGTAGTAGTTGAATTATTTACCTTCTTCTTCTGGCTCTTTGCAGTTTTCAGGGGCCCATCTAAAAACAAATGCTCTGTAAGGCTACTCATGTATTGTTATTTCTTTTTTGATGACTCATCTTCCTATTCATATTCCAGTCTCTTATTCAAATCCATGCATGGTTGCTAGGGGAATTTGTAACCTAGGAACCAGATTGCAGAAGTTGCAAACCCTTTAAGTATGAATTTTGTAAGTATACTATCGTTTTTGTTTAAGAAACATACTCACTGAAATATCATCTGTGCATCTAATTCAATTGTAATGTTAAATCTAAAAGTGGCTGCACAGATCCCATCTGATCCCCATTGTAAGCAGCAGTCCTGTCCTGCTTTATGGCAGCTGAGATTCTAGCTATCTGTATAACAGAACATTCTGTCCCAGTGGCTGCACAGATCCTATCTGATCCCCATTGTAAGCAGCAGTCCTGTCCTGCTTTATGGCAGCTGAGATTCTAGCTATCTGTATAACAGAACATTCTGTCCCAGTGGCTGCACAGATCCTATCTGATCCCCATTGTAAGCAGCAGTCCTGTCCTGCTTTATGGCAGCTGAGATTCTAGCTATCTGTATAACAGAACATTCTGTCCCAGTGGCTGCACAGATCTTATCTGATCCCCATTGTAAGCAGCAGTCCTGTCCTGCTTTATGGCAGCTGAGATTCTAGCTATCTGTATAACAGAACATTCTGTCCCAGTGGCTGCACAGATCCTATCTGATCCCCATTGTAAGCAGCAGTCCTGTCCTGCTTTATGGCAGCTGAGATTCTAGCTATCTGTATAACAGAACATTCTGTCCCAGTGGCTGCACAGATCCTATCTGATCCCCATTGTAAGCAGCAGTCCTGTCCTGCTTTATGGCTGAGATTCTACCTATCTGTATAACAGAGCATTCTGTCCCAGTGGCTGCACAGATCCTATCTGATCCCCATTGTAAGCAGCAGTCCTGCCCTGCTTTATGGCAGCTGAGATTCTAGCTATCTGTATAACAGAACATTCTGTCCCAGTGGCTGCACAGATCCTATCTGATCCCCATTGTAAGCAGCAGTCCTGTCCTGCTTTATGGCAGCTGAGATTCTAGCTATCTGTATAACAGAACATTCTGTCCCAGTGGCTGCACAGATCCTATCTGATCCCCATTGTAAGCAGCAGTCCTGTCCTGCTTTATGGCTGAGATTCTACCTATCTGTATAACAGAGCATTCTGTCCCAGTGGCTGCACAGATCCTATCTGATCCCCATTGTAAGCAGCAGTCCTGCCCTGCTTTATGGCAGCTGAGATTCTAGCTATCTGTATAACAGAGCATTCTGTCCCAGTGGCTGCACAGATCCTATCTGATCCCCATTGTAAGCAGCAGTCCTGTCCTGCTTTATATAAATCAGATACAACATTAATTAGAGTGGGTCTGGTCCAGCAGGACACTAGGAGGACCCTAGACCCTAGATTTGTAACACACATCAAGTGAAACCCTAGTATTATTGCCACTCATGACTTTGTCATTGCTAATGGCACCTTAGGCCTAAATCAACCGAATCGACCAACCGTCTCTCTGTGTGTGGCCAATTTTCCCACTAGCAATCAGGTTGGAGTTTCATTCAGCAGCTGAGGGAAGTTTAATTTATTTGTTTTTCACCGCCATTGTGTGATTGTTGTGAGGACTGAAGTGGTATGCTCATGCATGCTGGGATAACATAATGGGCACCCTGGGGATGGGGTAGGCCAATATACATATGCATTTATACACTTTACCAGCAGGGGGTTTCTCTGCTTTTCTGCAATGGCTAACAGGTCTTTTTCTCTCCATAACCTGATGCCTAGATTAATGCTGGGCAATATCCTTAGGCTCAGGGCCCCACTGTTTCCTCCCAGGACCCCACCTAGAGTTTCCTTCTACCATAATCTGCAGGTATTGCTCTATTTACAGCTCTCCTGGGAGTTAGAGGGGATTAGAGCAGTAAACATAGAGATTTACCTGAAGCTAATGCAGTTTTGTTCAAGGCAATTATCTATCTTATGTGCCCCTAAAACCCCAAGGTGACTGAATGCACAGCAATGCCATAGACTGGCCCATACATACACTTCAGAGTCAGCTCATAAAATTCCCCCAACTTTAAATAACGTTCACGTACCATCAGTGGTCCATCCTCCACCAGAAGTAACGCCATAGAAATTTTCTGTACAGCACCTTATAGTATAAAAATACCTTTATTCAAGTTTCATGGCAGAATCTGGTCAGCAACGTTTCAGGCCTTAGTGTGGCCTTTTATCAGCTTGATAAATTATATGCTAGGCCTGGGTGCAATGGTCTCAGACTTGAAGCTTAGGAGAGGAAATTGCTACTCAACCAAAAGATCAGGACCAGGACAACAGTTACCACAGCTTGGAATTTTATTGGCAAACGTTACGGGAATTATACAAACTCACAGACAGGCACACACGCCCAACATGTTCCACTACACTAGTCCTATTAGTGTCCCCATAGGGCGCAGTGTTTTATGCTGCACTCAAATAATGGCTAATGCCTAAGGAGGCAATATAATCACCATATATAGCATTTGAACTGCATTATTTCTTTTATTTTTATTTTAGTGGCACTGCTGGCCCTCACACAGTTGTCACAACATCATGTTCAAAGACATTTTGTTACCTGTAATTAGCACATTGTGATGAAGGATGTCATTGGCTCTTTATGTGCTCATATTTTGGTTGGATTTGCTAGCCCATAGCAGGTAGCATTTTAAGTGAGGCACCATAAGACTTGGGAGATAATGTATGCCTTTAATGCATGGCTTTGGAGCGCTGCCCCAATGAATAATTACACTTGACCCTTACTACCCCAGACTGTAGGGGGACTATGGGCACTGAAAATCTCAATCCACAAGCTGCTCCACCAGAACCCTTCCATGCTGGCTGTCCTACCATCCACACTATTGCTTTCTCCATAAATAGGACACCTAAAATATACTGGACACAATTTGTGGCACCTCGAGAACAGTTGTTCTTCTTAGGGGAGCCACAGTTAGTTGGAGAATTAGCTTTGCAACCCAGAAATTAATTTATGAACCTTTATTTTACTAATCATTTGTTTTGTAGGAGGCATTTATTGTATGTATTCTGAGGCTCATGGTGACCCACCATAAATGGCATTGGGGTCCATTTTTGAGTTCCAACCCTTTGAATAAGAAGGGGTTTTCAAGAAATATTTTAATTCAAGCAGCTGATTCTCCTTTAATATGTTATTAAACTTCCCATTGATGAGTTGCAGGTGTCAACGATACAAGAACACTTTCAGTCATTTTGGATTGTGCATGTGCCGCCCGCTACAGAATCTGCAAGAAAGAAAAAAAAGCAGAGAACTGTCTGAGAAGGTGAAAGAAAAAATCTTAAGAAAGCTTGGATAATCTCCAGGCTACAAGGCCATCTCCAGAGACCTTAAAGGACAAGAAAAAGGGGTAATCACTGCCAATTTATCAGGTGCCCCCAATTATTATATAATCGCTATCTTCTGACCCCAAAAAGGGGCTCCTCTTTGGTGAGCCTTGATGAAAGTTCAGATTTTACTATGAGCATCGTGCTTATAGAATAGTACCAATAGTACAAGCTGGTGATGCCAAGCAGGCCTGGACTGGGAGTCAAAATAGGCCCTGCCATTCCAAGTACACAAAGGCCCAAACCGCCTCCTACCAGCCCACTATATGGTAACTTTCAATGGAACCATACAGCAGCCCCTCTGGCATTTGCCAGAACCCACAGATTGCCAGTCCGTGCCTGATGCCAAGGTCTGCCAATGGGGTTACCTAAAAATCAGAACCATCCTGTCATTAATCCCTGTCCTTTAATATGTCCACTGTATGCAATACTATCAAAAAGCCTGGACGTGGAAACAAGAAAAATATTGAACAAAGATTAAGAGTAAGATTTGAAAGAACCTCTATCAGTTACCAAACAGATTCAAGCTGACCTTCAATTTCAAATCGCACCCTCTGGTGTCAACTCAGTAAAGTGGTCTCTATGGTAGAAAACCAAGAATGACTCCATTGGTGAAACTGTGAAAAGGAACCTGACTGGAGTTGGCTAAAACAAACCTGAACAAGCCAAAATCCTGTGGGCAGATAAGATGAAAGCACAACATATTTCTGTTTACATGGGAAAAAAATTAAGCCTTAAAAAAAAAAAAGACATCATGAAATCAGGAGATTACCAATGGAGCTCGTTGACCAAATAAAAAAGCAACTGGAAACACTGGGCTGTTCTGAAGTGGCCAAAAATGACTCAAGATCTAAATCCCATCGAACATTCATGGAGAGAATTGAAAAATTGCAGTTAGGAGAAGGCATCCTTCAGAACATACAAGATTTTAGAAGACCGTTGTTCCATTTAGAACTCAAAAAAATCCTTTCCCATCTGAAGATAATGACCGCTGTTACTGACACTCTAGACTTAATATGTGGACATTGTCCCAAAAGGATTTCGTCATTTTCAGGTTTGTCTGACCCCAGTTGGGCTTTATGTTCTATTGTCAGCAGTGGGATCTTCCTTGGTCTCTATCAATATGGTCTGAATTCACATGGTCATAGACGTGCAGATTTACCTGCAATATCGAATTGAATCGAATGAACGGACGTCCCCATCTCCCGACCCTTCAGTTTAAATAAAGTGGTAAAAGAACAGATCAGATGATGTTCTGCCCCTACAATAATCGTACGAAAGTTACTGAAAATCGTCCGATCGGCAATACATGCATAGATATTATTACTTTCACTTTCCATTCTGTACATTCCCCACTGCACTGCGCTCCTCACATTCCCTCTATTCTGGCACATAAACAAGATTTTGGCATGATGGAAAACTTGCCTTAATAACATTATCCACAAAATGGCTGCTGCCTGCTTGCTGTGGTTGTGAATACGAAGACTAAGAGAAACAAGATTGAAATAATGTATGTAGTGAAAGCCAAGTTTATTTTCCTTGACTAACATCCAAAAATAGAATTTGCAATTATTTTTTAAGGTGACAGGTCCCCTTTAAAGAAAAGTGTTTTTCTCTTAATACCAACTTGGGTCTTATAAGTTCCCTTATAACTCAATGGGCAGGAAAGAATCTTGGCTTTTAATATGGTACAGGTAAGGGACCTGTTATCCAGAATGCTCCGGACATGGGGTTTTCAGAATAATGGACCTTTCCATAATTCGGATCTTCATACCTTAAGTCTACTAGAAAATCATGTAAACATTAAATAAACCCAATAGGCTGGTTTTGCTTCCAATAAGGATTAATTATATCTTAGTTTCAAGTACAAGCTGTTGTTTTTTTTATTACAGAGAAAAGGAAATCATTTTTAACATTTTTAATAAAACAGTCTATGGGAGAAATTTTAGGGTCGGACTGGAGCATTGGGGGCCTACCGGGACTGCAACCAAAAGGGCCCTCCTGGCAGTCACGGGGGGCTCCCTCCCAACTTTTAAACTATGCGCCCCTTGGAAAAGCTGCACATGCATGAACAGCGCCGCATTAATCGGGGGAGCAGGTCTGGGCCAGCGGGGGCTCATGAAAGCTGTGCCCCACCTGACTTTTTCCCAGTGTCCCACCGGCCCAGTCCGACCCTGTGTATGTCCTTCCTGTAACTCGGAGCATTCTGTATAACAGATCCCATGTAGAACTTTGCCTTATGCTTTACCCGGCTGGTCTTTATATCAACCCCCTTAGGCAACAGGATCAACATGATGAGCCAAATAGTCTTGAGAAATATAACCAGACTGCTTTGCCGACACATACTCACAACAGACACACAAACAGACACACACACACAAACAAACACACACACACACCCCATTTTTAGAAATTGGTACCAAAGTATACAGTTGCCTGCCCATTGTTTACTCTTATTGTGCGATATATACTCTCAACAAACTATTGAGCGGCTCTGTTTCAGATTGGCCTTTTCATGTTTGCTAAAAAGAATAGTTCGCCAATTCCATCTTTTCATCGCTCTCCTCCAGGACTAGATCCAAGCGGCTTGTCAGATGCTCATTAACTTCCCTTTGGCGCTTTTCAACGTGTCTCCTAAGATCATTGGGCCAAGAATTTACGCTTTCTTTTGCACCGTTCCCCCCTTTCCCCTCTCCATCAGGGACACAAATTGCTTTCCAAAGAGGATCACCGGGGATGATTTAATGAGAATTTCTTTTGGGTGCTGAGCATGGAAACCTGTAGTTAACATTCGGCCGACTTAATTGGAATTTTCTTTATTTTCAACCCCCCCCTTCAAAAAAAAAAAAAAAAATCTGAGGCTATCCTGTTAATCTCTCATTTGTAATCAATTGTGTTTACTAAACAAAAGTCTAGATTGTCTTTTCTTCTTGCCCCAGAGACGTCTTTTGTTGCCTCTAAATGCCTCCTCATTCTTGAGCAATCCTTGCCGTGTAGATATACGTGATTGTTGACAGTTCATTATGGCACTTTTGTCCATTTAATCTGTCTTGCTGTGTTTTGCATGTACATGCCTTAATGAGCTCTGCTGGCAATTAACATGTTTCTCAGAGCAAACCGGTTGCTCAGACATTTGAAAGTGAAATGCAAAAAAAAAGAAAAGGACAACAAATTTGGTTTTAAGATTGTTTATCTCCTTGTCCTATCTGTTTCACGAGTAATGAGCTGCTCCTGCGCTTAGTGACGTATCTTTTCACTACACGTTTCCCTCCATCTGTTCTCTTACTGATAAAGCAACATTATATAAAGATCTAAATCTGAAAAAACTCATCTGATTAAAATAGTTAAGGCTCGTTTACAAGGAAAATGTACTTTAATTGCTATTAAAGGCAAATGCTGTCTGTTACACTGGCTTCACAGGTCCTATCTGACCCAATTGTAAGCAGCAGTCCTGTCCTGCTTTATGGCAGATGAGATTCTGGCTATCTGTATAACAGAACATTCTGTCCCAGTGGCTGCACAGATCCTATCTGATCCCCAATGTAAGCAGCAGTCCTGTCCTGCTTTATGGCAGCTGAGATTCTAGCTATCTGTATAACAGAACATTCTGTCCCAGTGGCTGCACAGATCCTATCTGATCCCCATTGTAAGCAGCAGTCCTGTCCTGCTTTATGGCAGCTGAGATTCTAGCTATCTGTATAACAGAACATTCTGTCCCAGTGGCTGCACAGATCCTATCTGATCCCCAATGTAAGCAGCAGTCCTGTCCTGCTTTATGGCAGCTGAGATTCTAGCTATCTGTATAACAGAACATTCTGTCCCAGTGGCTGCACAGATCTATCTGATCCCCATTGTAAGCAGCAGTCCTGTCCTGCTTTATGGCAGCTGAGATTCTAGCTATCTGTATAACAGAACATTCTGTCCCAGTGGCTGCACAGATCCTATCTGATCCCCATTGTAAGCAGCAGTCCTGCCCTGCTTTATGGCAGCTGAGATTCTAGCTATCTGTATAATAGAGCATTCTGTCCCAGTGGCTGCACAGATCCTATCTGATCCCCATTGTAAGCAGCAGTCCTGTCCTGCTTTATGGCAGCTGAGATTCTAGCTATCTGTATAACAGAGCATTCTGTCCCAGTGGCTGCACAGATCCTCTCTGATCCCCAATGTAAGCAGCAGTCCTGTCCTGCTTTATGGCAGCTGAGATTCTAGCTATCTGTATAACAGAGCATTCTGTCCCAGTGGCTGCACAGATCCTATCTGATCCCCATTGTAAGCAGCAGTCCTGTCCTGCTTTATGGCAGCTGAGATTCTAGCTATCTGTATAACAGAACATTCTGTCCCAGTGGCTGCACAGATCCTATCTGATCCCCATTGTAAGCAGCAGTTCTGTCCTGCTTTATGGCTGCATTTCTAACTGTCTATCTGTATAACGGCATTCTGTCATAGAGGTCATGGATCCTTTGTTTGCATCACTGTCAATTAAGTATTAAGCATGACCTTGTCTGATGCAACTATATAAGATTAAGACATTGCTACATTATGCAGACCTAGTGCAGCCTTCAGTTGTTGGGGTGGGCAGGAGACATGAACCCAGACTATTGTATTTATTTAATGTTTATTT
The DNA here is from genome assembly GCF_017654675.1 of Xenopus laevis. Classification (NCBI taxonomy): domain Eukaryota; kingdom Metazoa; phylum Chordata; class Amphibia; order Anura; family Pipidae; genus Xenopus; species Xenopus laevis. The sequence continues at coordinate 125,259,608 of NC_054378.1, read as the reverse complement.
AGTAGACTTAAGGTACGAAGAGCCATATTATTGAAAGATCCGTTATCCGGAAAACCCCAGGTCCCGAGCATTCTGGATAAGAGGTACCTATTTAATGTGATGATATTGTTTACAGGTGTATATATGATCTAAATATAGCGCACAAACTCGTCCAGTCTGGGGCTAATGGTTTTTGGGGCAGTTTTCCAAATTTACACTAAAAAAAAATTGTTTTTGAGATCTCTCCCCTCTAGTTGCAATGGAGGGTTTCAGTCTGTGGGGCCAATACTTGAAGTCTTCTACACACTAATAAGTAGGCAGGTGCCTATGAACATGTGACCAGAAGTAAAATAGATGGGAGCACCCCGTATGTGCATGCATACGAACTTATATGTTTATAGAACACTACTTGTATACATAGCATTGTATATTAAAATAATAACAATACTAGAAAAGGAAAAAGATCAATAAAATAATTACATGTAAATAAATAAAAAAATATTTGTGTTAAAAGGCAAGTGGAAGGTGGACCCTGTCCCATAGAGCTTGAAAGCCGTAAAAATCAAAACAAGGGGCGCTAAACTGTAATATGTGTGTTTTGATCAGTCTGACAATAGTGGATATAGAGTCAAGTCTTGGGTCGCTTGGCCAATATGGCGGTGCAGCCTCCTTAATATAGCTGGTCAGGCCATTCAAATCTGCAACAATCAAAAGGAGAAAGAGGGGGCTCTCCCATAGTGTAAAATTGATTTACATTTATTGAATAAAAGCTATTGCACTTCCAAATTATTTTAGTACAGTCAGCATATAGAATTTACAGTCCAGCTTTGGTAGTCCACCGCATTTCGTTGCAATCTCAACTTCATCAAGGGGATAAAATAGTGATATATAATAGATTATTGCCCTGATGAAGTCGAGATTGAGACGAAATGTGTTGGGCAACTGAGTTGGACTGTAAATTCGAAATGCTGACTGTACTGTGCAATAACTTTTATTTAATAAATGTAAGTCGTTGATTTTACACTATGGGAGTGCACCCCTCTTTCTCCTTTTGATTGTCCATAGAGCTTGCAGTCTAAGTGGGTGGTAACATGCACAAATAGGAGTGTTCTAATTGATGGTGGTTAACCATTATGTCACTGATTGGATGCTATGGATTCCTAGGCTTGGAACTTAATTTAATTATGTTGCACTGTTGGTTTTCTATCCAGAAAGAACAATACGTCCAATTACAAGATGGTCTACCCCTTTATAAGGCCCATGCAGAATAAACGGAGGTGAAATGAATTTCATCTGAACTTACAATGGTGCGCGTAGTTTCAAAGCAGCAGGGTTAGTCGCCCTATCGCCTTTTTCAAAATGCATTACATAAGATGGAGTTCTATTGGAGATGGGTTTGCTATACACAGTGTAAATAAGTAACATGCAGCAGGACATGGGTAGTATATGGAGAGTGTAGTTTTAATTTTTTTGATAAAAAACTAAAGGTGGTTATTTAATAAAATCTGAATTTTTTTGATAATTTTATTGAAAAGATTCAGAGCAAACAAGAACCACAATTGCAGCAATCCAGGGACTTTTAATAACAGACATCAAACTAGAATCCATTTGACCTTATTTATTATTTAAAAAAAGCATGATGTAATTGGATTGGGAGAAAAACTCAGTAAAAATCTGAATCCTATGATTTCTTGGATTCTTTTCCCGAATTGCCCCATTTTTTTTCGGTCTTTTTCCCAGAATTGGATTTTTGTCCAAAATAGTCGATTTTCGGGATAATTCCAGCGCAGACCACTTTAACTTCGAAATATGATAGGGACCTCTCCCATTGCCTTATATACAACCTCGGTCTGAGATGGAGGATTTTCAGATTCAGACTTTTTCCATCCTCTGGGTATAAAAAATGTGGATTTCTTTTTAGTAAAAAAAACTCCAATTGTTCGAGCTTTTTGCATTCAGACTAATAAATAACCTCCTTAATGTTACTGTTCCTTTAAAGGTGCAGGACTGACAAACCTGCCAAATCTGCTGTTTAGCTTATGGCATCTGATTTAATATATAGTAGGGAATTATAGATTCTGGTCAAGGGGCACATCGTCTTCAGTCTTTTATCGATTCTGGGCCACCTCCTGTTTTTTTCCAAATTCAATGTGGTTCACATATTAATTGTTCACTGAAACAACAGGAATCACTGCAATGCCATCATCACCCTTCAAAGGACAAAAATAAGAATTGCTGTTTGGGCCTAGATTGTGAGGTAAGAGATGGTTGGGAAGGTCTTCTTAAACTAGGATCAAATTCTTAAACTATAGATCAAGACCCCAAATTAAGGTTCCAAGTTGTTAAGAGAGACTAACGTTGATCTTTTTTAAGGGCTTTTTGATTGCTGCTCAAAAAAGGTCAGTTTGGATTACAGCCCATGTGCTCACCATTTAGAAGTAGCTCTAGTAGGTGTTAGAAATATAAGGTCCTCTTCAATAGAATCCACATAATCCCCTTTCACCAGATGCATCAGAAACCAGCTGTCATCATTTTGCTGCTTTTCTGCCGCACTTACAAATAGCAAACACACATAGTGCTTTGCACATCCTTCACTTTGCAGCAGACTCAATTAGAGGCTCCATTCACATGTGCTTGCTTGGAAAATCACAATGGAGGCCATTTGTTCAAGGCTGAGCACAAGTGCACTTCATTTGTTTGTACATGCACACCAGTAATTACTTAATGTCCACCCTTCCACCAGTTGGCTCATTAGTGCAAGCACAGAACATGTTTAATGATATTCAGAGCTTTCCATGAGTGGAAAGAAATTATGTTAAATGTTTGAGTCTTCTACATTTAAATTTCTCCATGACCTTTGGATCAAAAAATTTAAGGTGGCCATAGACGTAACAATTCCGATCTTTCCAAGAAAGATCGTTTGTTTTAATACTCACGTGTAGAGCTGAATTGTCAGATATACAATTTTCCGTCCAGCCTGATCGACGATCAGACCGATAGCCAAGTCTTCTATCGATATCGTTCGGCTCTTTTCCCACCATGAGAATTCAAGAATGGATCTCAACTGGTATTCGCTCCTTTTTTTTTCCAAGATAAAAAAAGATTAACTGGATGATCTTGGCCAACTTGTACAAGGCATCAGCTAGGGATCGTTCACTTCTGGAAAATCTTAAAAAAAAAAACCTTTGAATTTGAGGTTATAATGAAATTAACTCAGGAGCAACATATGTAAGATTTACGACTTATCGCCAAGGCTTTATAACCCAGCAACAAGCTTTACTCATCCTCTTCCATATAGTCAATTAAATCCATAAGCGTACTGATTGTTTGGATCTCAAATTTAGATCTTTGGCTCTCTACCAGCTTGCCCATCAAGGTTCCTGAAATCCGTTGTCGTCTTCATTATTGTGTGTCTTTGTACTGTACATGTTAACTAAACTAAAATGTTCTTTTTGTGCTGGAAAATATCTCTGCTGACATAGTCCTATTGTTTTCAAGGTTGTAATCAAATTAAGGGCTTCTGTTTTCCTGCTGTATTGGGTTTTACAGGAGCATACTTAGGGTGACATAATTTAAACATGTTGTAGAAGACCAGAAGGTTGGATAAAGCCAGAAGGTTGGATAAGTCCAACATGGTTGGAGAAAAAGCTAGGTTGGAGTGAATAAATCATGTTCATAGAAGAAAGAAAGTAACATTTTCTTATCTTAAAAAAATTAGGATGCCAAAAGGATAGGCGATAATCAAAAGGCATGAGGACTAGAATTGCTAAATTTATGTAATTTAAAAATGGTGGGTTGTTCAAGAAGGCTGGTTTAAGCACGCAATTTGTTTCCAATGTGTTATTGCTTTTGACAATATTGTGTTGATTGTTGTCACTCAAACCGTGCAAAATCTACATTAAACTAAATTTAAAAAAAATCTTGTGTATCATTCTTTTTTTCACCTTTATTGCAAGCATAATTATGTTCCTTAAATGCATTTCCTATCACCAAGTTGTCTTGCATCAGTTTAGACACATGAATGAAATGATGTGAAGAGATATCCCTAGTTTGTGCAGTTCCAAAGAAACCGACCTAAGGCTAAACCTGCTTTACACATTGAGTCACAATGATGTACAGCCTTGTAATTCAGCCATAGGCATTGGAACCCAGGAGCTTTTCTTATAGGGAGGAAATAAGCTCAGAGAAGTTAATATTCTAATATCTGGGAGGGCTCTTGCCGACACCTTAAAGAGACAAATATATCCCTACTACAATAAGCCTCAGTTCCTTGCATGTGTCATGACCACTGGGTCTTTCTTTTCCTTTACTCTACTTTCCTTCTTTCATATGCTTTTTCCTTATCTGTTCCTTTATTCTTGTGGGTTTTGCCTCAGTTCTTCCCTCCTATCTTTGCTTTAAGGCTGCTTTTGATGGCTCTGGAATAATAAGCTATATATTCATTTATAACATGACTATGTCAAGAATGACAAGGATTTGAAGGAATCTATAAGGTGCTGACATCACTTGGTGCTGATGCACTATGCAGCTGGTATGTGTCTCTTATTATGTAAACTCAGTGAACTTTGTATGTAAAAAAAATAAATACATAAAAAAGACATATTGTATTGTTATGGACCATTGCAGCCCTATTGGCACCAGGGCTCTGATGAGCCTCACTCCTTATGGCTTCCAACTGTTGGAGTTGCTGTAAATCTCAGGGCTGGAACTAGGGGTAGGCAGAAAGATGCAACAATAGGGTGGTGCTAGGCAGGTACCGCTTAAATTGTCTTTTGCCTACCCCTATTCCATTTTCGCAGCCCTTTTTAGTATTCACTCTTTGTCCCCTCCCCTCTGCCGCTTCTACCCCCTCACCTTCTTTGCTTTTTTCCCCTCCGTTGGTCTCCCACCTCTGTCGCTTCCCTTCTGTCCCCCATCTTTTCATTTGCACACAAAGTTGCATTTGGGAGAGGGCGCCCGCATGTGTGCACACGCGTGTGAGGGGGGAGTGGGTTGGCCAGCCAGCCGGTTTGCCTAGGGCAGTGATCCCCAACCAGTAGCTCGCGAGCAACATGTTGCTCTCCAACCCCTTGGATGTTGCTCTCTGTGTCCTCAGAGCAGATGCTTATTTTTGAATTCCAGGCTTGGAAGCAAGTTTTAATTGCATAAAAACTAAGTATAGTACCAATTAGAGTCTCTTGTAGGCTGCCAGTCCACATAGGGGCAACCAAATAGCCAATCACAGCACTTATTTGGCACCCCAAGGGACTATTTTATGCTTGTGTTGCTCTCCAACTCTTTTTACATTTGAATGTGGCTCCCGGGTAAAAAAAGGTTGGGGACCCCTGGCCTAGGGCGTCCAGCTGGCTTGGCCTGGCCCTGGTAAATCTGCTCCATTTGGATGGTTTTTATAACTGTGCTATGCATGAAGTATCTCCCATTCTGGGTCCTCAAGCTCATGAATGGTGCATTGGTCAACAATTGTTGGTAGTAAGTGCGTGGAATAGAATGTATAGTAGGGCAAGATAGAGACTACTGGGAAAGGTGGAGTTAGTAGGGCAAGATGGAGGTTGTTGGGCAAGGTAGAGTCAATAAGGCAAGGTGGAGACAGTAGAGCAAGGTGGAGACTGCAGAGCAAAACAGAGAGATCAGATCAAGATAACAACAGTTGGACAAGATAGTGACAGAGGAACAAGATGGCAATCGTATGATAAACACTTCAGTTTTATTCAAACTGTAGTGTTTTATTGATTAAAAGTTATTTAAGGTGACTGAAACCAGGGCCGGAACTAGGGGTAGGCAGAGTAGGCATGTGCCTAGGGCGCAAAGCTGGGGGGGCGTCAGGCACGCGCCTCCTCTGTCGCCTACCCCCAGTCCAGTGCCCGACTCTTTGCGGTTCTTACGGATACTTGCGCTCCTGCGCATGCGCACATTCGCACTAATTCGCGCATGCGCAGAAGAGCAAAAGAAGGAAAAACCACCGCTTTTCTTGCGCACGCGAGCGTACATTCAGTCTACTAAAAAATTATTAAAATATAAATTAAACCCAATAGGATTGTTTTGCCTCCAATAAGGATTAATCATATATGGAATCAAGTACAAGTTACTGTTTTTAGTATGACAGACAGAATTATTTTTTTTTAAATGTGACTTAATTGTTTAAAATCAAGTTTATGGGGGATTGCCTTTCTGTAATTCGGAGCTCATACCTGTATTATAACTGCTGATTTGTTTAATAGCAAAAAAAATTTAAAAGGGATACTGTCATGGGAAATTTTTTTTTTTTTCAAAATGAATCAGTTAATAGTGCTGCTCCAGCAGAATTCTGCACTGAAATCCATTTCTCAAAAGAGCAAACATATTTTTTTATATTCAATTTTGAAATCTGACATGGGGCTAGACATATTGTCAATTTCCCAGCTGCCTCAAATCATGTGACTTGTGCTCTGATAAACTTCAGTCACTCTTTACTGCTGTACTGCAAGTTGGAGGGATATCACCCCCTCCATTTCCTCCCCCAGCAGCCAAAAAAAAGAACAATGGGAAGGTAACCAGATAACAGCTCCCTAACACAAGATAACAGCTGCCTGGTAGATCTAAGAACAGCACTTAATAGTAAAACCCCATGTCCCACTGAGACACATTCAGTTAAGGTGGCCATACACGGGCCGATAAAAGCTGCCGACAGACCAAGTCGGCAGCTTATTGGCCCGTGTATGGGGGCCCCCGACGGGCTTCCCCGATCGAGATCTGGCCGAAAGTCGGCCAGATCTCGATCGGATGGGGTTAAAAATCCCGTCGGATCGCGGCCGCATCTGTTCGTTGATGCGGTCCTGCGATCCGACCGCCCGTTTGGCGAACGCTAGGATCCGATCGTTGGGCCCTAGGGCCCACGATCGGATCAGCCCGATATTGCCCACCTCAAGGTGGGCATATCGGAGGGAGATCCGCTCGTTTGGCGACATCGCCAAACGAGCGGATCTATCCGTGTATGGCCACCTTTACATTGAGAAGGAAAAACAGCAGCCTGCCAGAAAGCATTTCTCTCCTAAAGTGCAGGCACAAGTCACATGACATGGGGCAGCTGGGAAATTGTCTATTGACAAAATGTCTAGCCCCATGTCAGATTTCAAAATTGAATATAAAAAAATCTGTTTGCTCTTTTGAGAAATGGATTCAGTGCAGAATTCTGCTGGAGCAGCACTATTAACTGATGCGTTTTGAAAAAAAAAAATTTCCGATGACAGGATCCCTTTAACGTTTCAGATTAATGGCAGCCAGTAGAGTAGAACTAAGTACACCATCTTCAAAAATATATAACACAGGGGCGTGATCTGAGCTGAACAGGGCATATAACCCTTGCCGGGTTAGACTAAGGGGCCAAAATGAGACCAAGAAGTTACATACATATTAATAATTCTCTGGGAGTTGGGAGCATTCTCTAAACTAGCAATCCCACCAGCCCTTGCCCTAGCGCAAGCATTGGAGATAACTCAGGATGGGTGATAAGGGACATGATCAGGTATGAAGCATTGGGTGGCAGCAGAGGTAAAAGTGCCCATGTCTTTAAGATAATTATTGATGCAGTTGACATAGTAGGATTTGGGGCCTTTAACTATGGAATTCAAGGCATTCCACTCGTTCACTTACTAGCCCCTGTTTTGAGGTCAACTCAAAGAATCTACTTTTAGCAAAGTAACACGTTGCACTCTCCATACTCACCGATTTGTGTTCTAAATATTTATTGTGCCACCCAAATCCCTAGTTGACCCAATCGGTCTATCTCTTTGTTTACATGTTTAATCTGGGTGACAAACACACACACACAGACTGGTGCCTTTGGTTTTCTCATTGTGTGTGTTTGTGCACTCGATACGTCGTCCTTTCATCTCCTTCCTCAGCTGGATGGGGATTTTATAAACAATTCTCATACACAAGAGCCATGGCTTCAAGAATGTGCCCTTGCTTTTTGAAAGAGAAGGAATTAGCTTGTTCAGATATTATACCCCCCCTCCCCAATCCCTCTCAAAGATTTAGCCAATTATGGAGTGGAACAAAGACCATTGGCAAGCGCTTAGATGTACATTGTGCAATTATTGGCTTTCTCACAGTGTTTGCCCTAAAGAGGGTGGAAGAATTTATCTGAAGTCTTTGCTATAACAGAAAACGATCATTCTTAGGCAAATCACAGAGAAAAGAATGGAAAACCCTGTATTTTTTCCTTCTCTTTACCTGCTTTTATTTACATTTTTGAAATATTTTTACAGGCCTTGCAATGTATTTTACAAGCCACTAGGAATTCAAATGGTGTTTGATATTCAGACATGGCTGTTAAAATGTATAGATTTTCTTTATTGCAGGTTCTTATGGTTTTCACTATTTTACTCCCAAACTATCTAAGGGTTAAACAGGGCAAAAATAAGCATTCTTGTGGAAGGACTCATTTGATAAAAACTCTCAAAATGCATCCCATTGGGGGGGGGGGGGAGTATGGATACATATAGACTAAACAATCCAGTAACCAACCTCCTAAGGCAAAAATAACCCAACATATATTTCCCTGATCTTGCCTAAGAACCATAGATTTCTTAGGCATATGCAAGGGTTGCCCCCTTTTCTGGATTTCATCCGGACAGCCGGGTTTTTGGAAGGGGTGCCCAGATTTCAAAATTAATAAATACAGACAGGTGGCAAGCGAATGACATGGCGATCAGCCAATTGCTGATTGCCAAATCATCAGTCCCACCCCTGATGTCACCCACCCCACTCCTGCTATCACCGGCCCGTCCCCTACATCACCAGCCCGCTCCCTGCCCATTTTTGAATGCTATAGAGGAAGCATGGACTGCAGGTCCGGGCCCCCCTTTTTCCTGCCCCCCCCTGTGACTGTGGGATCTGCTTCCTCTATAGTGCTGCTTGCTGTGACTAAGTGTGGGGATAGGACGACTGCAGTTCAAGTAGTGGGTAGTGGGCTATTTAAACAAGGATAATGTACCCCCTACTGTAAATGATAAGGATATTAGAAGTCACTGAGAGGTTGTTCTGTGACCATATAAAGGCACAAGGCTGCAGGCTGAGTTATACAGGGAACTCTGAGTATCACTCATGTATTATAAGGGATACTGTACCCCCTACTGTAAATGATAAGGATATTAGAAGTCACTGAGGGGTTGTTCTGTGACCATATAAAGGCACAAGGCTGCAGGCTGAGTTATACAGGGAACTCTGAGTATCACTCATGTATTATAAGGGATAATGTACCCTCTACTGTAAATGATAAGGATATTAGAAGTCACTGAGAGGTTGTTCTGTGACCATATAAAGACACAAGGCTGTGGGCTGAGTTATACAGGGAACTCTGAGTATCACTCATGTATTATAAGGGATAATGTACCCCCTACTGTAAATGATAAGGATATTAGAAGTCACTGAGGGGTTGTTCTGTGACCATATAAAGGCACAAGGCTGCAGGCTGAGTTATACAGGGAACTCTGAGTATCATTCATGTATTATAAGGGATAATGCACCCCCTACTGTAAATGATAAGGATATTAGAAGTCACTGAGGGGTTGTTCTGTGACCATATAAAGGCACAAGGCTGCAGGCTGAGTTATACAGGGAACTCTGAGTATCATTCATGTATTATAAGGGATAATGCACCCCCTACTGTAAATGATAAGGATATTAGAAGTCACTGAGGGGTTGTTCTGTGACCATATAAAGGCACAAGGCTGCAGGCTGAGTTATACAGGGAACTCTGAGTATGACTCATGTATTATAAGGGATAATGTACCCCCTACTGTAAATGATAAGGATATTAGAAGTCACTGAGGGGTTGTTCTGTGACCATATAAAGGCACAAGGCTGCAGACTGAGTTATACAAGGAACTTTGAGTATCACTCATGTATTATAAGGGATAATGTACCCCCTACTGTAAATGATAAGGATATTAGAAGTTGCTGAATGGTTATGTGACCATATAAAGGCACACGACTGCAGGTCCAACTTGAAACCCCCTGGATTGCTGTGATCAACACTGATTATAATGAGCAGTGAATATTCCCCTCAGTCTCGCTCACAGTGGACCTGATTAACAAAAGAGCTATACAATTAACCCCTAATATGCTGACACTCTCTGGTGCCAGTACCACTGAACAGAACACAATGTGGAGATTTTCTGCCTCTGGAAAGATGGCCCTGAATAAAGGTTCCATGGACATTAGAAGGCATTCTTGTCTATCACATGGAGCTGTTCAGTTTGCTTGGGATGTGACGTCACAATCGCTCATTAACCAGTGACAGGCCACTAATTGTATTGTTATTGGCACGGACTGCTCCATCCTCTCTGCCTCTCTTGCTTTACTCACATCTGATTCCCGGGGATCCGTGATTGGAATGGATTGTGTCCCATTAGGTGAGGGGGAGAAGTGTCAGACGCCTGGTGCAATCCAACCGCTCCATTATCTACATTCCTATGAGAAACAAGAGGGGTTAATGTGGGCCGCCCAACTAATAGGGGAGATGTAGCTAATGGCTCTCTGAAGGGTCTCTGTGACCCCGCCTCTTGATTTGGGTCATTACTGGGATCATTTCATCAGCGGCTGATTATAGGGAGCAATTGGGAGAGCTCTCAGGGAAATTGCTTAATGAAGTGACTGGCATCTCCCCTGCGCCTCCAACTCCAACATCAGCTCAATGGTTTTAGTGGAAATGAGAATGAGATTCTGTGTTTCTCTGATATCAGAACCAAACACATTATCCCAGCAGTGTAACTGCCATACAGGAGATTAGGAGAAATCTTACACATTTACAGGGAGAATCCATTCAGGGATTATTTTAGGTTTCAAGGGTAAATATAAAAAATACAGACAACTTGCGCTGTTTATATGTGCGTATATATATATTTTGGATAAAATCGAATCCAGAATGCTCGGGACCTGGGGTTTTACGCATAATGGGTCTTTCTGTAATTTGGATCTTCATACCTTAATACTACTAGAAAATCATGTAAACATTAAATAAACCCAATAGGCTGGTTTTGCTTCCAATAAGAATTAATTATATCTTAGTTGGGATCAAGTACAAGCGACTGTTTTATTATTAACAAATATTTTAAAAAAATGTAATTGTTTGGATAAAATGGAGTCTATTAATTTGGAGCTTTCTGGATAATGGGTTTCTGAATAATGGATCCCATTTCATATATATATATATATATATATATATATATATATTTATATACTGTATATATATCCACAACACTCAGCACTCACAGGACTTGCTTAAAAAATTAAAAAATCCTATTTATTGTGCAACATCAATGTTTCAGACTGAATATTTGATCGAAATGATGATTTTGCACAATAAAAAGGAGTTTTTCATTTTTTAAAGGACCAGTAACATAAAAATTGTTTTTTAAAAAATTAGTTTCTACTTAACGAAAAACAAAAACATCAAGACACATTTAGGGGGCCAATTCACCAAGCTCGAGTGAAGGATTCGAAGTAAAAAAACTTCGAATTTCGAGTAGTTTTTTGTGCTCCTCGACTATAGAATTGGCGTAAATTCGCCTGAGTAGAATGATTTGAATAGATCGAGCGCAAAAACGCTGCAACTATTCGCCATTCGATAGTCGAAGTACTGGATCAAGCGCTAAAATGTTGTGACTATTCGCCCATTCGATAGTGGAAGTACTGTCTCTTTTAAAATGACTTTGAATGCCTACTTCGCCACCTAAAACCTACCGAATTGCTTTAAAAGCCTATGGGAAAGTCCCATAGGCTTGTTTTCCAAGTTTTTGATCGAATAAAAAGGCATTCGATCGAATGAAAATCCTTCGAGTGAATATTCGATCGAGCGCCTATTCGCCTGGCAAATATTCGCCTGGCGAATATTCGCCAATTCGACTATTCGCCAACGTGTAAATTCGCCCGAATTGCCTATTCGATTCTATTCGATTCTATTCCCCAGTCGAATTTGGAGGGATTTAACCCCTCCAAATTCGACCCTTGATGAATTTGCCCCCTAACTTTAAATTCGCAAAGTCTTTATTAAGAAATTACTTACCGATTCTCTGCTTGCGCTCCTCTTCAGAAACAGCGACGATCGCTCTCAATTTCTCCTCCCTGCTTTCTATAGGAAATAGCCAGGAAGGAGAAATCGAGCAACGCACGATGGGTTGTCGCCCTGTCGCCGTTTCTGAAGAGGAGCGCAAGTGGAGAATCGGTAAGTTATTTCTTAATAAAGACTTTACAAATGTAAAGTTTAATGTGTCTTGGTGTTTTTTTTTTCGTTAAGTACAAACAAATTTTTTAAAAACATTTTTTTTTTAATTCGCCCATCACTATTTCTAACTACTCAATGATTATTAACAGTGTAATACTTATCAATATCCCCACTTGGTAACAACAATTCTCAAAACTTGGGGCATCAAACTAAAGTGCAGTGCAATTAATCCAATTAATTAAGTTCGATAGCTAATTAAAAAGATCAATCAATTGTTTTTAAAGTGCTTATTGGAAAGTAATTAATTCATTGTAATAAAAACATAGGTATGAATTCATTCAAAATTCATCAGCTAGCTTCAATATTAAATAAAGTGCAGTGCAATAAATACCAATAAATTATTTTTGCCAATGAATTGTGAATCAAATGAATTATAATTCTTAAGTATGAGTTTCAATTGTGCGACCAGTGAAAAGGATAAATGATAAAACCAATATGCTCAAATTCATCGGATAGTTGAGTGAAACAGGAAAATAAGAATGGTCGAGTTGTCCCAAAAGCTTACGGCCTGATATTTTCTCCTACAAAGGTTGTAGGGGTTATTTATCAAATTCTGAATTTATCCCAATATTTTCTGCTCCAAACTCTGATCAAATCCGCTCAGATTTTTTACGCTTATTTATTATTACATTTTACTGAAAATTAGCTTTGCGGGGAAAAAAATCAGATTTTCACAACTTTTTGAACTTTTTCATTGGATTTTCCCGTTTTTTTCATCGTTTTCACCTGAAAACTCTGAAAACTTCAGGGTATTGCCTAAAATCCAGCGCACACCAAAAAAATCATTGGGACTTCTCCCATAGACTTATATGCAACCTCGACAGGTCTGAGATGCCGGATTTTCAGATATAGGGGGTTATTTACTAAACTCTGAATGCAAAAATCACGAAAAATTCAAGATTTTTTTTTTTATTAAACCCTGAATATGCAAAAGTCCTAATCTGAAAATCCGGCATCTCAGACCTGCCGAGGTTGCATATTAGTCAATGGGAGAAGTCCCGATGATTTTTTTGGTGTACGCTGGGTTTCATGCAATACCCCAAAGTTTTTGGAGTTTTCGAGTGAAAATTCCAAATAAATCAGGAAATTCGTGAAAATCAGAAGAAAAAATCAGAAAAAATCAGAAAAAAACAGAAAAAATCAGAAAAAAATGAAAAAATCAGAAAAAATCGTGAAAATCTTATTTTTTCCTGCATAGCTAATTCGGGGGAAAATGTAATAATAAATAAGCATAAAAAACCGAACAGATTTGATCGTAGTTTGTAGCAGAAAATATTGAGATAAATTATCCCCAAATACTTTTCCATCCTCGGGATTTAATAAATTCCGAACAATTTCTTTTTTAAAAGTATGATTTTATATTAAAAAATCACGAATTTTTCGTGATTTTTGCATTCAGAGTTTAGGAAATAACCTCCTAAATATAGAAGGGGTTGAACTTGATGGACTTTGGTCTTTTTTCAACCCAATTTAACTATAAAATACATATAGATATTCTATAACATGAATGTTGGGTTTTTGGTTTTAAAAAATTATATTCTAACTTTGCTCTGCTAAAAGCCCAATATTGTTAGGACATAGAAAGAAATGTCTTTTAGGGTAAATTGTGCATTAAATTCAGAATTTCCTATACAAATAATAATAATAAAAAAACTCTTTCTAATGTATTTATTGTGATAGAAGTCATTCCTTAGTCTGCCCATTAGATTCTTCATTTACACCAATGTATAAATCTCAAGTTTCCTGGGAAATATTTTACAATTTAAAAGTTTCTATTCCGACATAAAACGAAAAAATCAAATGCATAAAAAAAAAAGCATAAAAATAAAAATATAAAATAATAAGAGAGAGAGTTTAAATGCTAAAAGTCCTGCGTCCGTTCACAAACCTCGACCTCTCCCCAAAATAAGCGGTGTTGGTTCTGGGTTGGGGTTTCCTTCTTGTAATATCCAGAGTTTGTGGTTAATAATAATCACAGTGTGCGACTTTGGACGGAAAGTGCAGCTGCTTTAGTGTTTTTTTTTTAATTTCAATTTTTAACTCTGTCCAGTCCTGGAGATTTCCTTATGGGAACAAGAGGATGAAACGTTGTCGTGTAATTTCCTGACGTGTTTTTTCAGGTCGAAGTTCCTGCAAAATCCTTTCCCGCAAGTGGCGCAAGTGAAGGGTTTTTTGTCGTTGTGGGTGTGCATGTGGAACGTCAGATTGTAGACCTGGTGGAAGGCTTTGTTACAAATACTGCACTTGTATTGCTTCTCCCCACTGTGCGTCAGTTTGTGGTTTTTATAATTCCCTGAAATAACATTAAAGAAATAGAAACAGATCAGAAAACAAAAACAAAGAAAAAAACAAAAAAAACAAATCCGCACCCCTTTAATATTAATTTAGCAATTTTTTGGGGTTATTTCTGTGCAAAGAATAAATCGAATTCGTTGGGACTGTGTCCTCAGAGGGAGAGTCAGATGTTGTCAAACATGTTTTGCATCAAGCTAATTGATCGTACAAGGGACACATTAAAGAAATATTAATAAAAGGTCAGTCTGGTGACCCGGAGAAATTGAAAGAAAATGGGACGTTTTTTTAAAAAATAAAAAAAGGCACATCAGCTTTTCTGATACAGAAAAAAAAAAAGTGAAAATATTGTCAGGAAAGATTTAGTTAAAAAAAGATCTGGGTTTCCAGGCAGGAGACTTTAAGGGGGTTATTTATCAAAGTCCGAAATTTATCTCAATATTTTCTGCTACAAACTCTGATCAAAACGGCTTATTTATTATTACATTTTCACGAAAATTAGATTTGCAGTACAAAATCATATTTTCGCATTTTTTTCAGATTTTTTCATCGATTTTCACGATTTTTTCGGAATTTTCCCCCGAAAATTCTGAAAACGTTGGGGTATTGCACGAAACCCAGCGCACGTCAAAAAAGCATTGGGACGTCTGCCATTGACTTATATGCAACCTCAACAGGTCTGAGATGCCGTATTTTCTGATTCGGAATTTTCCATCAATTTGTAATTTTTTAAAAGCCTGATTTTATATAAAAAAAAAAATGTCGTGATTTTTCAGAGTTTAGTAAATAACCCCCTAAATGCCTGACAGTTTGGGGGTTATTTATTAAGGTCCGAATTTATCTCAGTATTTCTAATACCCAACTCCGAGCAACTCCGAATTCCCGAATTAACCTTATTTATAAGGAAAAAAGCCTGAAAAAATAGGGCCAGGCAAACTTTGGAGCTTTCCCCGAAAACTCTGAATTGTTTGGAGTTTTCCGCAAAAACGATTATTTTTTCTGAGTTTTCTGAGTGTTTTGTACTGAAACCCCAAAATCATCGGATATCAGTAGAGACATCAGCACAGACACTGGAACCTTCCCCATTGACTTATATAGGACCTTGAGAGTTTTTAGATGCCAAGGTTTCGGATTGGGAGTTTTTAGACCATCAGACTTAATAAATCTCAAAAAATTCGTTTTTTTTTTCCTCCGAAAATGACGAATTATTCGAGATTCGGAGCTTGATAAATAACCCCCTTAATACCCTCATCTTAAGCCTATACTAAACAAAAAAAAATATTTTTTTAAACTTTTTTTTCCCATATTTTATCTTATGAATAGATAGTTACAACAAGAACATCTACATTACAATTAACAACAGAAAGTGCATGCAAAGCAATGCAAGAATTGATACAAGCATTCTAATAACCAATAAAAAAATATAACGAATTTAAAGCGATTTCTTCCTTTTCTATAAATGAAATGATACAAATAATTCAGAAGAAGGGGCACTGGGTCACTGGATTCGTTTGGTTTGGGAACGTGGTTACAACGTGACATTTTCTTTGGACCGACTGTAAATAAATAAAAATGCCAATTTATTACCTTTTTGGTGAAAGCCCTTTCCGCAGAATTCGCAGATGAACGGCTTGTACCCCGCGTGGATCCTGATGTGGGTGTTTAACGTGGAGCTTCTGTTAAAGGCTTTGCCACACTGGTTACATTTGTGAGGTTTTTCCTGAAGTCAGGGGAAGAAACAAAAAAATGCAAATCTTTAGTAAATATATTAAGTTTAATGAAATAAGGAGCAGGGCAAGCGTTTGAGCCTCTAGTTTCTACAAACACGTCTCCCTCATTTCATTGTAATGAATAATAATAACAATAATAACAATGATAATAATAATAATAACAATAATAATCCTGTACCTGCGTGTGGATGATCTTGTGTCTGCAGAGAGTACTCGCTTGGCGAAATCCTTTGCCGCAAACTTTACACACAAAGGGCCTGGCCCCGGTATGGACTGGCATGTGCCTCGTTAGATTATAATGGGCATTAAACACCTGCCGGGGTGGAAATGACAATCAATAAGCAAGAAAATAAAATGCTAAAAATGCAGTGAGATATTAATGAGATATTAATGAGATATTAGTGAGGGACAGAGAAAAAGGAAATGCAACTTCCGCTGCCGTTTATCTGCTTTAATTGAGGGTCGCACAGAAAACCAACAGCTCCCGCTATACACAGTGTAAAGGGTTAAACAGAAAGAAGAAAATATTCATTTTGTTGAATTGTCTCTGCTTGTTACAGAAACAGAGAACGAAAGAGACAGTATATGTTTCAATGAAAACTACATATATGCAGAGACAGAGAGAGATAGATAGATAGATAGATAGATAGATAGATAGATAGATAGATAGATAGATAGATAGATAGATAGATAGATAGATAGATAGATAGATAGATAGATAGATGATAGATAGATAGATAGATAGATAGATAGATAGATAAATGATAGATAGATAGATAGATAGATAGATAGATAGATAGATAGATAGATAGATAGTAGATAGATAGATAGATAGATAGATAGATAGACAGACAGATAAATAAATGATTGATAGATAGATAGATAGATAGATAGATAGATAGATAGATAGATAGATAGATAGATAGATAGATAAAGAGATAGATAGATAGAGAGATAGATAGATAGATAGACAGACAGACAGACAGACAGATGATAGAGAGAGAGAGAGAGAGAGAGAGAAAGAGAGAGAGAGAGAGAGAGAGAGAGAGAGAGAGAGAGAGAGAGAGAGAGAGAGATAAATGATGTAGAGAAAGATATAGGGATAGTAAGAGGGAAATATTGAAATAAAGATAAAGAGACAGATGATAAAGAGACAGACATACAGATATAGATAAATAGACAGACAGAAAAAGATGAAGAGACAGACAGAGAGTCAGAGACACTTACTTTGCCGCACACATCACAAGTGAAGATTTTGGGTTTTCCTTCCCCACAGTTGTCGGACACTTTGCTGAGATTCTTGTTGGACCTGTCGGCAGATAATTCCGAGTTTTCCTTCAGGATCTGCTCCAAGTGTCCGACCAGTCGCTCTTTCTGTGGATTCTGTGAGTTCGGGAAGGTGTCGGCGGTCAGACCCGAGAGTTTGGGATTGTCCAGCAGGAATAGTTTCTGTTGCGCTGCAGAAAGAGTCGCGTGCGACTGAGCGTTTGTGAGGCTGGAGGGGAGCAAGTGTCCGTTGAAAGTGTCAGTTGGGGGGAAGGAAGGAGACTGCAGGTAGTTGAAGTAATAGAAGGAGCCGTTGCTGGGAATCCCCAGAGTTTGGTGAATGACCTGAGGTTTAATGAGCCGACTGTTGGGCACCAGCGACTGCCGCAGATTTAAGTCGTTTGTGCAACAAATGTCGCAGTTGGATTTGCAGAGACCGGAGGGGCCCCTGAGACTGTTCCTCCACAGCTCCGAGTAGTTGAGCAAAGCTTTGGGGTTCAGACACTGAATGGGGAACAGACAGGGGACAGGGGGGCACAGATTTAATACTTTCTTGGCCCCCGGGCTACTGGGCTGATAAACTGCAGTTTTGGGCTCTGAAGTCTTGGCCATAATTCTCTCTATGGAGAAGCCCAGGCTCTTGGGGGGAGCGGCAGCCCCAGACATAACGTCGAATCTTTGGCAGAGAGTTGTCTCCAGAGGCGCAGACATCCTTGCGACAAGTTGCACCGACTCAGCTGCTCCGCATTCCGCTCCCATCAGTTTCATCTGCGACTTCCGTGTCACTCATTTACATTTCAATGAAGCGCGGCCTGTGAGAACAAAAGCCGCAGATTAGCGCTCATTAGCGCGACAACAGCAAAGTAGCCGCAGACAAAGTAACACCTTGTTAGTTAAACCCCCAAACCGGCTCTATTTGTGCCACTGCCCCTTCTCTCTCTCTCCCCAAACTGCAAAAATCTCAAGTCACTTACCCTTTTACTTATTTCTTTCTATCCCTTTGCGCACGTGGGCGGTGCGACTGTGCGATGCGACTGAGAAGTGGAGAGTCGCTGTCACATTCCCCAGCAGGTCCCCAGATCAGACTCAATCACTGTCTCTTCCCATTCACAAATCACATCACAGAGTCTGAGCTGAAATGAGAAGCAGTCGCTCATGTTGCCTCTACTTATTACCCACCAGCCCCTAATGAGCCCACAGCGCAAACTCAGCGCAATCACTGCACTGAATGGAGCAAAGGACTCAAACTGACACCTGTTGTTTCTCTCTTTATTTCCATATTTAAATTCAAGGACTTCCCTGTGCCAACTGCCAACTCTGCCAATGCCCAATGTACAATTCCCTGCCCTTGCCCCGCAGTGCAAACTAGCGCCATAACACAACCTAAACCTATAGTTTTGCATTTTATTTTTTGTTTTGACAGATTCACATTTCCAACTCTCTGGCTCTTCATACTCTTCATGCGCTTAATGGATAGAGTTTTTTAATAAATCATAATCTGCCTTCAACTTATACTTTAATTCTTTATATACTTTAATTTCTACTTTAATTCTTTATATACTTTAATTTATACTTTAATTCACCAGCCCCAAATGCCACAACCTCCTCATTTTCTACCAATGTAAAGCCCTTGTTTTACCTCAATACCCCTCAGTCACAGCCTCATCTTATAAATAGAAATATCAAACTTTCTGCTGATGTTTCAATTCTGTATAATTTGTATTATAATTGGTATTATTATTATTATTATTATTATTATTATTATTATTATTATTATTATTATTATTATTACTATTATTATTAGTAGTAGTAGTAGTAGTAGTAGTAATAGTATTATTATTATTATTACTATTATTATTATTATTATGTTATTATTAGTATGATTGTTATTATTATCATTCATATTATTATTATATTATTATTATTATTATTAGTAGTAGTAGTATTATTATCCGTATTATTATAATGTTATTGTTTTTATTATTATTATTATTGGTAGTACTATTGTTATTATTGTTATTATTATTTTATTTGTATTATTATTATCATTATTATTACTAGTAGTAGTAGTACTATTGTTATTATTATTATTATTTTATTATTAGTATTATTGTTATTGTTATTTTATCATCATTATTATTATTATTATTATTATTATTATTATGTATTTTCAGAGCTCCAACATATTACAGAACACTATAATTTGCTATAATGTTGCACTGGACAAACCCACTATGAATTTTAAACACTTTTTTAACAAAATCTGTTTTTTATTTACATTTATTTTTCTCCATTTCAAGCCCCGAGTATTTATTTGCCTCACATGCACCAATTTCCTAATTTTATTATTTTTCCTAATATTTCCCAATTTATTTCCAAATTCGAATTTCCCAGAATTAACTGTAAACTCTGAGGCGCAAAGTCAGCGCCGGACACATCGAATAATAAATGTAAAACTTTTTCCCCCAGTGCAGAATTTCTATTCCCCCCTCCCTGTGCTACAAAAGTCGCAGTTGGGTTTCCACCACAAGCGATTAAGCAAATGTCACTTGATATAATTGAATATTTGCAGAGTAAGAGGCGCAAAGTTGCACTTTCTGGGGGCTGTTTGTATAATTGAGTAAAAAGTCCAATTTGCACCAGTTTGAGCAGCAGACTGAGCCCCTCCCTGGATCTTATTAAACTTATTAGTCTCAGGACTATTGACTATAGAGGGGAAGGAGTTTAATTCAGTGACTGATACAATTCTGCTCCTTTCACTGTCACTGACTGAAGCTCCACATGGAACTGGTTGTCTCCCCCCCCCGTCTAAACTAGAGAAGGATTAGGAAAAAGGGAGGGGGGGGGGTTTAGCCGGACCAGAGGGAGAGCAGCAATGAAAAGGGGCAGAGTTTTTATTGAAAGAGAAAAACAAGATTGTGAAAGTTTAGAGTCTCATCTTCCAAAAACAGAGATTATTTAGTAAATGTCAATTTTTATGTATTCCTTGTGCAAATCCATAAAAGAATCTTTATTGTTGGGGGGGGGGGAAGAGTCCATATAGTAAAGTATAGATGGGATGTTCTTCCCAGCCAGCAGGTGCATAATAATAATAATAATAATAATAATAATAATAATAATAATAATAATAATAATAATAATAATAAAATAATAATAATATGAATAATACAAATAATAAAATAATAATAATAACAATAACATAATAGTAATATGAATAATAATAATAATAACACTACTAATTATAATAATAACAATAATACAATAATAATAAAAATAGTAATAATAATAATAATATATTACTGGGGACAGAGAATAAATGTGACAGTTGGAATGTCCTGCCCAGTACAGGAATCACAAGAACTGACTGATAATCTCCCCATTCTCTGTATAGAGACTGAATAGTCTGGAGTTGGGGGGCTCCTCACCCCCAGTGTTACACAGACACAGACACACAATGTCGGAGCAGATTTGTCGTTGTACAGTTGCTGCGTCAGACGCTGACAGTTAAGTCTCATCCTGAACCTCCAACTGTATCGACCAGAAGTCCTAGATCTGACCTCACATGTGTCCATTAGACTATCCAGCAATGTCTGTCTGTCTGTTAGTCTCTCTCTCTCTATCTCTCTCTCTCTCTCTCTCTCTCGCATCATAAATACACACTCATGTATATGAACAAACAGTTAAACAAACACACACACTTACACACAATCTCAGTAGGGGCAGCAGTAGAGCTGGAGCTGATGATACAAATGATACAACATAAAATAAGAATAATGTATTCACATCACACAATATAAACGTGTGGAATGGCTCTAACAAGGGTATAATTAGTTATGCAAATCAACATTCATCAACTTGTCAATTATATTTCATAGTTGGAGTTGCCGTGCGTCTCAGGATGGCGATGGCATAAGGAATTTTCCTTTTATTCGTAACTTGTAGTTTATTTTACATTTCTTTATTAATTTTACATTTCTTTATTTATTTTATATTTCTTTATTTATTTGGGTCCCATTCCCGGGGCAGTCGCTGTGCGTTTGCTCCATCGCTCCATCGCTCACCTTGTTACAGGTTCAGAACTCAATTTGTTAAATTAAATAAAATATAGAAGTGTAAATTTGAGAAATGTGAGTGTTTTATATGTAGGGCCCCTAATGTGAATATTTAGTAACCTATGGGGAAATAAAATAATGCATTGCAATTACAAATAACCTTATAATCATTCCAGGAAAGATTATAGATTCGACCATAGATTCCCTTTAAAAAAAAATTACTAAAATTACTGCTTAAAAATGTGAAAAGTATCAGAATGGACCCTGGTATTTCGGGTACACAGAAGCCCAAACAGCCGCCCCTCTGGCCAGGGTGATTTCAGGATTCCTTGCTGCCTCGAGGCCTCCTTTCTGTTTCCGCCTTCCCCTCGCACATGAGCCCACTGTAAAGTTCTATCGGTTAGAAAATGTATGGGGGGAACCTGGTTACCCACAGCGCCGGATTTCAATGAGGCGCGCCCCTAGGCCGCGCGGTCCAACCAGGCGGCCGCCCGGTCCTAGCGCTCACCTCACCTCCCCTTCCCAGCGCGCCGGCGAAAAAACGCCGGCGCAGCTGCTGTAAATGAATGGGGACGCACGCGTCCCCATAATGCGGCTGGGCGGCATGCCGCCCCTATTTTTTTGCCGCCCTAGGCCCGGGCCTATGTGGCCTTGCCGCAAATCCGGGCCTGGTTACCCAAAATAAAGTTTGTTAGGTCTTTTGCAGGCAATCAGGCTGAAAAAAGGGAAAGTCGCCAGCATTTTTTGGACTTTGATGCATTTTCATCTCACAGAATATAATGTAAGTGACAGAAGATTGAGGAAGATGTAGCTACTTTAATGCACTTCGCCTGGTCTGAGGTGGCGCAGTCAACTCTGGCGAAAGACGTAACTTTCAGTAAAATTTACACTTTAGTGAATTTGCAGAGTAACGTCCATTCACCAGAGTGAATTGTTGCCTGGCGATAGAGTCAAATGACCTAGCTAGCGATAGTCTCTTTTGCTTTCGAATTGACGCCTGCGTCCATTAGTAAATTGGCGATGTCCCTGTGAGCGGTAACACTGGTGAACTGTCGCTACCGTAAGCCACTTTGCGCTTTAATAAATCTACCCCTATGTATCAGGTCAGGCCATTTCTGTGTCAGAATTCTCAGCATTTTTTGAATATTGATAGAGCACCATCATAATTACCCCAAATCAGAATCAGAATTGAAGCAAGTGAATCCAGAAGCATGGGACTTAATTGTACCGGGGAAATCAGCTCGCGATCTGGTTCATTAAAAAGGAATAAATAAAAAAATAAACAAAATTGTTGTTTCTAACTATAAAAGTAATCAAATTGGAAAAATAAATGCCCCCTTCCTCTGCTTTTCACTGGTTCTGTAAATTATTTTTATTTTAGATGTATTCATTTTTTTATATTATATTTGTTATCTTTTATTTAGATCAGCAAACTTGTTTTTTTTTTTCAGTGAATCTGCAACTCATTCTCCAGGTTCAAATTCAAAAAGAGTTATAAAAAGGTTATGCATTAAAATAAAAAACTTCTTCAAAGGACATTTTACTCAGACCTTCACCTCTAATCACCCTCCTATAGAAAATAATGCTTCTTCCCAGCTCTAAACATTTGTTGTAGGGAAAATATTTTTAAAATTGAAATTCTTAAAGGGATACTGTCATGGGAAAAACATTTTTTTTCAAAATGAATCAGTTAATAGTGCTGCTCCAGCAGAATTCTGCACCGAAATCCATTTCTCAAAAGAGAAAACAGATTTTTTAATATTCAATTTTGAAATCTGACATGGGGATAGACATTTTGTCAATTTCCCAGCTGCCCCAAGTCATGTGACTTGTGCTCTGATAAACTTCAATCACTCTTTACTGCTGTACTGCAAGTTGGAGTGATATCACCCCCCTCCCTTTTCCCCCCAGCAGCCAAACAAAAGAACAATGGGAAGGTAACCAGATAACAGCTCCCTAACACAAGATAACAGCTGCCTGGTAGATCTAAGAACAGCACTCAATAGTAAAATCCAGGTCCCACTGAGACACATTCAGTTACATTGAGAAGGAAAAACAGCAGCCTGCCAGAAAGCATTTCTCTCCTAAAGTGCAGGCACAAGTCACATGACCTGGGGCAGCTGGGAAATTGACAAAATGTCTAGCCCCATGTCAGATTTCAAAATTGAATATAAAAAAAATCTGTTTGCTCTTTTGAGAAATGGATTTCAGTGCAGAATTCTGCTGGAGTAGCACTATTAACTGATGCGTTTTGAAAAAAACATGTTTTCCGATGACAGGATCCCTTTAATTAAAAAGTTAAAAGCAGGGGAGTTACCCAACAAATACCCAATTACCTAACAAACAGTGGGGGAAATAGCTGATAGGAATGCTCGTTCAAAATAACGAATCAATTAAATTAAGTTTGAGAATTTAATCAATACATCCTTTAATTTCACTTAGGGGCAACTTTATTAAAATTTTATTTAAATTCTTTTAAAGTTCTATATTTTCGACCAATCATAGTACATGACCTTTCTTTTCTAAGTGAGTTTACCTGACTGCTAGTTAATCCAGAGGATCACAAATTTTAAAAATAAAATACCGTATATACTCGTGTATAAGCCGACCCGCGTATAAGCCGAGGTACCTAATTTTACCTATGAAAACCAGAAAAACTTATTGACTCGCGTATAAGCCTAGACACAACTCAGAAGTCTCAGAAATCATCACTGCATCACTGAAATGTATTACCTGGCCCGAGAAATGAGCAACCGAAGCAGTAAATAACCCTTAAAATAACCCTTAACAAGTTCAAGTTCAATTCAGACTGAGAGATTGCTCTCTAACAGTCCACCTGTTCTTCTGTACTATGTATTACAGGATTTCATATTCATTTATTCCCACTTTGGTGCCAAGCACATGATAATTCCGTTAACTGTTCCAGCACTGAAGGCCCTTACATGATTGTATCAACATACCGGTAACTTTTCTTCTCTCACCAGTCCTCCGATACACAGAGCACACTCTAGCTATCCTGCTTCTTACAATGCTATATCCATGGTGACGTCAGCGTAGGCACACACTTGCGCTGTTGCAAACATGGCATCCCTGCAAGTGCGGCCCATAACAAACACGGCGCGTCTCAACTGGCCTGTTCCCTCCCCCCTCATCCTCCTCACCTGCAGCCTCGCTTACCGGTAAGTCATAGCTGGACAACAGATTTGCCGCAAACATGGCATCCCTGCAAGTGCGGCCCATAACAAACACGGCGCGTCTCAACTGGCCTGTTCCCTCCCCCTTCATCCTCCTCACCCGCAGCCTCGCTTACCGGTAAGGCAGCTGACCCGCGTATAAGCCGAGGTAGGATTTTCAAGCACATTTTGGGTGCTGAAAATCTCGGCTTATACGCGAGTATATACGGTATGGCGACTAAGACCCGTGTGGGATGTGCACTTTCAACATTCAAGCTGATTTTACTTTTCCGGCTTATTTTTAACATTCAAAAATGAATCTGTAAATAGAACAATATCATTTTCATTGATCAAGTTTCTTTTGGCCACAAATTTCTTTTTTTTGAAGACAAAGGAGTTTTCCATTTTGAGATTTATTCCCAAATTTACTAAGGGTCGAGAAAAAAAGTTAACAAAAAGCTTTGAAGAAAAAACAATGGGTAAATCAGCCTTTCTATCTGCAGATCTAGAAAATTTGTGATCATTTTTATTTAAACTATCTGTCCTGCCCCAGGCCTTGATATATAAAGTTCCATTGAATAAAATGGGAGGGACTCTGTTTAGAGAACAGATACAAGACATCTGTGCACATCAGATGGAATAGAAAATACTACAACAAATATAGGAAAGTAGGAATGCACAGAATCCATGGTATTTATATTCTGTATAATACTGCGTCATCCACAAAAAAATTGTCTAAATATTGATCTGAAGCTGAAATCGAACTCAAATTCACACCACCACAACTGACATTGAATGTATCATCAGTGAACCACAAAGTTCTTCTAGTCTTGTGGAGGCTGACTTATTAAAGGTCGGACTTTAGTGGTTTTATAGATTTTTGAAACCACAAAGAAACTCACAAACTCTAATACCACAATTGTTATTGATTATGGAGCATATTTACTAAGGGTCGAAGTGAATTCGAAGTGAATATTCTAATTGAAAAACTTTGAATTTTGAAGTAATTTTTGGGTACTTCGACATCGAATAGGCCAAATTCGACTTAGATTCGAAGTGAAAATGCTTTGACTATTCGACTATTCAATAATCGAAGTACTGTCTCTTTAAAAAACTTCGACACTTTGCCACCTTAAACCTGCCAAATTGCTATGTTAGCCTATGAGGACCTCCTAGAACCTATAGCCAACATTTGGCTAAGTTTTTAGAAGTCGAAGTGAAATCGTACGATTAAATCGTTCAAATCGTTCAATTCGAAGTACGATCGTAGTACGATCGTAAGATCTTCAAAATCCTATGAATTCGACTTCGGATGTCGAACTAGCCTATTCGATGGTCGAACTTCGAAGTTTTTTGCACTTCAAAATTCGACCCTTGATAAATCTGTCCCTAAATGTCAAAGCGCCGAATATAAAAAGTTGAAAGATGTGCTAAAAAATAAGAATAGCTTGAAAAACTCTAAAAAATTTCCAGACAATTCGTAGAGAAAAAATAAATCCGGAAACCTCTAAAAGTCCGAATTGATTTAAAGTGGTCCAATCAGATCAGCGCATTGACTTCTTTAGCACCGCAACAACTTTTACTTGCCGAAGTTTGGCACTTGAGGTTTTCGTGGTTCTTATGCATAATAAATCTCGAGTTTTTTAGAAATATAAGAAAAACACAAATTTTTCGAGTTACCTGGACAAAAAAAATTGCAATTCGATTGTTACTTTAATATTGTTAGAGTCACATGACCTATCTGTCTGGTTGAATATTAAACAGTCGGCTGAATCTGAATTTTACAGAGAGTGTTGAAATCCCATATGAATCTGATATTTTAAACATCCAAAAAATAAAAGAAATGGCACTGGGCAATGTAGAAAGTCTGGGACTCCTCTATGAGTGAATAAAGCAATAAAAAAATAATGAGAATTCAAATACCCTACAGCCTTTGTTTAACGACAACTCCCAGCATCCCCCAACACCCCTGGGCAGCACTTTCTCTCCCCAGGGGTCTATTTTATGTAACTGGTCAATGGAAAAAGCCAGATTATCCCTACCCTAAAACTTGCCTTAGGCACATTCATGCTTAAAAGGAAACACGTTGAAATGTACAGAAATAAGTCATTTGTAATCCACAAGCAAATTCCCTCTCATCTGCTATTATCAGCCCTCATGTCTTTTGTTTAGGACAGTGGTTTACAAGTGGTACTGAAAGTCCAAAAAGTGATTGTAGAACCACTACCTTCAGAACAGGTTCTAGAAATATCCAGAGTTCTGAGACACAGGTTACAATTACTTAAATAAAAAGATATACATTAAGGGGCCGATTCACTAACTTCGAGTGAAAGATTCGAATGTAAAAAACTTCGAATTTCGAAGTTTTTTTTGGGCTACTTCGACCATCGAATGGGCTACTTCGACCTTCGACTACGACTTCGAATCGAAGGATTCGAACTAAAAATTGCTCGACTATTCGACCATTCGATAGTCAAAGTACTGTCTCTTTAAAAAAAACTTCGACCCCCTAGTTCGCCATCTAAAAGCTACCGAAGTCAATGTTAGCCTATGGGGAAGGTCCCCATAGGCTTGGCTAACTTTTTTTGATCGAAGGATATTCTTCGATCGTTGGATTTAAATCCTTCGAATCGTTTGATTCGAAGGATTTAATCGTTCGATCGAAGGAATAATCCTTCGATCGTACGATCGCACTATTTGCGCTAAATCCTTCGACTTCGAATATCGAAGTCGAAGGATTTCAATTCCCAGTTGAATATCGAGGGTTAATTAACCCTCGATATTCGACCCTTAGTGAATCAGCCCCTAAATGTAGGGGTATTTATCAAAATCTGAATTTATCCCCCTATTTATCATTACATTTTCCCAAAAAATTATTGTGCCGGAAAAGTATCAATAAGATTGTAAAAAAAATCTGAATCCGCAACTTTTTCGGATTTGAGGCCCGAATACTGCAGTTTTTTGGTTTAGACGCGCTTTTTCATAAACCCATCGCAAATCAGTATATCTTGGAGATATCTGTCATTGACTTCTACATGAACTTGGCAGGTCTGACTTTTTTATTTGGACTTTTAACACCACCTGAGTTTAATAAATCACGAAAAATTTTAGGTTTTTTTCTCTACGAAAAGATCCTGGTTTTCCCCTTTAAAGGTCCAACCAGAAAAAAACAGACTTTGATAAATAACCCTCTTAAATTTAAAACTAAAACCAAGACATTGCAAATATTTTTCAAATATTTTTTTTTCTACAGAATACTAAGGGGCCCATTCATTAAGTTCGAGTGAAGGAATAGAAGAAAAAATACTTAGAATTTCGAAGTGTTTTTTTGGCTACTTTGACCATCGAATGGGCTACTTCGACTTCGACCTCGTATCGATTCAAACTAAAAATCGTTCGACTATTCGACCATTCGATAGTCGAAGTACTGTCTCTTTAAGAAAAAACTTTGACCCCCTAGTTCGCCACTTAAAACCTACCGAAGTCAATGCTATCCTATGGGGAAGGTCCCCATAGGCTTGGCTATCTTTTTTTGGTCGAAGGATAATCCTTCGATCGATGGATTAAAATCCTTCGAATTCGAAGGATTTAATCGTTCGATCGAAGATTATTCTTTGGATGAATTGCGCAACATCTTTCGACTTCGATATTCGAAGTCGAAGGATTTTAATTCCCCAGTCGAATATCGAGGGTTAATTAACACTCGATATTCGACCCTTAATACATCTGCCCCAAATACTTTCAGGTGAAGATCTTCTTTGATGAATTTTGGCAAAATAAAAATGGACTTCATGAATATATATATATATATATATATATATATATATATATATAAAATAAACATAATTAAATAATTATTCTACAAAATTCTTCCCCTGAAAAATTGGGTATAATTTATAGTCTTAATATTTTTCTCTGCATATCTAAAAGATTTTGTTTGAGAAACACATTAAAAACACATTAAAAAAATGGTTCTATTTAAAAGAAAAATAACCTAATGTCTAGGGAAAATCTAATTTTCTGTTGAAATTTCAGGTGAAATGACTTCACCCATTCATAAATTTAATAGTGTAACTGGGTGTCTTGGCCTATTTAGAGGTCTGACACCCTATAATTTGTTGTCATTTTCCAGACAATGGTTCTTTTATGTAGATAACGTGACTCCGGGCTTGTAAGGACACTTGATGCAAGTTCGCATGGGGTCCCAACTGATTGTGTAAACACCTTAGTGGGCTGGACGCTTGGCCCACACTCAATGGAGATATTGTGCGAGTGGAATACAATTACTATTGGTGAAGAATAACCTGAATGATTTCTGTTTCATGCAGCAGAGACGTTGTGCTACCGATCCTCCGTCATAGTCATATTTTGTTGCGCACTAATCCAGCTATTAACTATGAATGTGTCTGAGATTTCTACATTGTTCTCCTGTGATCGGTTGAACTCGAGGAATTTCCAAGCTCACAAAAGCCACAGGAAACATTCTGTAAAGGATTTCGACCGGGGCCGGGTAGAAGAAATTGTCCGCCTGTATCATTTTCAGTTGTTCAGTTGACTTGAATACTGATGTAATTAAATGTAAGAACCAGACTAGACTGTGGTAAAATATCCAGAACAGGAGAGAGAGACAAAGACACTGGGAGAATGCGCCCGCAGAAGCGAAAGTAATTGCAAGTCATAATGCTCCTGGCTAAAAGGGGAAGAGCAGGTTAAAGAATTTATATACCAAGTCGTCTGGTGAAAAACAGAACAGAGAGGCTTTCTCAATGCAAGGTGTGAGCATGGGGCTTATTCATCTAGACAAGGAACCCACCACCTTCTTGCACCTTTAATACAGGGACATTTCTCTGAATTCCTGGAAGATTTTTGGTCCCTGCTACTTATGAAACAGCCAGTGACAGTGGAAAGGGCTCGGAGGGTGTGGTGTAACTTTGCAGGCTAGTGTTCCTCCATAAATATTGGTTGATTCAAAAATGCTGTTTAGGACCCCACACAAAGTCTGAATTTTTTTTTTACTATAAAATCAGAATTTTTAGTGAAATAAAAAAACCTTGAACTTTTCCAAATCCAAAATCTGGTTTCTCAGAACTGCTGAGGTTATATATAAAGGTGGTAAATAATTCCACCGGCACACAGGTCTTAGTTGCAAGCAGGGACAACCCTTTGCTGTATTTTATTTGCGTGATGCAACATTTCGGGGTGATCCCCTTTGTCTGAAGTTTGTGGGTTTCTGAAGCCTTCTGGGCCGGGCACCGGGCAATATACGATTTGGAGAGCCAGGGTGTGCAAGCTGGTAACTATACCTGTTTGGATATAAAGGTGGCCATAACACGGAGAGATCTGCTCGTTTGGCAATGTCGCCAAACAAGCGGATATCTCTCCTATATGCCCACCTTGAGGTGGGCAATATCGGGCTGATCCAATCGTGGGCCCTAGGGCCCAACGATCGGATCCTAACGAACGGAAACGGGCGGATTTTTAGTCCCATCCGATCGAGATCTAGCCGACTTTCGGCCAGATCTCGATCGGGGAAACCCGTCGGGGGGCCCCTACCCGGGCCAATAAGTTGCCGACTCGGTCTGTCGGCAGCTTTTATTGGCCCGTGTATGGCCACCTTAAATCAATGGGAGAGGTCCCTTTCCTATTTGGACATTTCTGTGGTCAGCGCCATTTTGGGCTTTTCAGACAAAAAACTAAAAATTACGACTTTTTTGGAAAAATTCAGAAAAAAACCAAGCGATTCGGGAAAATGTTCGATTCAGATTTTCACACAATTTCTTTGTGTTTGTCCTTGATATGAAAAAATCTTGATTTTTTTTTAATAATAAATAAGGTCCAGTCGTGAATTTTACTTTGGTCAAACTTTTTGTTATTAAAAAATTTAGATGAATTCTGACTTTGATAAATAAGGCCCAAAATGTTTTTTTTCTGGGCTCCCTGTAGGTGCCCAAAAATTGCAGGTTATCAGTGATATCTCAAGTGATGACCCCCACCACTCGCCCCCTGTATAGAGGAAGCATAACTTCCTCTATAGTTACACCACTGTTGAGGAACACACTTTCCCTATGAGTTCTAGTCTAGATGTTGAGTGATGTTTGTTCTTCTTGCTGTCCAATTTCAGGAATGGGAATGGCTTAGTTCTGGAAAGACATTGAATGGATAACAGAGGCCCAAATGGTAAATTATTATTTGCCCCACTTGCTCAGCTTCCACTGAACTGGAGATGAAACCTCCTTTCTTGTCCTCCTTGTGTCTGGAGGGTTCTACTGGTGAATAATTCTCCAGGGAGTCCCCATTAAAGGGGACCTAACAACCAGGCATAAAAGGCTATATAACAAAAATCCTTTTCAAAGTAGAAATGAAATACAAACTCTTTTTATTTAAGCCTCCATTACTATTATAAACTCATTTAAAAATCTTAGGCCCCCACTTCTTTGCCTGAGGCCCAGCAGTCCCTTTCCATAGATGTCCTAGATGTCCCTGCTCTCCACACATTCTCCCTAGAAGCATCAACTCCTCACATCCACATCCTTTCCAGCACATACAAAGCTTGCCTTGAAAACATCTTTAGAAAAAAACAGGTCTTCCATATTCACTGTGATTCCAATGAAGAAAGGAAAAGTTGTAAATAATTTCTATGGTGTTTATATGCCGTGACCAATGGAAAAGGATTTCAAGTTATTTTTAGGGTGGCAGGACCTCTTTAGACCTCTCTTCTCAAGTGTAACCACTGCCATTATTCATTCATCTCTGCACTTATGTTGAATAAAGTCCACTTGAGCACAGAAAGACATGCTTCAGTGCATATTCTAGAAGCCTTTGGGGTTATTACCTTTGAAGATGGAGCCACATGGTTCATGACTGACCATCTTCCTTATACTAAAACCTAAATTGCTGTAAACTGTATGTCGATAAATACTAGCCCAGTGATCCCCAACCAGTAGCTTGTGAGCAACATGTTGCTCCCCAACCCCTTGTATGTTGCTCTCAGTGGCCTCAAAGCAGAGGCTTATTTTTGAATTTCAGGCTTGGAGGCACGTTTTGGTCGCATAAAAACTAGGTGTACACCTGGTTTTATGCAAGTAAAACTTGCCTCCAAGCCTGGAATTGAAAAATTAGCACCTGCTTTGAGGCCCCAGAGAGCAACATCCAAGGGGTTGGGGAGCAACATGTTACTCAGGAGCTACTGGTTGGGGATCACTTGGCTAGTATTTATCGACAGTTCGGCTGTTCAGCTTTTCAGCACTTCCGCATTTGGTCTGCTCGGGACTTCAAGAATGGCTGCAAAGGTTCAGTGCTCGCAAGGGGGCCCGGCTCTTTCAAAAGTGCAGCACTGCCAGGCCCCCCTTCATGCCTGGGCCCAGGACACTTGTCCCCCGTATCCCCCCCAATGGCGGCCCTGCAGAAAGTGCTGTTGTGCTTATTGCACTAGAGATGTGCCCCCTTTAACCTGCTTCAGTGATGATGTTTTAAGTGGGGAGAGGGAGATGGGGTGGCATCGGGTCTTTTGTCCAGGATTGCCCCTGCCCATGACAGTATCCCTTTAAAATTTGGATTATGTGGATACAATGGAGTCTATGGAAGATGGCCTCCCCATATTTCAGAGCTTTCTGGATAGTAACTCAAATTCGATAGGTCGCCACCTAAAACCTGCCGAGTTCATGTAGAATTCAATGGCAGAGGTCCATTGACCCATTTGAAGCCTTCCTGAGATTCAAGTTTTTTAAAACTTGATTCAAATTGCATTTAAATTTGATTTGAATTTGATTAGAGTTTTCAGTTTGGTAATATTTGTTTCAATACATTCAAGTTTTTTCTTAAATAAGATACCATTATCTTATTTAATTATACATGGAACTGGCACTGTATTTATCTGCTGTGTGTTCTGGGGTATTATACATGGAATTGGCACTGTATTTATCCTGCTGTGTGTTCTGGGTATTATACATGGAATTGGCCCTGTATTTATCCTGCTGTGTGTTCTGGGGTATTATACATGGAATTGGCCCTGTATTTATCCTGCTGTGTGTTCTGGGGTATTATACATGGAATTGGTACTGTATTTATCTGCTGTGTGTTCTGGGGTATTATACATGGAATTGGCACTGTATTTATCCTGCTGTGTGTTCTGGGGTATTATACATGGAATTGGCACTGTATTTATCCTGCTGTGTGTTCTGGGGTATTATACATGGAATTGGTACTGTATTTATCTGCTGTGTGTTCTGGGGTATTATACATGGAATTGGCACTGTATTTATCCTGCTGTGTGTTCTGGGGTATTATACATGGAATTGGCACTGTATTTATCCTGCTGTTTGTTCTGGGGTATTATACATGGAATTGGCCCTGTATTTATCCTGCTGTGTGTTCTGGGTATTATACATGGAATTGGCCCTGTATTTATCCTGCTGTGTGTTCTGGGTATTATACATGGAATTGGCCCTGTATTTATCCTGCTGTGTGTTCTGGGGTATTATACATGGAATTGGCACTGTATTTATCCTGCTGTGTGTTCTGGATATTATACATGGAACCTTCACTGCATTTATCCTGCTGTGTGTTCTGGGGTATTATACATGGAATTGACACTGTATTTATCTGCTGTGTGTTCTGGTTATTATACATGGAATTGGCCCTGTATTTATCTGCTGTGTGTTCTGGTTATTATACATGGAATTGTCATTGTGTTTATCCTGCTGTGTGTTCTGGGGTATTATACATGGAATTGGCACTGTATTTATCCTGCTGTGTGTTCTGGGGTATTATACATGGAATTGGCACTGTATTTATCTGCTGTGTGTTCTGGTTATTATACATGGAATTGGCACTGTATTTATCTGCTGTGTGTTCTGGGGTATTATACATGGAATTGACACTGTATTTATCTGCTGTGTGTTCTGGTTATTATACATGGAATTGGCACTGTATTTATCCTGCTGTGTGTTCTGGTTATTATACATGGAATTGGCACTGTATTTATCCTGCTGTGTGTTCTGGTTATTATACATGGAATTGGCACTGTATTTATCCTGCTGTGTGTTCTGGGGTATTATACATGGAATTGGCACTGTATTTATCTGCTATGTGTTCTGGTTATTATACATGGAATTGGCACTGTATTTATCTGCTGTGTGTTCTGGGGTATTATACATGGAATTGGCACTGTATTTATCTGCTGTGTGTTCTGGTTATTATACATGGAATTGGCACTGTATTTATCCTGCTGTGTGTTCTGGGGTATTATACATGGAATTGGCACTGTATTTATCCTGCTGTGTGTTCTGGGGTATTATTACATGGAATTGGCTCTGTATTTATCCTGCTGTGTGTTCTGGGGTATTATACATGGAATTGTCATTGCATTTATCTGCTGTGTGTTCTGGGGTATTATACATGGAATTGGCCCTGTATTTATCTGCTGTGTGTTCTGGTTATTATACATGGAATTGGCACTGTATTTATCTGCTGTGTGTTCTGGGGTATTACACATGGAATTGGCCCTGTATTTATCCTGCTGTGTGTTCTGGTTATTATACATGGAATTGGCACTGTATTTATCCTGCTGTGTGTTCTGGGGTATTATACATGGAATTGTCATTGTGTTTATCCTGCTGTGTGTTCTGGGGTATTATACATGGAATTGACACTGTATTTATCCTGCTGTGTGTTCTGGGGTATTATACATGGAATCGGCACTGTATTTATCCTGCTGTGTGTTCTGGGGTATTATACATGGAATCGGCACTGTATTTATCCTGCTGTG
Organism: Xenopus laevis; assembly: GCF_017654675.1. Lineage (NCBI taxonomy): Eukaryota > Metazoa > Chordata > Amphibia > Anura > Pipidae > Xenopus > Xenopus laevis. The sequence goes on along the minus strand of NC_054378.1, from coordinate 125,225,085 downwards.
TGTTCTGGGGTATTATACATGGAATTGGCACTGTATTTATCTCCTGTGTGTTCTGGGGTATTATACATGGAATTGGCACTGTATTTATCTGCTGTGTGTTCTGGGGTATTATACATGGAATTGGCACTGTATTTATCCTGCTGTGTGTTCTGGGGTATTATTACATGGAATTGGCTCTGTATTTATCCTGCTGTGTGTTCTGGGGTATTATTACATGGAATTGGCACTGTATTTATCCTGCTGTGTGTTCTGGGGTATTATTACATGGAATTGGCTCTGTATTTATCCTGCTGTGTGTTCTGGGGTATTATTACATGGAATTGGCTCTGTGTTTATCCTGCTGTGTGTTCTGGGGTATTATTACATGGAATTGGCACTGTATTTATCCTGCTGTGTGTTCTGGGGTATTATTACATGGAATTGGCACTGTATTTATCCTGCTGTGTGTTCTGGGGTATTATACATGGAATTGGCACTGTATTTATCCTGCTGTGTGTTCTGGGGTATTATTACATGGAATTGGCTCTGTATTTATCCTGCTGTGTGTTCTGGGGTATTATACATGGAATTGGCACTGTATTTATCCTGCTGTGTGTTCTGGGGTATTATACATGGAATTGGCACTACATCCCTTTTAATCATTCAAACAGGCAGCTGACTCATATTGTTGGCAACAAGATTGTAAAAAGGAAAAAGCTGATCCAAAAAAAGCAATGCATGTGGAAAGATTTATATTTATAAATATATGTAAAATATTTGATGCCAAAAAAGGTGTTAAATTTGATGTTGAAAAAAATACTCATACAATGATTCCATACCAGAGGAATAGGTTTTATTTGATATTTATTGATTTTATGTTTAATGCGTTTTTTTACACTCCTTTATAAATATACCCCAGCTGAGCAATTTAACAATCTTTACTTAATAAAATACTGACATTGCTCCCAAACTTGTCATATAAATATACCTAGGGGCAGATTTGATAAGGTTCAAATGGTAAATTCAAACTTTCGAGTTGAATTGAATCCAACCTTGAGATTTATCATTCCCCTACCCTGGAAGTAACTCAAATTCGATAGGTCGCCACCTAAAACCTGCCGAGTTCATGTAGAATTCAATGGCAGAGGTTCGTTGACCCATTTGAAGCCTTCCTGAGATTAAAGTTTTTTTCGGAAATGAAACTTGATTCAAATTGCATTCGAATTTGATTTGAATTTGATCAGAGTTTTCAGGTTGGTAATATTTGTTTCAATTTTAGACATTCAAGTTTTTTCTTAGGTAAGATACCATTTGAGTTTTGAGGTCATTCAAGGTCATTTGAGTTCATTTGAGATAAAATTGGTACTGTATTTATTCTGCTGTGTGTTCTAGAGTATTATACATGGAATTGGCACTGTATTTATCCTGCTGTGTGTTCTGGAGTATTATATATGGAATTGGCCCTGTATTTATCTGCTGTGTGTTCTGGGGTATTATACATGGAACCTTCACTGTATTTATCCTGCTGTGTGTTCTGGGTATTATACATGGAACTGGCACTGTATTTATCCTGCTTTGTGTTCTGGGGTATTATACATGGAATTGGCACTGTATTTATCCTACTGTGTGTTCTGGGGTATTATACTTGGAACTGGCACTGTATTTATTCTGCTGTGTGTTCTGGGGTATTATACATGGAATTGGCACTGCATTTATCTGCTGTGTGTTCTGGGTATTATACATGGAATTGGCCCTGTATTTATCTGCTGTGTGTTCTGGGGTATTATACATGGAATTGGCCCTGTATTTATCCTGCTGTGTGTTCTGGATATTATACATGGAACCTTCACTGTATTTATCCTGCTGTGTGTTCTGGGTATTATACATGGAACTGGCACTGTATTTATTCTGCTGTGTGTTCTGGGGTATTATACATGGAATTGGCACTGTATTTATCTGCTGTGTGTTCTGGATATTATACATGGAACCTTCACTGTATTTATCCTGCTGTGTGTTCTGGGTATTATACATGGAACTGGCACTGTATTTATTCTGCTGTGTGTTCTGGGTATTATACATGGAATTGGCCCTGTATTTATCTGCTGTGTGTTCTGGGGTATTATACATGGAATTGGCCCTGTATTTATCCTGCTGTGTGTTCTGGGTATTATACATGGAACTGGCACTGTATTTATTCTGCTGTGTGTTCTGGGGTATTATACATGGAATTGGCACTGTATTTATCTGCTGTGTGTTCTGGGTATTATACATGGAACTGGCACTGTATTTATCCTGCTGTGTGTTCTGGGTATTATACATGGAACTGGCACTGTATTTATTCTGCTGTGTGTTCTGGGGTATTATACATGGAACTGGCACTGTATTTATCCTGCTGTGTGTTCTGGGGTATTATACATGGAATTGGCACTGTATTTATCCTGCTGTGTGTTCTGGGTATTATACATGGAATTGGCCCTGTATTTATCCTGCTGTGTATTCTGGGGTATTATACATGGAATTGGCACTGTATTTATCCTGCTGTGTGTTCTGGGGTATTATACATGGAATTGGCACTGTATTTATCCTGCTGTGTGTTCTGGATATTATACATGGAACCTTCACTGCATTTATCCTGCTGTGTGTTCTGGGGTATTATACATGGAATTGGCCCTGTATTTATTCTGCTGTGTGTTCTGGGGTATTATACATGGAATTGGCACTGTATTTATCCTGCTGTGTGTTCTGGGGTATTATACATGGAATTGGCACTGTATTTATCCTGCTGTGTGTTCTGGGGTATTATACATGGAATTGGCACTGTATTTATCCTGCCCTGTGTTCTGGGGTATTATACATGGAATTGGCACTGTATTTATCCTGCTGTGTGTTCTGGGGTATTATACATGGAATTGGCACTGTATTTATCCTGCTGTGTGTTCTGGGGTATTATACATGGAATTGGCACTGTATTTATCCTGCTGTGTGTTCTGGAGTATTATATATGGAATTGGCCCTGTATTTATCTGCTGTGTGTTCTGGGGTATTACACATGGAATTGGCACTGTATTTATCTGCTGTGTGTTCTGGGGTATTATACATGGAATTGCCACTGTATTTATCTGCTGTGTGTTCTGGGGTATTATACATGGAATTGCCACTGTATTTATCCTGCTGTGTGTTCTGGGGTATTATACATGGAATTGGCACTGTATTTATCCTGCTGTGTGTTCTGGGGTATTATACATGGAATTGGTACTGTATTTATCTGCTGTGTGTTCTGGGTATTATACATGGAATTGGCACTGTATTTATCCTGCTGTGTGTTCTGGGTATTATACATGGAACTGGCACTGTATTTATCCTGCTTTGTGTTCTGGGGTATTATACATGGAATTGGCACTGTATTTATCTGCTGTGTGTTCTGGGGTATTATACATGGAACTGGCACTGTATTTATCTGCTGTGTGTTCTGGATATTATACATGGAACCTTCACTGTATTTATCCTGCTGTGTGTTCTGGGTATTATACATGGAACTGGCACTGTATTTATCCTGCTGTGTGTTCTGGGTATTATACATGGAATTGGCACTGTATTTATCCTACTGTGTGTTCTGGGGTATTATACTTGGAACTGGCACTGTTTTAATTCTGCTGTGTGTTCTGGGTATTATACATGGAACTGGCACTGTATTTATTCTGCTGTGTGTTCTGGGTATTATACATGGAATTGGCACTGCATTTATCCTGCTGTGTGTTCTGGGTATTATACATGGAACTGGCACTGTATTTATTCTGCTGTGTGTTCTGGGTATTATACATGGAATTGGCCCTGTATTTATCTGCTGTGTGTTCTGGGGTATTATACATGGAATTGGCCCTGTATTTATCCTGCTGTGTGTTCTGGATATTATACATGGAACCTTCACTGTATTTATCCTGCTGTGTGTTCTGGGTATTATACATGGAACTGGCACTGTATTTATCCTGCTGTGTTTTCTGGGGTATTATACATGGAATTGGCCCTGTATTTATCCTGCTGTGTGTTCTAGATATTATACATGGAACCTTCACTGTATTTATCCTGCTGTGTGTTCTGGGTATTATACATGGAACCTTCACTGTATTTATCCTGCTGTGTGTTCTGGGTATTATACATGGAACTGGCACTGTATTTATCCTGCTGTGTGTTCTGGGGTATTATACATGGAACTGGCACTGTATTTATTCTGCTGTGTGTTCTGGGGTATTATACATGGAATTGGCACTGCATTTATCCTGCTGTGTGTTCTGGGTATTATACAGTACATGGAACTGGCACTGTATTTATCCTGCTGTGTGTTCTGGGTATTATACATGGAACTGGCACTGTATTTATCCTGCTGTGTGTTCTGGAGTATTATATATGGAATTGTCACTGTATTTATCCTTCTGTGTTTTCTGGGTATTATACATGGAATTTGCCCTGTATTTATCCTGCTGTGTATTCTGGGGTATTATACATGGAATTGGCACTGTATTTATCCTGCTGTGTGTTCTGGGGTATTATACATGGAATTGGCACTGTATTTATCCTGCTGTGTGTTCTGGATATTATACATGGAACCTTCACTGCATTTATCCTGCTGTGTGTTCTGGGGTATTATACATGGAATTGGCCCTGTATTTATTCTGCTGTGTGTTCTGGGGTATTATACATGGAATTGGCACTGTATTTATCCTGCTGTGTGTTCTGGGTATTATACATGGAATTGGCACTGTATTTATCCTGCCCTGTGTTCTGGGTATTATACATGGAATTGTCACTGTATTTATCCTGCTGTGTGTTCTGGGGTATTATACATGGAATTGGCCCTGTATTTATTCTGCTGTGTGTTCTGGGGTATTATACATGGAATTGGCACTGTATTTATCCTGCCCTGTGTTCTGGGTATTATACATGGAATTGTCACTGTATTTATCCTGCTGTGTGTTCTGGGGTATTATACATGGAATTGGCCCTGTATTTATTCTGCTGTGTGTTCTGGGGTATTATACATGGAATTGGCCCTGTATTTATTCTGCTGTGTGTTCTGGGGTATTATACATGGAATTGGCCCTGTATTTATTCTGCTGTGTGTTCTGGGTATTATACATGGAATTGGCACTGTATTTATCCTGCTTTGTGTTCTGGGGTATTATACATGGAATTGGCTCTGTATTTATCTGCTGTGTGTTCTGGGTATTATACATGGAACTGGCCCTGTATTTATCCTGCTGTGTGTTCTGGGTATTATACATGGAATTGGCACTGTATTTATCTGCTGTGTGTTCTGGGTATTATACATGGAACTGGCACTGTATTTATCCTGCTGTGTGTTCTGGGTATTATACATGGAACTGGCACTGTATTTATTCTGCTGTGTGTTCTGGGTATTATACATGGAATTGGCACTGTATTTATCCTGCTGTGTGTTCTGGGGTATTATACATGGAACTGGCACTGTATTTATCCTGCTGTGTGTTCTGGATATTATACATGGAACCTTCACTGTATTTATCCTGCTGTGTGTTCTGGGTATTATACATGGAACTTGCACTGTATTTATCCTGCTGTGTGTTCTGGGTATTATACATGGAACTGGCACTGTATTTATTCTGCTGTGTGTTCTGGGGTATTATACATGGAATTGTCACTGTATTTATCCTGCTGTGTGTTCTGGGGTATTATACATGGAATTGGCACTGTATTTATCTGCTGTGTGTTCTGGGGTATTATATATGGAATTGGCCCTGTATTTATCCTGCTGTGTGTTCTCGGTATTATACATGGAATTGGCACTGTATTTATCTGCTGTTTGTTCTGGGGTATTATATATGGAATTGGCCCTGTATTTATCCTGCTGTGTGTTCTGGGGTATTATACATGGAATTGGCCCTGTATTTATCTGCTGTGTGTTCTGGGGTATTATACATGGAATTGGCACTGTATTTATCTGCTGTGTGTTCTGGGGTATTATACATGGAATTGGCACTGTATTTATCTGCTGTGTGTTCTGGGGTATTATACATGGAACCTTCACTGTATTTATCCTGCTGTGTGTTCTGGGGTATTATACATGGAATTGGCCCTGTATTTATTCTACTGTGTGTTCTGGGGTATTATACATGGAATTGGCACTGTATTTATCCTGCTGTGTGTTCTGGGGTATTATACATGGAATTCGCACTGTATTTATCCTGCTGTGTGTTCTGGGGTATTATACATGGAATTGGCACTGTATTTATCTGCTGTGTGTTCTGGGGTATTATACATGGAATTGGCCCTGTATTTATCTGCTGTGTGTTCTGGGGTATTATACATGGAACTGGCACTGTATTTATTCTGCTGTGTGTTCTGGATATTATACATGGAACCTTCACTGTATTTATCCTGCTGTGTGTTCTGGGTATTATACATGGAACTGGCACTGTATTTATTCTGCTGTGTGTTCTGGGGTATTATACATGGAATTGTCACTGTATTTATCCTGCTGTGTGTTCTGGGGTATTATACATGGAATTGGCACTGTATTTATTCTGCTGTGTGTTCTGGGGTATTATACATGGAATTGACACTGTATTTATCCTGCTGTGTGTTCTGGGGTATTATACATGGAATTGGCACTGTATTTATCCTGCTGTGTGTTCTGGGGTATTATACATGGAATTGGCACTGTATTTATCTGCTGTGTGTTCTGGGGTATTATACATGGAACTGGCACTGTATTTATCCTGCTGTGTGTTCTGGGGTATTATACATGGAATTGGCCCTGTATTTATTCTACTGTGTGTTCTGGGGTATTATACATGGAATTGGCACTGGGTATTAAATAAATATATGACCTTGGAACTCTGCATAAAAAAAGTTTTTAGTTTGTCTCCCAAAACATAAAAATCACCCTTTTCCTATGAATACAAATTCTAAATGCAACAGAATTAAGTTACATATGCAGGAGGCCAAACAACAATGTTGATGATGCCTGTACAATACTGCAATGTTTAACAAATAAACAAAAACAGAATTTTCTTTCCTTTTGCAGTATTTTTGTTCTTGGCAAAGTGGCCGTTCCCTTGTTTCCTGCTCATGACTAATTGTTCCCTCTCAATTTATTTGCTTAATAATTGTGTCCCGAGTTTATAATCTCCCCATGATGAGCTGTAAATTACAGACAACAGTTAATGTTACCATTGAAATTCTAGCAGCAATCAACATCCATTAATTCAATTATCACATGATATTCTGGAGCATGCACGGCCTCCATATTAAATATCCATGAAAGAGCTAACTGTGCCCAAATGCTGAAAAATAACATCATTGTATGTTCTTCCTCATGGAGCCAAATTAACAGTCAGCTCTCTGCTCTTTTTCACCTCTAAGAATGAAATCTTTCATTAGAGATCAGAAATGGGATTGTTGGTGTTTCGGGGGGGGGAGAGAGAGAGATCTTTTGCATTTTGCATCAACCTTATAGGCAGGACCGCCATCAGAAATCACAGGGCCCAATACAACAAAATTTCCTGGGCCCCATGGGCTTCGCCCACCGCAAGCCCCACCTACAGGTCCGCCCTCCCCACCCCACAGGTCCGCCCCCACCACACAGTTAAAAAACAAAAAAATATTGGTGGCTAGGGTTCCCACATGTTAATAAAAAATAAAAAGATATTGGTGGTCAGGGCCCCCCATAAAAAAACATTTGTGGCCAGGGGCCCCCCCCATTAAAAAATATTGGTGGCCAGGGCCCCCCCCATATTATAAGAAAATTGGTGGCCAGGGCCCCTTAAACGTCCATACCTTCCCAAAGTCAGCAGCTCTCAGAAAGATGTGGGGCCCAGCTAATCAAGTAAGTGTGGCGTGGCCGGGCCCCCCTTACCCTCAGGGCCCCCTACAACTCTCCCCCCTGTCGCCCCCTGATGGCTGCCCTGCTTATAGGTGGCTCCTTAGAAGGAAAAACATTTTCACCATTAAAATATTTCATTACAGGCCTTGGTCTTCTCTGGAGCCTCTTGCATGGAATGAAAATCCTCTTCTATAGTTGGGTAAGAAGTGGATAGAAACTGTTCATCAAGTGCTATTACACGTTTTGCCACTGCAGTTAATTTTTGGAACCTTGTTCCTTCGCAACCAGAAAACCACTACCCTCGGAATTTCTGTTGATGGCAAGCCAATAACTCTTTCCTTGCTGCCATTTTAAAATGGTTTTATGCAATATGACGAGAGGATGTACATGGTTGTTGGAGGTAAAAGATTTCACCATTATGCCATTATCATACTAATGGGTAAATATGCTGAAGATCAAGAAAAAAAAATGTTTATTTTAATTTAAAACATTTGAAAATCTGTCTCCCTAGCTTTGTATACAATAAGTTCAGAAAGACTGTGCCATTTCCAACCTAGTGATTTTGTGTTTCAAACATAGGTTGTGTGGCTTTTGACCAGGGAAACCTAAAGATTTTTTTTCTCTCCTGAGTGGCTGAAATCTGAGCCACCATCAGGAATCCCATGACCCCAAGGTCCGCCCCTCAAGATGAGCCCAGTTATTAACCCACTGGTCATATGGGTGGAGAGCCCTACCAAGAAGTAGAATGGAGCACCAATGAGAAAATAATGACCTGCACATGCACAACCATACTCCTGAAACCCCAATCAAAATCCATTATGCTTAAACCCCGCCCACAACCCCCCCAATCCATGCCTACTCCCAACAAGCCTCTTCATGACCCATAAATTGCACTTTTAATTCTCTTGGAGCTTCTTCTGCCACAAGGTCCTTGACTGTGGTACCACCTGTACCCCTCTCTAATAGCAGCCTTATATGAAATCATAGGGGTTTTGTTTGCCTTCCTGTGAATCAAACCATGTAGAGTTTAAGAAGGCTTGAACTTGACGGACTTGTCTATTTTCCACTACACTTATTAAGTAAAAAAATAAATACTTTTCTTAGACCCTGAGTTTTTGTTGTAAATAATTCTATCATTTCATTTGTAGAAATAATATTTGTGGACTGTGTATTGTATATCTTATTAATAATGTATTTGTACAAATGCTACTATTGGTTAGTTCGTTTTTGCTGTGGCAATAATTTTTTTGTGTATAACACTGATGTCCCACATAATTCCAGGTGTTTTAGTACTGCTATAGTAGAAGAAACAGAAGCAAGATGGTAGATTAATGTATCCTCCTGTGTAATAGATTGAGTGCATCCCATGTGTACAGAGTATGAACTACAATAATGTCAGGAAGGAAAGCAAACTACTTTAATATTTTCCTCTCTTATAAATACAATTTTGTAAATTAAGGACAGTAAGACGCTCTCGTTTTCCATTTCTAACATCGGGTCCGTTGGGATATATCTTCTGCAAGAGCATGATAGACCTCTTGAGGGATCTCTGTTTTGTTTTCTTGCAATACGAGAGGATCCACAAAATAATATTTTGACAGATCAAATCCCTTTCCATCAAATTCAAAAAGCACTCTACGGGATTGCGGTTTCTGGAAGCTACTGAGATATTTCCAAGGTACTTAAAATTTAATTTTAGAAGGACTTTTTTTTTAACAAGGAACAAGAGATGAAGAAAACTGAATTCCAGCCAACGGCTGCTGATAACGAATGATCCCAATGTAAGAATAAGTAAAGTAAAAGACAGAAGAAACCACTGCGTAGCCAAGATTAAGGGGTAAATTTATCAAAGAGTGAAGTTCCGCCACTAGAGTGAAATTCCGCAGCTCTCAATTCATTTCTATGGGATTTTGAAAGGTGTATTTATCAATGGGTGAAAGTGAAAGTTCACCCTTTGATGAATACGCCTTTAAAAATCCCATAGAAATGAATGGGGAGTGGCCACATTTCACTCTAGTGGCGGAACTTCACTATTAACTTCACTCTTTGATAAATATACCCCTAAATACCATATTCATTATTTGATCCCATTTTTACCTTTTTTCTAAAGCATTATTTACCATACATATTTGTTAAAAATATTTTTGGATTACAATCTCTTTTTTGATTGCATGAGAAAATACAGTACAGACTGATTGGCACAGACATAAACTAGTGATTGATGGGTCTTCAAGCTACCTTTAAAGAAGAAATGACCAAATATGGATCTAGATGAAGTTCTCTCCTTCCATATTAAGGGGCACATTTACAAAGCTCGAGTGAAGGATTCGAATTAAAAAAACTTCGAATTTCGAAGTGTTTTTTGGGCTACTTCGACCATCGAATGGGCTACTTCGACCTTCGACTACGACTTCGACTACGAATCGAACGTTTCGAACTAAAAATCGTTCGACTATTCGACCATTCGATAGTCGAAGTACTGTCTCTTTAAGAAAAACTTCGACCCCCTACTTCGGCAGCTAAAAGCTACCGAAGTCAATGTTAGCCTATGGGGAAGGTCCCCATAGGCTTGCCTGTGATTTTTTGATCGAAGGATATTCCTTCGATCGTTGTATTAAAATCCTTCGAATCGTTCAATTCGAAGGATTTAATCGTTCGATCGAACGAATAATCCTTTGATCGTTCGATCGTAGGATTTGCGCTAAATCGTTCGACTTCGATATTCGAAGTCAAACGATTTTAGTTCCTAGTCGAATATCGAGGGTTAATTAACCCTCGATATTCGACCCTTAGTAAATCTGCCCCTAAGTGTTTAGCTCCTTTTGAGATCCATCTAAATTACCATAAAACAGTTGGTTTTTGGACTTCTTTAGGACGAGGTCAAGGCAGGCTGCAATCATGAGCATAGTTCTTGTATATAATAAGAATTCAGAGAAGAGAACCTAGAGGAAGGTGAGTAGCGTAGGTATAGGGTTATAGCAGTGACTTGAACAATGGATGGAGAATTTTAATTGTTTTTTCTCCTAAAACCTTGTTCTTCTGCCATGGGATGGACAGATTGCAGTTGCCTCCTCATGTGTGCACAGAAGCTAACTTCTTGTTAAATACTTTGGTTACCTACAGTCATAAATTCAAGTATTACAATGAATAACAAATTCGGAACTTTTTAAATCCCATTTTGCTATCATGACTTTGTCCTGAGAGAGGTCAACGCTCCATGCTGAGTAAGTAGACAACCATGACACCTTGATGAACATTCTTGATATATAACTTTCTTTTTTAACGTTGAGGATTTAAAAATCTGTTATTTGAAAATATTACACAAGGAACACTAGAAAAATTATGGGCACTTCAATAAGAAGAATAGATCTCAAGGAGAAACCAGAGGTTGGAGACCACAGATAGATGAGTAAGTTAAAACTGAACCTAAAATGACAAAGCCTATAGTAACTAATCAAGTCAATAAACTGTGACCGATTATTTTGGGTTAGGACAAATGTCAGAGTTGGATCTGACTGAATGTTTAACATTCAGCTGAACATCAACTGCAGGTGGAGAAGTTCTAATTACGAATAATCCCTCGAGAGAACTCGGCACCCAGGACCCATTCTCACAGCAGCTAGATGTAAAGAATGGTACATTTTATAATTGCTGTTGGTTTATGGTTGAGATAAGATTGAAATTATGGTAGTTGTCTTTGCTTGTTGCCCACATGGGACTTGTCCCACCAAGAGATCCTCTGTTACCCTGGTAGGCCAGTCCAACCCTGTTTTGTCTGAACATTCAGTGGAGGAGTCAGTGCATCACTACTTTGGTCAGAATTATTCAACAATTATTTTATTCGACAAGTTTAGATGTTGGGGTGCCCTGATTTTACTCAGCAAGCTCAGCTATTGGGGTACCCTTATTTTATTAAGCAAGATATAGGGGCAGATTCACTAAGGGTCGAATTTCGAAGTAAAAAATACTTCGAAATTCGACCCTCGAATTGAAATTGAAGGATTTAGCGCTAAACGTTCGTTCGATCGATCGAAGGATTTTTCGTTCGATCGAACGATTAAATCCTTCGAATCGAACGATTCGAAGGAATTTAATCCAACGATCGAAGGAAAATCCTTCAATCAAAAAAAGTTTAGCAAGCCTATGGGGACCTTCCCCATAGGCTAACATTGACTTCGGTAGGTTTTATCTGCCGAAGTAGGGGGTCGAAGTTTTTTTTAAAGGGAAAGTACTTCGACTATCGAATGGTCGAATAGTCAAACGATTTTTCGTTCGAAACGTTCGAATCAAAGTCGAAGGTCGTTGTCGAAGGTCGAAGTAGCCCATTCGATGGTCGAAGTACCCAAAAAATACTTCGAAATTCGAAGTATTTTTCATTCGAATCCTTCACTCGAGCTTAGTGAATCGGCCCCTAGGTATTGAGGTACCCTTATTTTAATCAGCAAGTTTAGATGTTGAGGTACCCTGATTTTGTTCAGCAAGTTTAAATATTGGGGTGCCCTTATTTTATTCAGGAAGTTTAGATGTTGAGGCACTCAACATTTTTAGCAAGATTAGATGTCAGGGTATGATTTTTAATTCATGAAATTTAGATATTGGGGTACTCATATTTTTGCAAATTCAAGGTGGTTATTTATTAAAATCATTTTTTTCTGGTTGGACTTTTAAAGGGGAAAAACACAATTTTTTGGAGAATTATTAAATCCCAATGGTGCTAAAAGTCTGAATAAAAAAATACTCCAACTCAGACTTGCTGAGTTTATGAAGAAGTCAATGGCAGATTTCCCTTTGACATTTCAAAGATATCCTGATCTGCACTGGGTTTTGTTCAATAATCTGAAGATTTCATGGTTTTGGGAGTCAAAACCAAAAAAGTGTGAGGTTTCAGGCATTAAATCTGAAAAAGTCGAAGTTTTCGGAGACAAAGTCGAAAAAAATGTACTATTTGAACTTTCCTGCACAAGAAATTTTCTGGAAAATGTATTGATTTTTTATTTTTTAAATTTTTTTCCTTTACTGTAAGAACAGAGCCTGAGAAAGTGACGTGTGATTGGATGTGATGTCAGTTCACAGCAGAAGCAGAGACAGCTAAGAAGGGGCGCAGTTTGCGAGACACATCGGGGGGCAGGGGGAGACACTGCAAGTGAAACTCAATAGTTTTATGTAAAATGAAATGAACAAGAAAACTAAGGGAGTCAGAAGATAGATGTGAGGTAGATATTGTTCTTCCCCAGATTAAATGGACATTAACAGATACATGGATCACACATAGAACAGAAGCTTGTAGTGCTCACTGATAGGATGATAATTCATTCTGTAGCGATATTTGCTGGAGTTGTTTTGGCCACTTTTTGTGCACCACCTGATTTCTGGTTCTTTGTTCTTCATGAATCCCTCTGGTGTTGTTCCCTGGGAGACACCCACTAGTCACTGGTCTGAATGATCATTAAACACGTGAGATTACTGCACCGTTATACTTGGCACCAACCACCCATTTGTGCTGCCCCATCATATAAATGATGTATTGACTGTGTAACCAGATAGAAAGGAACATACAGGTACAACTGTCTGGCCATGGCCTCAAAATCTCACATTCAACCTCTTCCTCCTCTGTTCTACCTTCTACACTTAGGGGCCGATTCACAAAGGGTCGAATATCGAGGGTTAATTAACCCTCGATATTCGACTGGGAATTAAAATCCTTCGACTTCAAATATCGAAGTCGAAGGATTTTAGCGCAAATAGTGCGATCGAACGATCGAAGGATTTTAATCCAACGGTCGAAGGAATATCCTTCGATCAAAAAAACGTAGGAAAGCCTATGGGGACCTTCCCTATAGTCTAACATTGAGTTCGGTAGCTTTTAGATGGCGAACTAGGGGGAGTCAAAGTTTTTTCTTAAAGAGACAGTACTTTGACTATCGAATGGCCGAATAGTCGAACGATTTTTAGTTCGAATAGTTCGATTCGAAGTCGTAGTAGTAGTCGAAGGTCGTAGTAGCCCATTCGATGGTCGAAGTAGCCCAAAAAAGACTTCAAAATTCGAAGTTTTTTTACTTCGAATCCTTCACTCAAAGTTAGTGAATCAGCCCCTATATTTCTCTTTCTTCTTCTCTTTCACCCTCCCTCTGTATCTCATTAGCTTTCTCTTATTCTGGCAGTGTTCCGACCTTTCCAGCTTGAGGCCTGACCTTTGGTGTCCCTTTGGTGTCCATCATTTGTATGCCACTCCCCCCATATCAAATTAAATGATATATATATATATATATATATATATATATATATATATATATATATATATATATATATAAAAAATTGATGTATTAGCCAATCAGTTACAGATCTATGGGCCCAAATCTCAACTGATCTTCTGGATGGGCTTTCCAAAGTACATAGGACAACAATTAAACAAATCCTAACTTGGCTTCTCTTCCAACCATTGCGTTTAGTCCCTGGTCCCTCTGGTCCCACTTGCTGTTTGAATACTTCATAACTTTTCAATGGTTTATCAATTTCTGCCACTTTGCAGAGGGGCCAGTTATTCCCACTAAGACATTCTGCTGGAGGTGAGTGCCATTGTCCTCATTTTGTTTCCATCTCAATTTGCCCCATCTTCCAGTATAAGAGATTGCTATTCATATTGGGCAGTTGCTGGGAGGATGTAGTGTTCATTGTATGTTCTGCTAATGTCATGGTAATTCACAAACTGAAGATCAAAGTGAAAGACAAAGTTTATTTGACACAAGCTCTGTGGATTCACAAAGATAGAGAACCCCAATTAAAGGAATAACCGGGTTTTATAGACTTGTACACGAGTATGACACATATGAGTACAGGAGTGAAAGGGAGTTACTGATAGAAGAGCATAGAGATATCGCACCAGAGCACTGAAAAACAAAGAACTGCTCTTAGCACCTAGCAGGTGGTTCTGCCCTCCAGGCCAGTACTAGTGACCAAGGCTAGCTTTTGAACAGAATTCATGAAAGTCAGGGGGGCTCACAGGGAATCTCCATACACCAAATTTTATTTCCTCTCAGTTTTAGGGTGTGAAAATACCTGCTGGTCTAGTGGTGCAGCGGGGATGCTCTCTCTTCTTGCATGCCAATACCTAAAAGATGCTCTTGTGCCGCTTCCAGATTTGCACGGCACAGAACATTTACCCGGGCTGTTCCACAACACGCTCCTTGTTCCCCGTTCTTCCTGCTAACATTTGGTTCACTTGGCGGCATACGAGTAGCAGAGGGCTCCTCCTGAAGTGAAAGGTTGGCTGCTATAGGCAGAAGCATGAGCCGAGGTTGGGACCTTGGGTTTGTTCTAGGTTTTTGGATACCATATTTAAAGCAGGGGTTGAGCTCATAGTATGTAATGGTCTTAGCCACCATAACCCTGCACTTGCATTGCTTTATAAATAAGGGGAATGGTCCACCCTTTCCCGTGGTCATTAGGGTGAATATCAGTAAGTGTGCTCCTTCCAGGGATAGTGTCTCCCACAACAGGTTTTATATTTCTGTTGTAATCACACATTTGTGAGTGACAATGTTTAGTGATAGGCGAATCTGCGAAACGGCGCCGGCGTCTCGTTTTTGACGCCGGCGCCCGTTTTTTGACGCCGGCGTCCATTTTTCGAAAAAAACATTTTTGACGCCGGCGAATTTTCGCGGGCGTTTCGCGAATTTATTCGCTGGCAGCGGATCGCGCAAATTCGCCGCAAATTCGCGCCTGGCGAATAAATTCGCCCATCACTAACAATGTTACAATTACCTACAATTGCCTGTAAATTGCATTAGACTTGCCAGGTTGTATATAAGCCCCACATTGACATATATATGCTCGTTAAATAAACATAGATGGGAGTGACACCCAGCAAAACCCCTGGCTATAAAGGGATAATAAATACGAAGCTCAGTTATGTAAATATAAAATAAGCCTAAAGCTGCAGATTATGTCTAATCCAAAATACAACTCTATGGGGTAAATGTTGATAAGGCTCACTAACCCAATCCAACCAATCAGATTTATTCTTTTATTATTTAAACTGCCATAGACCTGTAAGGGCTCACATCTAATTGGGTTGCTCGTGGGAGTTGTTCAGTACAGCCAAGGGTAACTTAACATTTGTTAAAAATAGCTGCTTATTCTTGTCAGCATTGAGAAGCTTCCCACACATCAGCGAAAATGTAAAGAACGAAGGAAATGAGTATAAATGTGGATATTCCTATAGAATGTGACATACAACTCACTATACATTATTCCCTGTGCCGTGGCCACAATAATACTAATAATCCTAATGCTTTTATTCAGCCCCCAAAACAGTATCACAAAGCAATCAGAATGGTATTTTCTCTCTAAATTCCCTGCCATCGCCTTAATCTTCTTAAGTGTTTCATTATTCTGCAATATTTGCCGCTCTCCTGTATTAATGTTAATCTTTTCATCTCCATATTAGTCGGCTGCAACAAATTTGTTGTCCTGGGATTTGCTTTGTTTGAGAGGCAAAAATACAGATATACTTTTTCGCAAAAGAACAAAAGAAAGGAGGCAGAATGAGCAGAGCTGCCCCCGTTTTCTCTGAATTGCAATTAATAAGAAGCTACAGTAGAACAACAAACACTTTATAGGGGCGACACATAACTGGTCTTCACCGACGCCCTTTTGGGACCCTGGACTTTCTACTGCAAAATCAATCAGGGATACCAGTAGTACAGACAAGGAGTAGACGGAAATCAAAGTCAGGCAAGGATCGGGCACAGTGGCACGGATCAGAATCGGTAACCAGGCAGGAGTCAAGACCAGAATTAGCAAATACGGAGTAGGGTTCGGCAGAATCAGAGTCAAGGCAAGTGGTAGTCGAAAACCAGAATAATAACATGTCAAAAGCTTTAGCAGGAACTGAACAAACATAACCCAGCTTGGACAAGATGGGAAAGCCACTATTTAAGGCAAAAAGGGCCAATGGGAGAAGGGAATCAGAGATGGACAGTTAAAGGAACCAATAATTGGGCAATAGAACAATCAGCGTCCAATTCGGATGCGCTGAAACCAATCGCTCTGAGCACGTCCTTGATGGGCCCTAAGGGCCGGTAGAGAATGTGTGTCTGGAGGTTTAGACGGCCAACTGGCGGGACGGGTTACAGGTAGCTTCCATAGCAAATTTCGGCTCTTTTAGTGAGAAAGAAATCAATCATGCAATCATGGGCTTAATACACTTTTTTGTGCACTTTGTGCTCTGCACATAATGGCTGCAGGTCTCTGGGCTCCATATTGGATGGCTATAAGGATATGATCCCTTAGAGATCCTGATGCCTACCCTAACCTACACTCAAGAAATGGTGTGTGTGTGTGGTGGTGGGGGAATGGGTAGCATCCAGAATAGGACTGGTCTGCTGGGGCAGCAGAAGAAGACCCAGTGTGCCCTGATCCTGTTGGCCTCAGGGGGTAGAAATGCACCAGGTAAAAATTAAGGGCACTAATCATTGCACTGGTGGTAATGGTAATCATTGTGGGGGAGGGGTGTACCAGAGTGGTGGGCCCTTTGTTGGGGGTTCCAGTTCCAGTGGGGAAGTGTGTCTGAGGTGGGCCCATAGCTTGGATTTTCTTGTGGGTTCCGCCTCCCCAAGTACAACAATGGCAACATCAGGTCTGTTGGCAGAATATACAGTATTGGTAACCATTGGTTAAAGGACATGGCCTTGGTGGTTGGGATTCTAAAGAAATCAACATCAAATAGAATGAAATTCACCAAACTGCCCCACCACCAAAAAATTAATGTTTCATTTTACTTGGGGTTAAATATTATAAACTCAGGTTATCCCTGTGGCTTAGCTTCTCAGGCACAAGTCCCACAGCTACACGTGCCACTACAACTATACAAACAATAGCACCTCCTAGTATCTAGTAGAATTAAGTCAAAGGCAACTGGACATTTAGAGTTTCTCTTGAAAACGTTTCACTGCTCATCCAATTGGCTTCTTCAGAACTTTACACCTCCCACTTCTTCAAAATTAGAATCACCTATTGGGATGAAATAGTTCTCTGCACTTTAGTCTGTTCCCATGAGCCCATGAGGGTGATTATGGAGGAGATTTGGAGTGTTATCTAATTAACTTTTGCATATCTAGTTATTTGTTTATTTATTTATTTATACATGTATTTTTTATTTTTTAACCAATATGGGGGGGGGTCCTTTTTTGGGCCAGGTCAATCCTTATATGTTGAATAGCAATGTATCTTGTTGGTTGAAGATATTAAAGCAGCCGGTTACTAAGAACTAGCCTTGGGTTTCACATCATCAAACAATCCTAAGCATTAATACGATTCTACTATCACCCCAGCCATGGTCAACCTGAGAGCTCAAACACCAACCTTGCATTTCCATGAAGCTACATTGGAGGTTCTACTTTACTAATGGATATTTGCTGATAGAGAGAGACCATAGATAAGTCCATCCAGTGTAGGGGTGGGTTCCCTGGTGGGTTCTTTAGAAAGTGCTAACTAGGCTAAATAGTGTAACATGCCATTGACTAAGTGTTACTAAAACATGAAATGCGTTAGGCTTCCTCTTCAAAAATGTAAATAAATTTCCACTTTGAATTTTACAGACCTGCTTGAAGAACTGCTCATTGAGTGTCTGCTCTTACACAAATGGTTGTTTCTGCTCCCCAGGCTGAAGGTTTTATATGGTGCACCTGAGCTTCCTCCCAACTTTGATGATATAAGGGCTAAAGTACACCACAATTTTGTATCAGTCTAAATGCCAAAGTGCCACCACCAAAACCACCAGCAGTAGGTATCACTGTTAACATTTTAAGAGCAGCTGTTAACTCAGCACACTGCTTGGGGTCATCTTTGACCAATTCCTCTCCTTCTCTAACCATATTAATACTGCTGCCAAAATATGTTGCTTCTTCCTCTGCAATATAGCCAAGATATGCCAGATTCTTTCACAAACAACAGCCAAAAGACAAATCCATGCCCTTATCTTATCCTGTTTAGACTATTGCAAACCTCCAATTAATCTTGAACTCCACTACCAGGATCCTCCTGCTCTCTCCTAAAAGGAAACCTTTTCAACCCCAACTAAAATCTTTATCATGGCTGCCTGTTAAGCAAAATATAGCATATAAACTCCTTCTACTAACTTTCAAAGCCCTTCACTCCTCTGCTCCTCACTACATTTCTTCTCTTGTCTCACTGTATATTCCTGGTTGTCTTCTCCGCTCCTCTTAGAGCCACTTTCTCTTCACACCATCCACATCCGCTGTCAACTCTCGTCTCAAATCCTTCTATCCTGTTGCTCCTTCTCTCTGGAATTCCATCCCCATATTCCTCCATAAGGAATCCTCTTTCAAGCTCTTCAAGAAAAAACTAAGGGTCATATTCACTGTAGGGCAAAGTGGCTAACGCTAGCGACTCTTCGCCAGAAATCCAATCCACAGGGACATAGCCAATTCACTAACAGGCGCAGAGGACAATTCGCTAGCGAAGAGACAGTCGCTAGTGTTCATTCACACTCTATCGCTAGTGGACTTTTCGCTCAGGCGAATGGTCATTGATCCGCAAATTCAGTAAAGTGCGAATTTTACTAAATGTTACCTCTTTCGCCAGAGTTGACTTCGCCACCTCAGACCAGGCAGTGTTAAAAAGAAGCTGGATCTTGCCCAATCTTCTTGCATCATATCCTGTGTGCCGAAAATGCATTGAAGTTCAAAAATTTAAATGCTGGCGACTTTTCCTTTTTTGAAGTGTGATTGCCTGCAAAAGTCCTAACTTAAACTTTTTTTGTCTTAACATTTTACCCAGATATTTGAGAACATATGGAACATTCATTTTACAGGCTCATGTCTAGGGCATTATATGGTCTCTTTTGTCTTTATTAAGGTTCCCAGGACATGTGTAATAAAAAGAGGCCATTTCAAGCATTTGCACCAACATTTATAATAAAGACGTCCATACAACGTTAATGTATTCAAATTGACCTAAGCGTAAGATCACTAGCGAATTTTCGCATCTTTGCTCTGAAATGCTCTCACTGCTAGTAAGTAACGCTAGCGAAAATGTTGTGTAGATGTTTGTAGAACGTTATGTTATGGAGATGTTTGTAGAAAGTGGATTGACTATAACACAGAGTTGAAGAGAAATCCATGGTATTTTTGAAGACATTTCTAAATTCAGTTTGGGAAATGGAATGAATTTCAGGGCAATTCAAATGAGCAACAAAATGTTTTGGATTTTTTTTTCATGAGCTTTTGAGATCACAATCTTTGTTGGAAGGAGATGAGGGATGGCTCCTTTGATTCTCAGAAGTTTTTGGAAAAGTTCACACATTCTTTGGGACTGGTCTTAATAAAAACAAAAAAAAAGCCCAGACTGTTCCAGAACAACTCTACTTTCTTTGTGGCTCTAAATCCTTTTGGCTGTCACTGCCAGTTAATCAAACCAATTAATGCAATTGCCACATATGCCAGGCCAGGCTGGGCCTAATTAAAAGAAACAAAAGGATCATGACAACACATCAACATTTGGCTGAAGCTTCTGTCATGATCCAGATGAGTGGTGCCTGAGGGTTCAGAAAAATCAGCATAAAAAGAAGGAATATCCAACGGCAGAGAAATCGACGCTTCTATCTATTCTTTTCTTCAGTTCGTTGAATAAATGCTGAGCAATTGTGAACATAAAAAATAAATAAAGCAAGAACAATAAACAAAGCTGGATGTAATCATAACATTATATAGAAATGTTTAATTTTATCATCCTGGTTCTTCAGGGGTTAATGACTGCTGTCATTGGGCATGAGCACCCCTGTACTCTCACTCTCTCTCTCTCTATATATATATATATTACTAACTACAGAATTAGGGATTAATATGATATACTGTACCCCTACTGTAAATGATAAGGATATTAGAAGTCACTGAGGGGTTGTTCTGTGACCATATAAAGGCACAAGGCTGCAGGCTGAGTTATACAGGGAACTCTGAGTATCACTCATGTATTATAAGGGATAATGTACCCCCTACTGTAAATGATAAGGATATTAGAAGTCACTGAGGGGTTGTTCTGTGACCATATAAAGGCACAAGGCTGCAGGCTGAGTTATACAGGGAACTCTGAGTATGACTCATGTGTTATAAGGGATATTGTAACCCCTACTGTAAATGATAAGGATATTAGAAGTCACTGAGGGGTTGTTCTGTGACCATATAAAGGCACAAGGCTGCAGGCTGAGTTATACAGGGAACTCTGAGTATCACTTATGTATTATAAGGGATA
The DNA here is from genome assembly GCF_017654675.1 of Xenopus laevis. Taxonomy (NCBI): domain Eukaryota; kingdom Metazoa; phylum Chordata; class Amphibia; order Anura; family Pipidae; genus Xenopus; species Xenopus laevis. The sequence continues at coordinate 125,203,979 of NC_054378.1, read as the reverse complement.
ATGTACCCCCTACTGTAAATGATAAGGATATTAGAAGTCACTGAGGGGTTGTTCTGTGACCATATAAAGACACAAGGCTGCAGGCTGAGTTATACAGGGAACTCTGAGTATCACTCATGTATTATAAGGGATAATGTACCCCCTACTGTAAATGATAAGGATATTAGAAGTCACTGAGGGGTTGTTCTGTGACCATATAAAGTCACAAGGCTGCAGGCTGAGTTATACAGGGAACTCTGAGTATCACTCATGTATTATAAGGGATAATGTACCCCCTACTGTAAATGATAAGGATATTAGAAGTCACTGAGGGGTTGTTCTGTGACCATATAAAGTCACAAGGCTGCAGGCTGAGTTATACAGGGAACTCTGAGTATCACTCATGTATTATAAGGGATAATGTACCCCCTACTGTAAATGATAAGGATATTAGAAGTCACTGAGGGGTTCTGTGACCATATAAAGGCACAGAGTTGTATATAGACATCTGTCTTTATCTGGCTTGTGAAATCGTGTTTTGTTTTTATGGGCGCACTACATATTTTCAGGGTTCTTGACCCTTGACCCTTACTGATTATGACTTGGACATTTGTAGGCACCAGCTTTGTTCACAGTCTTATCTGTTGGTCTGGTTTGGGTATTTGGGGCACCATGTTTGTTCACAGTAGGGTTGCCACCTTCTGCTGCTTGGATGTCCTCACAGGGGGAAGGCCCAATGACACTGATGTCAGGGAGTGGGTGATGGTGGCAGAGTGGGTGACATTTCTGGGGGTGTGATTAAAGCCCCGTTTCATCATTTGGACAGTTGGCACTAGTGATGGGCAAAATGAATTCACGTAACACGAATTTTGATGCCTGCGTCAATTCTGACGATTGTGTAAATTTTGACGGCAGCATTAGTCAATGGGCATCTGAATAATGTTGTACAAAAATTTCACCGGCACACAGGATAATGCAAGCAGGCTCGGCCTTGCTATGTGATTTATTGCAGCATGCAACGTTTCGGGGTTACCCCCTTTGTCAAGATGCTTGACAAAGGGGGTAACCCCCGAAACGTTGCATGCTGCAATAAATCACATAGCAAGGCCGAGCCTGCTTGCATTATCCTGTGTGCCGGTGAAATTTTTGTACTGCTGTTATTGGAAGGTGGCCGTCTCCTTCCTTTGCTGTGCACCAGGGAGTCACTATCGAAGGACGAGGGTGTGCGGGTGTTTTTGGAATTTCCCATCTGAATAATGTTGACATGCGACTGCTTTGATGCGCATGACATTTCCGACTCTCGTCCGACTTGCGTTTTGACACTGGCGAATTTTTGTAGCAGTTTCACAAATTTATTCGCCAGCGGCGAAATGGCTTGAAATTCACTGCGTAGTCGTGACTGGTGGATTTATTTGCCCATCACCCCTAGTTCACATTCTATCCGTCTGCTTTGGGTATATGAGGCACCAGGTGTGTCCAGGGTTTCCGGCACCCTACGTGTTGGGAGTCAATTGACTTTCCAGCAGGACAGAGAAGAAACAAATACTCAAAGACATCTGACTCTTGGACATCTGAATAGTTATTTATTGAGAAGCCACAGTCCTCACACTTTTACAACTGTAGGCTTTAGTAAGGCAAAAGCAACATGGATCCACTATTTTACACCAAAGGAAAAAAAAAAAGCTTCTTGAGGGACCCCGGGTGCCATGCAGTTTTACTGGTTAAAATGCAATGTACATGGCAGATATAAAAACAATTGTGAAACACAAATTAATGTAAATCGAGGTTACAATCTACGGAAATAAGTATTATATATTCTTATAAACACAGTTTATAGTCTAAGATTTTGTTATTAAATTTAATTTTTACATACACTTTTTATTAAAACCTAAATAAAATGTAACATTGAAAGAGAAGACTCCAACATAAAATGGTTTTTGCGACTTGCTCGATTAGAAACAAGGTGGCAGAATCCGAATACTAACGCGTTGAGCATGTGACCTCAATGTAACCGGCAGAATGTTCAAGTAAAAGTCTATGATTGACAAACAAGGTTTCCGGGTGGGTTGAATCTCGGCTTCAAACTAATCACATCGACTGCCCCTTTTTGGGTGTAGCCTTACTCTAAGAACACCTTTGTTTGTTTTCTTTGTTTTTCATTCATTTGAGCAGTTTTAAATCCACGCCAAAGAAATGAAAGAGAACTAGTCACTCATTTTCACAACAATTAATCATCGACGTATGTACATTACAGTAATGAAGCATTGGGTAATTTCTGCTGATGACTGGGGCAAACCTAGCATAGTTCCTATATATTTCAATTAACAGTATTAAACAAGGGTGCTGGATATTGCATATGAACATACAGATTTGAAGACAGGAAACCCATGGACCAGATGTAGGTGCTTGTTTGAGTAACACACAGCTAGGATGGAAATCATATTGAGAAAACTGTTATGGGTGTTTAGAGCTGCCAGAACATTTTCTAATGTGACTAATGAAGAACAGACATGCAATGGGTACCAGGCTACATCCAAGTGAGACTCTAAACCAAAATACTTAATCATCATCTTCGTCCTCTTCATCGCTGTCCTTCATTGTGATTCCTTGAAGGCCTCCTCCCTCACTGACAGACGCTGTGGCTTCTTCTACGGTAAGTCGGTTTCTAATTGTGTCGTAGGTCTTGGTGTTTAAAGTGGAGTCCAACACACCTTGCAATCGAAAGTCACGGTAGGTTTTCTGAACCGAGGAGAAGAAACAAGATTAATTGGCATCATATCAAAACACTTTAAATCAGCACAAAGGAATTCTGGGAAGAGGATAAAAGAAGGCTCTGCTGAGCTCTAAAGGAAAGTGTCTACAGAAGAGGCAAGTCAGCCTGGAGTCAAAGGTCAGTAAATCAAGATACTGTGGGGTCATCTTTCAGTGGTTTTACCTCTTGCTTTCCTTGATACTTAGACCTACAGATAGGACATTAAATGTGGCCATACAAGTGAAGATCTGCTTGTTTTGAAAGGTCACTGAAAGAGTGGACCATTCACTGATATGTTCACCTTGAGGTGGGAAATATACGACCACAATTGTCACTATGCAGGCAATCAGATTGAGGTGGTTCTTGATCCGACAGGAAAAACAAACAAGCCTTATCAACATCTGGTCAATTTTTGGCCAGGTATCTGTCAAGGAGGCCCCTTGGAGGGCCCTATAGATGGACCAGCCTGTTGGCAGCTTTCATTGACCTGTGTATGGGCACTTTAAATATCTTAAAGAATTTCTCAGAAGATATGTAAACTAGCTTCATGCTATCAGATGGTATTGTCCAGAAATGTTAAGGTACCACACATGGGCAGATTTAAGCAGGGTTGGGTCCTTTAGAGCAGTGTATGGGGCTCTCCGACAGGCCCCCTAACAATATGTGGCCAAAAATCGTTGAGACCTCGATTCAGCAGTTTGATTTTCCCACCTGATCAAGAACTGCATCTGCTAGTTGAGGAGGTCATTGTCCCATTGGCGGCGATTCCAATAGTAAGCTGATATTGCCTGACTTTGATGGGCATATAAACTAGTTTGGGGACCTGACAAATGAGTGGATCTTATAGGGTATGGCTATTTTAGTTCAAATAAACATTCCTGGATAGGTTCATCTTATACTCATCATGATCTTATACCCAACATCATACCTGGATACTGTTTATTAAATGGTTAGTATTACATATGTACCAGCAACTATTCCTTGAAGCCTAGTGTGGTATAACAAAAGTAAAAGGAAGTTGGAATAATGTACAGTAGATACTGTAATTCCTTTTCATGTGAACTTACAGTGGGCTTAGTGTATCCTTTACACAACATTGTTTTGTTTTACCACATTTTACAACTAAATTTCCATATACCATGTTGGATAGTGTAAAAAGAATTGTATCAGTATTCCAGAGAACATCTGATGAGAGGGTATATATAACGAATTATAAATGATATAAATGAAATATATTAAGCAGTTTAGTTATGTGGTACAATGGAAATGGGAACTTAAATGCATCAGAAAATGGATCTGTGTTCCAAGCACCATACTCTTAAATGAGGTACGAAACCAGATCAACCCATTTTAACATGATCAATTTAAACTTCAGAAGGGTATTATAGGTAGTGTACATGTATGGAAAGTAATATGGAGCAAAGAAACGGTATAATATGGACATGATATGAGCACAACTAAAAATTATCTTGTTCAGGAGTAGTGTTTCATTTTTTTTTTGAAGCGGCGAATTTTTGCGGCCGTTTCGTGAATTTATTCAAAGAGCCGCCCCGAATTCGCGCCTGCCGAATAAATTCGCCCATCACTACTCAGGAGGTCTCATTTTTTAAAAATATTGAGCAGGAATGTCTTCAAAAACATTTACAGTTTTCATTGGTATTTTATGATCATCTTCCTATAGGTGATGATTGAAGCTTAATAAGAGGAAACACATCTCTACACACTGCGGGGGTTATTTTTCAAAGTCCTAATGCCAACAGCTCGAACAATTTGAGTTTTTTTTGTAAAAATTCTGAATTTTTAGTGGGAAAAAAACGTTGAAATTTTTCAAGATTTATTATACTCAGAGGATGGAAAAAAATCAGAATCCAAATATCCGGCATCTCAGACCTGCTGAGGTTGTTTATAAGTCAGTGGGAGAGTTCCCTTTCCTATTTGGAAATTTCTGTGGTCTGCGCTTGATTTAACCCAAAATGCCACTATTTTGGGCTAAACTAATTCAGACTTTTTGGGAAAAAGCCTGAAAAATTGAGCAATTCGGGAAAAAAATCTGAAAAAAAATGTACAATTTGAATTTTCACTCAATTTTATATAGTTTGTTCCCGATTCAATTAAATCGTGCTTTTTTAATAATACTGCAATATACTACTGCATAATTACACTGTTTACACTGCAAATAATACACTCTGCAATATAAAATCTAATTCCTAACCCAACAAGTGTATTTTTTAGTTGTAATATTGGTGTGTAGGTGTATCTCAGGTCATTTTGCCTGGTCATGTGCTTTCAAAGAGCAAGTGCTGCACTATGGAACTGCTTTCTGGCAGGCTGTTGTTTCTCCTACTCAATGTAACTGAATGTGGCATGGTGGAACCTGGATTTTACTATTGAGTGCTGTTCTTAGATCTACCATGGAGCTGTTCTCTGGTTACATTCCCATTGTTCTGCTGATGGGCTGCTGGGGGAGGAAGGGAGTGGTGATATCAATACAACTTACAGTGGAGCAGTAAAGAGTGAATGAAGTTTGACAGAGCACAAGTCACGTGATTGGGGCACCTTGGAAACTGCCAATATGTCTATCCCCATGTCAGATTTCAAAATGAAATTTAAAAGAAATCGAATTGCTCTTTTGAAAATTATGGAATTATTTCTTAGGGTGACATTTAAGCTGCCTGTTCAAAAATAATATAGAAATGGCAGTATTACCCCCAGTTCTAAACACAACTTCAAATGGAAATATTTAGAGTATTAGAGGACCTAGAACAATATTACATTATATTATATGCCATATCTGTTCCTAAGGACCTTTATGCAGACACCAGAGAATGTCTCTATGAGTGTAATTTAATGTATAGGTGTTTATAGTTCACAGAGAAAACAGATTTTCCTTTTCTCTAAGGTTCCTTAAGTTTCAATTAAAATCTAATGAAAGGGGGGGGGGAATAAGTGAAAACTAACTTGATACATTGATGCTGAGGGATATGTTTCAAAACCTTCCCTTCACACCAATTACAGTGTAAAAAATAATACTATGACAGCTTTGTATGTGGCATTACTACAACACATTATCCCTGGAGGCATAACTTATTAGTAGCTTGTTTAAAGAGGTGATGATTTGATGGTAATAACACTTCAAAGACAGCCCCATTTCTACACCAAGAAATTCTTATTGTGGAATAGAATTTACAACGAAGGTCTCATTTTCTAAATGGGGAAGCCTCTAGTTCTCTGGTGGAATGTTGAAGAGCAAATCACCTTCCATTTGTATTTAAACGCTTAGATGAGAACATGTGTTTAAAAAGGGCCACATTGAAGGGCCATGTGAGATTTTCCAATACGTGTGGGTGGTCACATTATATTTATTGACTAATGAAGTCTGTGAGTCAATGGATCACAAAGTTGCCAAGTGCAGACACCACTAATTCCAGTTCAGTCAAGATTTGTGATTGAGATATTTTAGACTACATTTTGCATATGTTTATGTTGCATAAAGGCTACAGATATCTTGGATCACAGAATTTAAGAAATACTTATCCAACTGTCTCTGTCTGAGAACATTGAGTTGTTGAATGCTTCCATATTGAAGGGGGAGGGGTACAATCACCGCATTGTTCAAAATGCTCTATTTGCATTATGTTTTATTTTAGCAACATCAATGTAGTGAATGCAGGATTTAACCATCCCCAACTATGTAAGTGTAGGCTATTGCCTGTGGGAGGTTTAAGTTCCCATTGACAAAATGGCATTATGGGAAATTCCATATAAGGTCTATAAGAGGGGATGGATCCCTTAGTTTTCTCTTTGAACTCCACTTAAATGATAGGGTGCTGGAGGGCCTGAGGAACAAGTTCTCATAAAAGGGAAAATTCAGGACCCTGACGACTATAGTATAAGGTGGGATATGGAACCCTGTGAATAAGGACCTGTACATAACAGCAGGGTAGTGTCTTCTATTACACATTCCAGTATGGTTCGATATATAGTGGGAGCTAAACCAGGCAGTTTTTTGCTCCACCAGGAGATTGTAGGGTGGGGTAATTCCAAGATGACACCCACCAGACTGTAGGGACTATAGCAGTTATGAGCCAGAGTAGCTTGTGAAATCCCTTTGATCCAACACTGTGATATCCCAGGAGACTGAGGGCAGACAACTCTGGTATGAGTTATACCAATGTGGAATTCAGCGATGCGACGTTATACATATTTTGAATATGAATATTTGTGAAAATTTGGTGTATTAAGTCATATGCCCTTTTTCATGCATCCATTATCCAGAAACTCAGTATCCAAAAAGGCTGTCTCCCATAGACTCCATTATAATAAAAGAATCCAAAATTCTAAAAATGATTTCCCTTTTCTCTGTAATAATAAAACAGTAACTTGTACTCAATCCCAACTAAGATATAATTAATCCTTATTGGAAGCAAAACCAGCCTATTGGGTTTATTTAATGTTTACATGATTTTCTAGTAGACTTAAGGTACAGTATGAGGATCAAAATAATGGTCTATTAACCCGGAAAACACCAGGTCCTAAGTGTTCTGGATAACTGATCCTATACCTGTACTTCGTTCTACAATAAATCTACTACTCACTTTTTTCTTAAAAATGTGTGTGAGAGTAGTAGTTGAGGTTGGAGATCCTCTGCGAGAAGCCCTGCTAAGAAAAGGAGTCACACGTAGCAGTGGTCTATCTTGGAGAGCAGATGGAAAACAGAATCCTTGTGTCTATAGCAGTGCACAAATATCATGGAATTCTGTCAGTGACGTAACTAGATATTACTGGGCCCTCAAAATATCTAGAGGGTGAGCAGTTTTATTAAAATTTATTAGAATTAGCGATGGGCGAATTTGCGCTGTTTTGCTTCGCCGAAAAATTTGTGTAATTCGCGAAACGGTGAAAAATTTGCGAAACGGCGCCGGCGCCCGTTTTTGATGCCGGCGAATTTTTGCCGCAAATTTTCACTGGCGTTTCGCGAATTTATTCGCTGGCGGCGAAACGCGCAAGTTCACCGCGAATCCGCGCCTGGCGAATAAATTCCCCCATCACTAATTAGAATTGTATATGAGTTAGGGCCTCATGGGGCCCCTATTCCTCCTGGGCCCCCCTGCAACGACAGGGTCTGTTTCCTCTATAGTTGCGTCTTTGAATTATGTGCCAATGCAGTGTGCTATAGGCAACTGATTGGAATTCAAATGCATGGGAAATGCCCACCATTGATGTATATTGTAATTGCCTGTGTCCTCTGGGAGGGAACTGCTGCAATTAACCCTCTCCTTGTTCCATATCCTTAATGGTATATACAGTATCATGATCAGGTGCAGCATTTCCCCTTTTTGCTGCTATCAATATTATTTCTCCTATGAAGTTCTAGAAATACCTCCTGTCCTTCATGCTCTCTCACCTTTCCAAGTCAGTACATTATTTGAAGTTGTGCTCTTATATTGATGACACAGCCTTTGCCCTTCCTTTCTTTCTTTTATTCATGTCTTTTTCATTATCTCACAGGATGTGGACATTTTGTAGTCATTTTCAGTAAAGAAAAATATACTAGTTAAAAATATTTCTATACATACAGAAAAAAAATGATCATGGTTAAATCTACTGATGCACCCCTGTTTGTTTACGTTACATTCCTACTGCATGTCTCAGCAGCGTTCCTAGAGGGGGGCGGGCCCTAGTGCGTGATGCGCAGCCGGGCCCCCGCCCCCCTCTGTACGGCGTGCTGCCGGGTTGAATTCAGTGGCGTGCGGCGCTGCCGGGGAGCCCTGAGGGGGTGCGGGCCCTGGCCCGCTCGCACCCCCTGCTCCCCCGGTAGTTCCGCCACTGGCATGTCTTCAATTTAACTTGGATGCTCAATTCAATTAATTATTATAGCTTAAAACTGAATTGATGTTTCATTTAAAATAATTACAAATAAATACAGGTATGGGACCTGTTATCCAGAATGCTCGGGACCTGGGCTTTTCCGGATAATGGATCTTTCTACAATTTGGATCTTTATACCCACAGGGGCCCATTTACTTAGCTCGAGTGAATGAATAGAGGAAAAAAACTTTGAATTTCGAATGTTTTTTTTGGCTACTTCAACCTTCGACTTCGAATTGAACGATTTGAACTAAAAATCGTTCCACTATTCGACCATTCGATAGTCAAAGTACTGTCTCTTTAAGAAAAAACTTTGACCCCCTAGTTCGCCACCTAAAAGCTACGAAGTCAATGTTAGCCTATGGGGAAGGTCCCCATAGGCTTACTAAGTATTTTTTGGTTGAAGAAACATCGTTAGATCGATGGATTAAAATCCGTCGAACCGAACGATTCGAAGGATTTAATCGTTCGATCGAACGAATAGCGCTAAATCCTTCGACTTCGATATTCGAAGGATTTAACTTCGACAGTATTTAACCCTCGATATTCGACCCTATGTAAATCTGCCCCTAAGTCTACTAGAAAATCATATAAACATTAAATAAACCCAATAGGCTGGTTTTGCTTCCAATAAGGATTAATTATATCTTAGTTGGGATCAAGTACAAGCTACTGTTTTATTATTACTGAACAAAAGCAAATCAATTAAATTAAAAATATGGATTATTTGGATACAATTGAGCCTATGGGAGACAGCCTTTCCATAATTCTGAGTTTTTTGGATAACGGGTTTCCAGATAACGGATCCAATACATATACATGGTTAGGTCTAGCTCCTTTAGCCTGTTTAGGGCATTTATAATGTGTCATACAAAAGACAGGCGACGAAGCATCTATTTATAATTGAGGCTAATTTCTGAATGGGGTAAAAAAACCAAAAAACCCCATTGATGTCATTAGTATTCACAAAAGAAAGCGTCATTATAACCAGATCAATCGGAATGTGTCAAAACAGCCGCATAATTAATATTTTAGAGTTAACGCTCATTGTCTCAAGTGCTGGGGGTACATTTATGAACTCTGTTCTAGGCGTTAAATATTTGCAGAAATGGCATGGCAGTGTCTATTCAAATATGTATTTCCAGAAGAAAAAAATACATTAATAAAAAAAGGAAACACTTTTATGAAATGCATTAATGAATTTAAAAATCAAAAAAACAAACGTGATATAAAATAACATGAATTCATAAAATTATTATTAAATGTGTCCAAAAATATTTTTTTAATGCTTATTAAGAAGCAGCTTAAGTGTCAACGTGATGTGAACTCCCCTACGATCTTATTTCAGAGTAAAGCACTGGGATTTCACACTGAAATAATTATCACTGTCCAAAAAAAATGCAAAAATATATATACTTTCAGGACATGTGATCTCACATTTGTGATCTCCTATATTTCAGTATAAACACCCATTGTAAGAGGAACGACTTCAGTTAATTACAAGAACAATATCAATTTGCATTTTGTTTAATGATCACAGAATATATTAAGCCGTGCTGTGAAACACTATTTGCATCACAACTAGAGAGGAAAATGCCGTTCCCCTTTGTAATCAAATCTGCTCTTTTGACTCCTTATAAACTTAATATTTAATTAGCATATTTAGAAAGGGAATAAGTTATGGACTGGATTTGGAGGACGGACAAGCTTGAAGTCCAATAGATATTGTTTCAACCCCAAATGGGATGACTTTAAAGTTGCCAAAGTCCTTGTCTAATACATAATTTATTCAATGTATTCCTAAATGACAGAGCACTAAACAATATTGCTCTTATTCAAAATAAATCCATATATACTTTTAGAAATCAGAAATCTATTCTTTGTTTTTTAAATAAAAAACAAGTAGACTTTTTTTAGCTTAATATGAGGATGTTTTTGTCTTTAGTTCATTATTTTGTTTTCCTATTTGATTTTGAATATTATTAAATGATATTTTGCATAGCCTGAAGGCTTCAAAGAACTTTTAGGAGGTATTTATCAAAAATCCAAATTTTTCAGACTTTTTAAAATAAAAAAGTCTGACCAAACTAGAATCCATGGTTAATTAATATTATTAATATTATTAAAAAAGCACAATTTAATCAAAAACTTGATAAAATCAAGCAGAAATCCGAATCGTATGACTTTGTCAGAGGTTTTTCCCAAATCGTAAGTTTTTTTCGGCTATTTAAAAGCCTACATTTTTCTTATTTTTGCCCAAAAAGCAAGAAAAAGTCGGTTTTTCGGGCTAATTCCAGCACAGACCACAGAAACTTCCAAACAGGATAGGCACCTCTTCCATTGACTTATAGACAACCTCGGCAGGTCTGAGATGGATAATTTTCGTATTGTGACTTTTTGCAGCTTTGAATAAATCTTGGAAAAAATGAGTTTTTTTCACTAAAAATTCAGATTTTATTTTAAAAAACTTGAGTTTCGAAGAATTCCGACTTTAATAAATAACCGCTTTGATGTACAGAAGGATAAATGACAAGTAAAATGAACAAGCAATCACTGCTTTTGAATGAATGATTTACCTTGACAATCCTAATAAGGGTTTTCAGCTGATAAATGTGAAGTTGCAGGTCCATGCGATCGGTCAGCCAAGTACAAATAACATTCACTGTGCTGGTATACCATTGCTGAAAAAGAGATAAAAGTTCTCCAGATAGACTATAAAGACAGAAAACTACAGAGAGGAGGTGCAGAGACCCTCCGTTTTTAACATTCTTAAAACAACATAACAACATTTCTCAATTTGGAACCAATAATTCCTGTTACTCTAAAGGAAAAATCATATTCATTAATGATTCTTTTGTGTTTCTCGTTCCTCAAACCCTGCAATATGACAAAGGCTGAAAAAATAAAAGATTAATCCATATTATTAAGAACATGCCAAGCTCACCTTTTTCAAGAAGTCCCAAGTCTGGGATGAAGCATATGTTCAACCTTCAAAAAAAGGCCTTATTATTCTTGCACCACCACCCCAGCTCCCTTTGAACATGCTAGCTAAATATTCTCCGAAATAAATTATTGTGTTTTGAATGGAAGTAAACGTTATCATCCATTTACTTTAAATTACAAGAATGATATGAAAACACATAGACAAACAAATGAGGTCTGATCAAGCTGTTGGAATAACAGTTCCCTGTTTGAGAGACAATTTTGTTTCTTGTCTGTGAAAAGCGCTTGAAGCTGTGACACTGTCGACTGCCACCCCCACAGAGCAGGAAGTCTCGAGTGCACGGCACGTTTAGGGAACCACTGACATTTTCATATTTTCTTTCCACTCAGAAACAACAGGTCAGGTTCATAATTTTCTTAACTTCACGCAGAAGCCTGGTCTGAAATTCACTGCCAAAACTGCCCAAATACAACATGTTTATGGGTGTAGGAATTAAATGAAATAACGTATGTAGAAGTGATTAAACGTCTTTGCTGTTATTGATAGAATATTCTAGTTGGACCAGTCAATTTATTAATAACATTTAAATGTGGTGTAAAAAATAAGTGTAGAAATAACGGGGCTGTCTGGCACTCAAACGGATCCACAGGACCAAAAACATTTACCGTATATACTCGAGTATAAGCCGAGTTTTTCAGCCCCCAAAATATGCTGAAAAACTCTACCTCGGCTTAAACTCGGGTCAAGAGCAAAAACGCTCACCAGCGCCTAAGAATAGTTGCTGGCGTCCAAGAATAGTCTCCAAGAATATTCACCGGCATCCAAGAATGGTTGCCGGCATCCAAAAAGCAGATGCTGGCACCTCCAATGGGAGCAGAAACCCTCAATTTTTTTATTGAAACTTACCAGAAGCTGCTGCATTTCTCACCCTAGGCTTATACTCGAGTCAATAAGCTTTCCCAGTTTTTGGAGGTAAAATTAGGTACCTCGGCTTATACTCGGGACGGCTTATACTCGAGTATATACGGTAGTTAAAAAATATATATTTATTTTATAAAGTTAAAAAATGTATACTTGCATCCGCCTTACACGTTTCGTACCCACAAGGGCACTTGAATGTGGGCTTGATTAAGCATGATTAAGTGCCCTTGTGGGTATGAAACACGTAGGGTGGATGGAGATGCCAGTATACATTTTTTAACTTTTATAAAATAAAAATATATTTTTTAACGAAATTTTTCTGGTTCTGTTGATGCGTTTGAGTGCCGGACGGCCCCATTCTTTCTTCAAATTTTCTGGCGTGCCTCTCCCTAAAGCTGGGGGTCTGGGGCTGGTGCACCCAGACCACATTTACTATTTGGTGAGTTATTCACATTATATTCCGGGGCACCTTGTCTCTATAACCATTGTAAAGAAAAATAATTGTGCCACATACCATTAGGGATGTAGCGAACCGCGCGATTCGCGGCGAATTTGCGCGATTCGCGCCGAGCGAATAAATTCGCGAAACTCCCGCGAAAATTCGCGGTAAAAATTCGCCAGCGTCAAAAAAATTTTTTCCGAAAAACGGACGCCGGCGTCAAAAACGGGCGCCGGCGTCAAAAACGAGACGCCGGCGCCGTTTCGCGAATTTTTCGCCGTTTCGCGAAATTCGCGAATTTTTCGGCGAAGTGAAACGGCGCAAATTCGCCCATCACTATTTAACAGCTAGAAATAAGTAAATCCAGGGTCGGACTGGAGCCTTGGGCGCTCAGCAGGGTTGGAAAATGAAGGGCCCTTCTGGCAGTCCCTGGAGACCCCTTCAAACTCCAAACTCCCGCGCCGATTCGCAAAAGTCTGGGCTCGCGGGGGGCCCATGAGGCATGGGGCCCACCGGGTGTTTTCCCAGTGTCCGACCCTGATCAAACCGATTCTGGTGAAGTTGACAAATTTGAAAAAGTCCAGGCTAGTGCAAAGATTCTCTAACAGGGAAATGACGGTGCAGAAAAGAGAAGCGAGATGGAAGGGTCTATGGAATGTAGATACAACTCTTCTATGGATGTGTGACTTTTTGAGGGCACATAATATAACTTGACATTTCTTTCTCAAGTTGACAGGTCTTTAGAAGAGACGCATTTACTAATTAATTAGAAACCCTGTTCTGATGATATGAACAGTTAAAAAAAGAAAGAGGAGCAGGTGTTTTACTACAAGCATTTGTCTTTCATTTAGATCTTTGGTGACTGCCTCAGAGCATCAGTTATCAAATTATCCTATCTACAGGAAGACAATAGGAATGATAATGCTTTTTTCCCTTTTCATCTTAATGCACTTTTGTATCTTCACATTGGCTTAATGTGTTGTGATTTTTCCTTTAAATCATTTTTAGCAAATTGCACATAAATCAGATATTTTAGTAGTGACAGCACCCAAGGGTTTGAAGGAACCCATTAACGAAGACTGTCTAACTTATTGTTCAGCAGATGTTAAACTACGTTCAGCTATTGATGGTTAATGGAAGTGGTACAACAACTTTAGTGCCACAAGTTCAACAGCACTGATAGTGAAATTATTAGCATCACCATCTCTAAATCACAGTCACACTCCCTTCCCAGAGACTATTATCCACTGTTACTATAGGCACCATCTCTCCCTACTATACCTGTCATCCCAAAGTCACAATCCCTTCCTGGAGACTATAATCCCACTGTTACTATGGTCACCATCTCTCCCTACTATACCTGCTATCCCACAGTCACACTCCCTTCCCAGAGACTATAATCCCACTTTTACTATGGTCACCATCTCTCCCTACTATACCTGCTATCCCACAGCCACACTCTCTTCCCAGAGACTATTATCCACTGTTACTATAGGCACCATCTCTCCCTACTATACCTGTCATCCCAAAGTCACAATCCCTTCCTGGAGACTATTATCCCACTACTACTATAGGCACCATCTCTCCCTACTATACCTGCTATCCCACAGTCACAGTCCCTTCCCGGAAACTATTATCCAACTACTACTATAGGCACCATCTCTCCCTACTATACCTGCTATCCCACAGCCACACTCTCTTCCCAGAGACTATTATCCCACTGTTACTATAGGCACCATCTCTCCCTACTATACCTGCTATCCCACAGTCACACGCCCTTCCCAGAGACTATTATCCCACTACTACTATAGGCACCATCTCTCCCTACTATACCTGCTATCCCACAGTTTCACTCCCTTCCCAGAGACTATAATCCCACTGTTACTATGGTCACCATCTCTCCCTACTATACCTGCTATCCCACAGTTTCACTCCCTTCCCAGAGACTATAATCCCACTTTTACTATGGTCACCATCTCTCCCTACTATACCTGCTATCCCACAGTTTCACTCCCTTCCCAGAGACTATAATCCCACTTTTAATATGGTCACCATCTCTCCCTACTATACCTGCTATCCCACAGTCACACTCCCTTCAAGGAGACTATAATCCCACTGTTACTATAGGCACCATCTCTCCCTACTATACCTGCTATCCCACAGTCACACTCCCTTCCCAGAGACTATAATCCCACTTTTACTATGGTCACCATCTCTCCCTACTATACCTGCTATCCCACAGCCACACTCTCTTCCCAGAGACTATTATCCACTGTTACTATAGGCACCATCTCTCCCTACTATACCTGTCATCCCAAAGTCACAATCCCTTCCTGGAGACTATTATCCCACTACTACTATAGGCACCATCTCTCCCTACTATACCTGCTATCCCACAGTCACAGTCCCTTCCCGGAAACTATTATCCAACTACTACTATAGGCACCATCTCTCCCTACTATACCTGCTATCCCACAGCCACACTCTCTTCCCAGAGACTATTATCCCACTGTTACTATAGGCACCATCTCTCCCTACTATACCTGCTATCCCACAGTCACACGCCCTTCCCAGAGACTATTATCCCACTACTACTATAGGCACCATCTCTCCCTACTATACCTGCTATCCCACAGTTTCACTCCCTTCCCAGAGACTATAATCCCACTGTTACTATGGTCACCATCTCTCCCTACTATACCTGCTATCCCACAGTTTCACTCCCTTCCCAGAGACTATAATCCCACTTTTACTATGGTCACCATCTCTCCCTACTATACCTGCTATCCCACAGTTTCACTCCCTTCCGAGAGACTATAATCCCACTTTTACTATGGTCACCATCTCTCCCTACTATACCTGCTATCCCACAGTCACACTCCCTTCCCAGAGACTATTATCCACTGTTACTATAGGCACCATCTCTCCCTACTATACCTGCTATCCCACAGTCACACTCCCTTCCCAGAGACTATTATCCCACTGTTACTATAGACAACATCTCTCCCTACTATACCAGCTATCCTAAGGCCACAGCTACCTTTACACAGGACCAAGACAGTACTTTCATGTAAAACTGCATATTTACTTTAGCAGTTGATATATTTGAATTTTTTTTTTATGAAATTATATTTTGATATTTTTTTTTAAAGGAATAACATTCTGATTCATGTCTGGCTCATTAGGACTATTAAACTATTGAGTATGAAAAGCAAAATTTTGTTAGAATCTTATATAAATAGATCATATTAAAATCTGTACATAAAATTATGCAGTATTAAATCTATTTCAGTTACTAAGTACTTCAGTGTTTTTTCTCATGTAGCACATATAACATACTTGACTCTGAATATATAAATTGTAAAAATTGAAATGAATAAATCTGTAAATTGCACCCTGTCAGTGGCATATTTTAGCAATAAGGTCTTTTGGTTCCCTGCATCCCAAGAGATGGTGTCATTACACATGCCCTGCAACATCTGCAATCTCCCGTTTCATTTTGTTAGATTTCAATGGTGACATGACCTCCTGCTCTTTGCTATGAACCCTGAGTTCACACTCATATTTTACATGTTACAGGAAGCCGCCGATCACCCCAGGGGTGCTGCAAACAGAATCTTGTAAAGCAGATGCAGCTCTGGGTTTTTTAAGCACCTGAAGGAGTTGAGTTCTTCATTCAAATCCATCAGTACTAGTAGCTTAATGTTCCTTTAGGTTTTTTTGTGAAGAGAAGAACAAAACCAGGAATGCTTATTGGCTGCAATATCAGCAGGGAAGCAAAGGGATTACAAGGAACCTGTGACTCTGCCTCTTTCTGCCTTTGCTGGTAGTTTTTTTTTTTTGTGTGTGAACAAGTGCTATACAACAGATTGAAGTTGGTATAAAGGCCTGAGACTGTGCAAGAGCTTCCCGCTGTGCTTCAGCTGTGCTTGCAATTAGCAATAAGCATGAAATGATTGTTGTTTTGTTGGCTGATGACAATCTAAAGTGACAAGTTTTATGAGGAAAGTTCTAGTGGAGATGTTCATGCGAGTTATTTTGCTTGCTTTGCAAAGCGGTGTTCGCTCCGTGATACAGTCAGTGCCGTTCTGGGATAAAGTAGAGTTCTTAAGAATGAAGAAAAGAATATTTTCCTTCTTCCATTTAGGTCAAACCTGACATCCTATTTGGTGTTAGAAATACCAATCTCTTCAAATTAGCAGAAAGTTTATAGCTAAGGGTTAGAGATTAAGTGAACAAAATTGCTCAGCAGGTGACGGCTGGGTGGATTTGGGAGTTGAGAAGTCTTTAAAACGACTACAAGACATTTTATACATTGAACAAAAGGCAAGGGTAATCCTACCTGCTTGCTTTAACCACTATTATGTGCTTTAATGCTCACGAGAGCAAAACTATTGACCATCCTACTCAATTACCATGGTAACCCACACCAGTGACCTCTTGTTTCAATACTGGCTTTCCAACTCCAGCCAAACCAAGCATTTCAAATCTATTTAAAAGGGGGACATATATTACACAGCAATAAATTCAGATAAAAGATCCAACTTCTTTGTTGCTTTGTGGACGAGGCTGTTTTGAGAATTTAAAGCAGTTCCAAATGAACTACGTTCTCGGCACTACTAAATATTGAGCAAAAATAATCACAATTTATCACACACATGGCAAGACATAATAACATCGGCAGCTAAAAAATCTAACTACACAAAAGAAAAAGTGTAAAAGAGTAAGGCTTACAGGGATATGCAATATCAATATATTATTGATATTGATGATATTGACTTCCGATTCAACCTACTGTGACCATAGTATGTGAGACCAAAACAATCACTTTTCCTTATCAGAATGTGAGATATTGAGATGTTGAGATAACTGAGCCAGGTGGAAAAAGCAAGAATAGCCTTGTCAACTGCAATAGTTTAACTCCCACCCCAACCATAAGTCTAATTCTGAAGGCCGACATTTCGATTTAAAACAGTTTGATGAGGCAAATATTCCCTTGTTTGGCAGTTTTGGTAGAATATGCTGAACATTATAATTATGATAAGATTATATCTTCAAATTGGGTTGTTAAGCATGGTGTCAAGCTCTTAGCATTGCATGGAGATTTCAGTCATTAACCAAAAATATGTGCAATACATTTTTTCCATTTTACGGACAACTTTTGCACACATTGATAATAGCTTTTTCAAAAACATGTAGCCACCCATCTGCCTGTGCAAAACATTATACATTTTATAGTTTGCACCAGTGCGATGTGTATATGCAATAAAAATTCCTGTAGATATATGTGAAATGTTCGGAAAATAAATAAATAAAAAGATATATGTCCTCCTTCCTGCTGTGTCGAAAGCTGGCAAAACACTAAGGGGCACATTTACTAAGCTCGAGTGAAGGATTTGAAGTAAAAAAACTTAGAATTTCGAATAGGCTACTTCAACCTTCAACTACAACTTCGATTCTAACAATTCTAGCTAAAAATCGTTCGGCTATTCGACCATTCGATAGTCGAAGTACTGTCTCTTTTAAAAAAAACTTTGACTACCTTCTTTGCCACTTTAAACCTACCGAGCTACAACGTTAGCCTATGGGGACCTTCCCCATAAGTTTGCCAAGTTTTTTCTGATCAAAGGAAAATCCTTCGATCGATGGATTAAAATCCTTCGAATTGTTTGTTTGATCAAATGATTTTTCCTTCAATCGTTCTATCGAAGTATTTGTGGTAAATCTTGTTAATTTTATTGCTCAACAAAACACAATACTGTAAATACAGGGCCTTATTTAAAAAGTATTTAAATTAAAAAGGTCAGACCAAACTAGAATCTACAACTGGACCTTATTAATTATTAAAAAAGCACAATTTCATTGGATCGAGGACAAACTCGATAAAACTGTGCGAAAATCCAAATCGTACAATGTTTTTGGATTTTTTTCCTGAATCTGTCTTTTCTGTCTTTTTCCCGAAAAGTCTGAATTACTTTGGATTTTTGCCTGAAATAGTCAGAATTTCAGGCTAAATCCAGCACAAAACCACAGAAACTTCCAAATAGGATAGGAACCTATCCCATTGACTTATATATAACCTTGGCAGGTCTGAGGATTTCCAGAGTTAGGCTTTTTTCCAGTCTCACGGAATAATAAATCTTGAGTTTTTTTGGAATAGGACTTTAATAAATAACCCCCACAGTGTTTCATTAGACAACTTCAAGCCACAGCAGTGCAAAATAAAAATACATCTTGCCATATTAAAAGTAAATAAAGATAAAAATGGTTTTCAAATACAATTTATGGAACTTTGACAAGCCAGTACAATGTAAATACAGTTACCTAAATGTGATTAAAGTGCAAAGTCACAGTTCAGAGTGATAAATAGACTCCTCTGAAACACTGTAGCTGTGCATCAAAAATTGCCAGTGTGAGTCCAGCCCTTTTACTCCTCAGACTCTGACCACCTTCTGCAGCCCAGCTAATAACTGATATGAATGACGTGCACTAGCATAATGCACGGGACTTTAATGTCATCATAAACCTAAATTAAATTCTTATAATGATCCCACATCTATGTTCATTTTTTTTCAAATAATTGTACATTGGATCATTCCATTAAGCTCATTCATGTAATATGAAATAAATAATAAAACGACTTTTTACGTTTAATAGTCATTATTATGCTCCCTACTAAATCTTTTCCATTTGTTAATTGAGTTCTTCCAGTTAGAACCACCATGGTTCCACATTGGCTCTACTCCACATTTATGCAACCTTATACTTCTATAGGATTTACTTCCTATTATTATTAATACTACTACTACTAATAATATTAATAACTAAAATAAGACATGTGAATGTTTTGTTCTCTCATTTCACAAAGATATCAGCTTCCTTTGGTATATTGTGTTGTGTAAAGTGTAAGATGAGAAAAAGTATTTGAGATAGCGAGAAAGAAAAAATGGTTGCAACTAAAAATATGATGCTAGAAATTAATCATTTTTTAAAAAAAGTTTTATTAATACATTTGGGGAAACTGTTTTTTACATAAGGTCTCTGATATTGTCAAGGTAAAATCAGTTCCTTAATCATGGAACACCATTGTGCAAGTTTATATTTACAATAAATTTACTAGTTAAAGTAAAAACTCCTTCTTATAAAAATGGAACCTAAAATGGAACGTTCCAACTGCATAGTATTGCAATATTAGAAAAATATTTCATTCATTAAAAAATCATAAAAAAATATTACTATGGTGAGTTCATTTGGGGAAACAGTTTTTACATAAGGTCTCTGATATCGTCAAGGTAAAGTCAGTTCCTTAATCATGGGACACCACTGTGCAAGTTCAAATTTACAAAAATTTACTGGTTAAAGTAAAAAATCCTTCTTATAAAAATGTAACTTAAAATGGAAAGTTCCAATTGCATAGTATTGCAATATTAGAAAAAAAATTAGATCATTAGAAAATATTAATGTGGTGACCTGCAAGGTGTACCTTGTTTTCTCTTTAAAAAAAAGTGAATTGTTTTTGTCTATCTTATAATTTCCTAAAGACAAGTTAGAAAGATATATTTATCTCTAAGATCTTACCACCTATTTTCACTTTATTATCAGAAATTTATCTTAATGTCCAACACCCAACTACAAAAAGCCAACATGAAACTAGTGGATGATTCATTATTTGCTAAGAAACCTGTTGCTGTGCCAACATTTAAGCAGCAAACGAGTTAAACAGTAAATTAGCAATGAGTGAGCGATGATCAGCTAGACTTACAATTAATGCTTCAAAAACATCTCCATTATCCACCATGAAGAAAAAAGAAATTAAACACTTGTTGGTTCATTCTAAAGACTGAATGAAATTGAATAAGCTAGCTAGTACTTGAGATTCTCAGTGTGCGCTTGAATAGAGCAAACCTCTGAAGTTGAATAGACTGCCTTTTGGGACCAATTTGTCTCTTTGCACTTTCTATTCTTCCCTTTCTGCCGACAGATGTACAAAGGCGGAACTGCACTGTGCAGCTTATCTGCATACATCGAGAGCAGCTGTCACTTTTTGTCAGGAAAGTTAATCAAGCAAATGCCACAATATCCCCCCTTTTATGTAAGAAATAACATGTTATGGGCTACAGTCTTGATAGAAACAGATGAAGTTCTAACTTGGATTTGGCCAATGTGTTTTTCCGCACAAACAGTGCAAGGCAATACTTTTCACTAAAACTGCTAATTATGTCAATATATTTAACACCGAACTACATTATTGGACTGTGCCTACATTTTAAATTTCAGAGCATATATTCTTCTTTAAATGTAGGATAAATCCCCCCCCCAGTAGGGCTGATTTTGTCAATTGCATTACCTGGGGATACATAATTTTTCCAAAAGTTGCTGAGTCCCTAGGGATCAAGAAGGCTTCTACAGAATTTAAAGTGTGATGAATGTGCTCTAAGATAGTGTCTAAGTTAAAGACCCCTTTGTGAAAACTAGTGAAGTCCCTTGGCACAATATGGTGCACTAATGACTATATGGCCCATTTATAAAGACACATTTTTTTTACCAAAACAGGTAAAAAACCAAAACCCGGCATATTCATAAAATTTTATTTCTGAACCATTTTGCTTTGTCAAAAATTTGCCATACAGCAATTGAAATGTATGGATGAGAAATTATTTTTTGAAGCGCAACATTTTTTTCACCCATTGGAGTCAATTTAACCCTATTCCTCTAAACTATGAATGCCATGGAATTCATTAAAAGTTCTAAATCTAAAAAGTACAAATGGAAACACTTAGGGGCCGATTCACTAAGGGTCGAATATCGAGGGTTAATTAACCCTCGATATTCGACTAGGAATTAAAATCCTTCGACTTCGAATATCGAAGTCGAAGGATTTAGTGCAGATAGTTCGATTGAACGATCGAAGGATAATTCCTTCGATTGAACGATAAAATCCTTCGAATCGAACGATTCGGAGGATTTTAATCCAACGATCGAAGGAATATCCTTCGATCAAAAAAAGTTAGCCAAGCCTATGGGGACCTTCCCCATAGGCTAACATTGACTTCGGTAGCATTTAGATGGCGAACTAGGGGGTCGAAGTTTTTTTTAAAGAGACAGTACTTCGACTATCGAATGGTCGAATAGTCGAACGATTTTTACTACGAATCCTTCGATTCAAAGTCGTAGTCGTAGGTCGAAGTAGCCCATTCGATGGTCGAAGTAGCCAAAAAAAAACTTCGAAATTCGAAGTTTTTTACCTTCGAATCCTTCCCTCGAAGTTAGTGAATCGGCCCCTTACTGATCAAATACAAAAACCTCTAACAGTTTGAATTGATCAAAACTGGTCCAATGGGATCAGCATAGCTCCAACTGACTTCTGTGGGACCTTGACAGCTTTTATTTGGTGCAGTTTTGTATTAGAGGTTTTCATGTTTTACACTTTATAAATCTCAAATTTTTAGAAACAGTTTTTGAAAAAAATTGAATTTGTGAGATTTTAGAGATTTTTTCTGCTTAAATTAAACTAAACTAAAACTGTTTGCTTATTTATTATAAAATCTAAATATAAAAAACTTGATTTAATATAAAGAAAAAAACTTGAATAGCTCAAATTTGTGACTTTCCATGTTGAAATAACTCAAATTTGTGAGTTTATAAACTCTAAAAACATGAATATGTGAGTTTATAAAATCAAAAAACGTGAAAAACTCAAAAATATCAGATTAAAAAAAAGCCTTGAATTTTGCCTAGGAAAACTCCCACTAACTTCTACATGAACTAGCAAACTTTTAGATGCAAAATTTTACATTTGAGTTTTTAAAGTTTTTTGTGCTTAGTAAATATCAATCACATTTTTGAAAATATAATCCAAATTTCTGCAAAATATTTTCAAAAAAAAATTCAGATTCAAACATTTATGTAAAAACATAAAACAAAACAAATTTTTGTAAATCGTCCCTTAAGTGTAAAAACATTGATAGGATGGAAGAAAAAAGTAATCGTCAAGTTAAAAATATTCACATTTTAGTAGATTAGCTGAGTCTAGGATAACAGAATTAAAATGCAAGTGTTTAAAACTTTTTTAATAGAGCTGGGGTTGCTACTATTGTTTTACCAATGAAATATATTTGTATTAGTTTCCTCCCACACTCCAGAAACTACAGGCAGGTTAATAATAAAAACTAAGTTGTATGTTATAGGGACCTCCACTGGGGCAGAGACTGAAGTCTGTAAAATGCTGTAGAATATGCTGGTCACCACAGAAATAAAAGGATAATAATATTAATATAAAAAAGCCTATATATCTAAATTCAAATATGTCAATTATTGGATTTTTTTCTTAAGTCAAAATAAACCCAAATTGTACCTAGCATGATTGTTTATTTATCAAACAATTTAAATCCAATAGGGGATGTAATGTTTTATTAGTGCAAAAATGTTTTTTTTGAAGTTTTTGGTGCTTAATAAATCTCTAAAATTTGAGTTTTCAAAATGTGCATATTTATCAAAAATCGAATTCATGAGGTTTGTGAGTTTTTTCTATTTTGAATAAACTCACAATTAAAAAAAATTGAATTTTTGCTTATTGATGAAATTTTTTTAAAAAACTTGATTTTATACAATCATGAAAAAATTTGAATACCTCAAATTTTCAAGTTTATAGGCTTAAAAAAACTTGAATTTGTGAGTTTACAAACTCAAAAATCTTAAATTATAAAAATGGCTTGAATTTTGCCTAGGGCAACTCCCATTGACTTCTTTCTACATGAACTTGCTAGCTTTTAAATGCTGATTTTTTACATTTGCTTATTTTATTTATCAAAGTACAAATTTATCTCAAATTGTTCTGAAAAATCTCCAAATCCACACAGGTTTTTTTGCCTTATTTATTAATAAATTTTTCTGAAAATTTTGTTTGCAGGGAAAAAACCCAAAACAAATAGTGAAAAATACGAATCGTACAATTTTTTTTCAGGTTTTTGCCAGAAAACTCAGAAATATTCAGGTTATTGTACGAAACCCAGACAAGATCAAAAAAATATTTGGGATTTCTCCCATTGACTTATATGCAACCTCAGCAAGTCTAAGAAGACCCCCTTAGAGTCTTTTTTGCTTAAAATATAATTTTCAAAATATAATTTTTTAAAATATAATTCAGATTTGGGAGTTTTTGTGCAAATAAATTTGAATTGTGCCAAAAATTAAAATTTGAACCTTGATCACCCCCTGAAGCTGGCCATAGACGCAAAGCATACGATTTTCGTGCCGTGTGTGGAAAGTCCTGACATTTTTCATCCTGCAGAGATTGGTTATTTGGTCAATCGGACAGTTTAAAAGATTTATGTGGGCTGTCGATAATTTCTCTGCATGTATTGCCGATCTGACGATTTTCATTGGTCACCAGCTTTTGTCGGACAAAACTTTCGTACGATTGTCAGGGGCAGAACATCGGCTGATATGTTTATTTACTACTTTATTTGATCTGAATGGTTAGTGGCAGGTCGGGAAATGGGGAAGTTTGATCGTTCGAGGATTCGAACAATCGGATCTTTGCATCTATGGCCAACTTTATTCAAATGTGAATTTTAGCTCAAAAACTTGAATCACAGTAAAAATTTTAATGTAAATATCAGCCCCCTGATGTTCATCAGGGTGTGTGTAATATTTGAAGATACGAGTTTGCACATGGACCCGAGCTTCAGCCATTTTTTTGTATTTTGTTCATTTTCAGTTTTTCAAAGTTTTGAAAATAAACAACAATGGCTTCAGCCGTTTTTGTTTTGTTTCTATTGTCTAGTTACATTACATCTTAATGAAATGTGTTGCCAGAATGAAAAAGCTCTTGCTCTGTGTCATAGTGTGGCAGATGCTTGCAGAGATTTTGAGAACAAGAAAGAGCTCTTGAAAACTTCTGCGTTATAATCCATTTACAGATTAACAACATCTACAAATGTCATTGTTGACAACAGAATAACACAAGGGTGGGGAGGACAGACAAGAATTGTAAATCCATACAGATTAGGAGCTAGGATACATAGTTCTGTGGGCAATCTGTCTCTCATATTAATAGGAAATTACACCGTTTAAACCTCTGTCAGGATAATAGGATCATAAAGAAATAGAACGATACTTCTCATTTAAGTCAACATAAGGACAAGCCGATCTGTAATGAAAAGAATTATCTTATTCTTCACAACAAGCAGTATTTCCCTTCCCCCACTGCTCCAAAAGGGTGTTACTGAATATACCCCACACGATTTTGCTCCATTCCCTGCTTGTTAAAGCCCCTTAAAGGTGTATTAAAGAGATGAAGTAACAGGAGTAATTGGAACGTGAATTTCATTCAGATCAGTCGAGTAAGGTGACCGAGGTGACCTTAACATTTTCAGAGCAATCAGTTTGGCTTCTCAAAATGATTAGGGGAACAATCTTCTCAGCAAAGGATACAAAACAAATTAACCGTCTTCAGCAAATATCTATCACTGCTGCTAAAGCTTGTTCTCTAAAACTCTTATTAAGAGTCACAATCCCCTACAAATCTCTCTAGGTTTGACTGGATAAATGAAAAAAATGCACAACATGGAAAAGCGGATAATATATACACATTTTATGAAGGACGCTGCGTACACAAGTAGCACTATAAAAATAAAATGATATATACATACATATATGTATGTGATAGCCCTAGTATTCATTTAGGTTTATGGATCTAAAAAAACAATGTTCAGGAGAGATTTTTTCTTGCTATCTGTTGTATAGTGCCAACATATTATGCAGTATGCTACAGAGTATGTTCACTGTTCATATATGTCCACACCCCAGTTGACGACACTCACATACAGAATCTATAGTAGATCTATAATGCCGTATAGCAGGGATCCCAAACCTTTTTTTTACCCGTCAGCCACATTCATATGTAAAAAAAATTAGGAGACACAATTGGAGTAACACAAACATTGAAATAGTTTCCAGGGATGCCAATTATGGGCTGTGATTGGCTATTGTGTAGCCCCTATGTGGACTGGCAGCCTACAGGAGAGTGTTTGGCCTGGTTCTTATGCAACCAAAACTTGATCCCGGGAATTCAAAAATTAAGCACCTACTTTGATACCACTGGGAGCAACATCCAAACGGTTGGTGAGCAACATGTTGCTCTAGAGCTACTGGTTGGGAAATCACTGCTATAGAGGAACCAGCCTAAAGTCTTATGGCAGCAATTCAAACCACTCTACTACCTTAGACCCTTACCACCAAAGAAATATTGTCTAGTAATTGCAGTTCATTTCTTCAACTGCTACCTATTGAGATCCAAAGATTTATGGGTCCAATATAAAGTCCATTCTATGCACACCTAAAAGGGTTTATTTAGAAAAAATGCACTGGAACATACAAAACACTCCCAGCAAAAGTCATTGAAAAAAAATGCAAAGGAGATGTAAGAGCTATTTACCAACTACCCTTTAATATTTGTCCATATTTTCCTGTATTGTGGATTGTTTAAGCAATATTTAACATATTGTTACCAATAATAAATGTATTTTAAAAGTTGCAAGGGGTTAATAAAATGGTGTAACAAATTTAACAAATTAACAAATTAACAAATTACCTCTTGAATATAAAATGCACTAGCACTTGCATAAATTATTTATCTTGAATCACACGCAGTCGGCGACTGTAATTTATTTAGCACTTGCACTTTATAACTTATTGAATTCTTGAATTAATTGTTTACAAATACAGCATAAATTTAATATCAAGTCAGCACCAGCTAGTTTTTAATACACAGAAAAGGCAACTCTATGTTTTTCTGAACTTGTTGTTTGCTAATTGCCTAATATTTAAGTAAATTATTAGAAGGTTTTTTAATTAACCAAGCAAGCATCTGCATCAACAGCACAAGCACTTTAACTTTATTAATTGATTGGTTCACGGTATAATTTATATATTAAGTTATTTATTTCTTTGGAGAGTGAGGGGGCTTTTTACTATCTTTCTCCTCATTTTCAAATAGTTATTAACAGTAATTCATGCCTCCGACTCTCCACGAGGTAATTATTTTTATTATACTTCAAAGGACTGTCTTCCTTCCTTGTATTTTGAAAATGGTGTTGCCATCAAACCAGTAGCACTGTTGTGTCTTACATTGAGCACCTCTACTGACAGAGTTTTGATTTGAATATATAAGCAGAGGAGTAAAACATGCATGCTCTGGCTTCAAGGCTTCTGGGAACATTTTCTGTGTGACAGATTAATTCAAACACAATTTGTTTATGCAACAATAGAGTTAACTCAGGGGGCAAGGGACAGCCAAATGGTATCCGATTACTCTTTCAGAAAGCAGTAGCACAGCTGACATGTGGCTCTTCATTACCAATGGGCCCCTATCACTACTTGATTAAGTTCTTATTAGACTTTGCAGTAAGGGCAACCTTGCTGATCTGATAACTGCCAAGGACAAGCCAAATACTCAGAGTCAATCTACGGCTGCTTAATCTCCAGATTAAGTATATAACTGACCCATATAATACATGTATCATCTACAGTCAAATGCTTTCTGCATCTGATTTGCTTTGACAAGGGCTCCATAGGAAAGCTATCAAGCACAGTATTATGCACATGGTTGTTTTCATCAATCTTAGGGATGGCTTTTTAATCAATGCTGTTGGGGACTGCTAGACTTAAGCAGATCAGCTGGCACTAAGCACATCTGTTTTAATCTTTATCTTCTCCTTAGGACTTGTCTTCAAGAAAAAGAGCCAGGCAAAAATATAATATTAGTTTTGTTGATTTACAAGCAGAGATTATTAATTAGCATTATACCAGATTTGTATTTACTGAGTATTGTTGCACGCAGTGAAGGACTAGTAACACTATAAATTTTTTTTTTAAAAAACACATTAATATAATGTATTGTTACCCTTCATGGGTAAAACCCACATTTTTGCATCAGATGCTTTAATATAGCATATGTTAAGATTACAAATTAGATGCTGTGTAGCTGTGGTAAAGCCATTCAAGTGAAAATAGGGCAATAGGGCATGTTTTTAAATAACAAACAAGCTGTAGAGAATACAATGGATTTGGTACTTAGCCATGAAAATGGACAGGGGTCAAATCTAATTCATGGTTCTCTACAGGATTATAGACTCAAAACATTTACCTCAATACGTAGGATATTTCTGACCAATTGTTTATTTGAAGGTATTGGCTGGACAGATAAAAAAGAGAACGCTTTATACGTCTGCTCCTAGTAGTATATCTTTTTTTAACCTAAGACTCGTATTTCACCTTTTTCTTACTATCTGTGCATGTGATTTGCCTCTTATCCAAGTGACCAGTAAATGCTATCATACCCCTTTATCGTCTTTCCTTCTTTACCTGTAGTAAGAAACTGGTCGCTCAACAGTCTAATTTGAACAACATACAGTATATATTCCATATACATAATTCACCACATACACCATTATTATAATTATGTATTATTATTGCATATAGAAATGATACAGTATACATGCATTTAAGTGATACAAAAGTACACCTAAATATAGTAGGCTTTTATAAGTAATAAATATTGTATTAAAATATTGTATAATTTCAAAACTAGCAATCATATTTAGAAAGAAAAATGTAACAATAATCATTAAAATTATAACAATACCGAAAATACAGCCAAAATGCATGGTGATAAACCTTCATGAATTTTAATAGCTAAAATTAAAATACTCCACAAAATACTATTTTTTAAACCTAAAATACAAATTTAGTATAAATAAAAATATATAAATTGTATCCAGAATATCTTTTTTCTTATGCCCCCCAGCACCCCAGCTTCACTTTCTTTACTGCTAGAGACAAAAACAATACAGAGGCTTCTTAGTCCTGTGTGGTCTTTTGGTTGCCAATGCATTTTCAGACCATTACTGTGATATACCCATTAAATATCTTCAAGAGTAGTGATGGGCAAATTTGTCCCGTTTCGCTTGGCCAAAATAACATAACAACAGGGTTGCCACCCGGCCGGTATTTTACTGGCCTAGCCAGTAAAACACCTGCCAGGGCCGGGGCCGGTATTACAAATTTACCGGCAATGTAGCTGCCGGTAATTTGTAATACCATTTACAAAATCCCCTGCCCGCCAATGAAAACTTACATTTTCGTCGGTTTCGGGCGATGGCCACGCCCCTTTTGTGATGCTACTCACATGGCCCGTCCCTTTTGTGACGCTACTCCCCATGGCTCCACCCCTTTTGCAACTCCCCTCATCGGCTCCGTCCCTTTTTGTGTCACGCCCCACCCCTTTCTTTCCCCCCCACCATGGCCGGTATTTTTTTTTTTAAAAGGTGGCAACCCTACATAACAATAAGGCATAAGGCAGATGAGCAAAGCACTCAGTCCAATGAATAGCTCTAACTTATATACCAGTGATGCTCACAACATCAACTCCTGATGGAGGTCCAGGAGTGTAGCACAAAATGCATCAGGCAAACTGCTGTATCCTTTTCACCTTTCTGCTCTGGAAAAATATTGTGCTGTTTTAAAAAACACAAATAAACTTGTAAAGTTGTAGTTATATACCTTCCTTAGTAGGTATGGAACTTGATTTTAGATTTTTTTTCCTACACTGCAGTGGTGGCCAGTTCACAAATACTTCAGCATGATCTTCCATCACCAACTGATTTACAAACTCTAAGGGGCAGATTTATCAAAGATCGAATTTCTAAGTTATGTGAATTTTTTTTTAACTCTAATACATTTTAATGGACTCACAACTTGAATGGGAGGTTATTTATGAAAAAACTTGAACGTCTAATATTCGATCGAATACGAACATCCCGAAAACTCAAATCGAATTTGAATTGAGTTTTCCTTGAAAAAGAACTCGAATGTGGGAAGGCAATTAACATGTTAGAATGGTTCTGAACTGAACTCTGCCATTTACTTGTACATGAACTCGTCAGGTTTTAGGTTGTGAATATGCAAATTAGAACTGTTTCCAGGGTCGAGATGTGATAAATCTCAAAATTTAAAATACAAATTCTAATTTACCATTCAAACCTTAATAAATCTGCCCCCAAAACTACAAATGTCATGAGATTTATGGAAAAAAATCCAGAAAAAAAGTACAAACGGAAAAAAAGCACTGAACGATACTCTAAAAAATATGAAAACCTTGAAAACCTCTAAAAATTTGAGTTCCTCAAAAAAATCCAAAAACCTCGAACTGATTTAATGCGATCTATAGCACCGTGATAACTTTTTTCAATTTTTAGAAATTCGTGAAACAAATAGAAATTTAATTATTAGTAAATGACCCCCATAGTATATTTTAATATATGAAATATATCTAATATATCTAAATTCACATAATCTAAGTTCAAGTTGTGTTACTCCACTATCGCCTTAATTCTAAACTAATCCATAAAAGTTTCAAAATCTTTCTTTTAGTATCATCCTACTATGTAATTTAGGGATTGCCATTTCAAGCTCAATTGGTTAATATAAATAATTATTTTGTTTGTTAATCTATTATCTTCCATTCCAGTAATTTATTCTTCCAGGCTGTCTGTACAATAAACAATTCAACTCACTGATAAAACATAGTTGGGGTGTGACCCATGGTTGAACAGAATCAATGAAGGCAAAATACAACTCATATAAGCAACTTGTTACAGGCTCCCTTGCCCATCATTCCATTTAGGGATGTTACTACTTCTAAAAAGATCTGAAGCAGAGCCTTTTATACATTAAAAAATGGGACTGGTCGCTATTGACATAAGAATCACCAACCAGCACACTGAATGCCAACAGAAGAGTTTAAAACATAGAAATGTTTACTTCAAGTGCTTAATTAGATATATGCCTTGATGTTTTATGTATGGCAAAGCCCTTGATTCAGTTTTAATATATCACATGATATAACTGAATTTTGTCAAAGGGTCCCAACCAACTAATCCATCAATGTGTTTGAAGCATCAGCTTATTAATACGATTAGCTGCTTAAACGTTATGTAAAAATGCCCTTTGAAGCAAATCAATAAAATAACTTGTAAAATAGCACATTATTATATATTTTCCTTTTAGTCACACATTCAACATTTTCATATACATTTGTATAAAACTCATCGCATAAAGAATACATTTTGCCATTTCTACTGTGCCCTCCCCTTCTTTGACTCAAAGTACCGATATTTTTGGGAATAAAGACCCCCCAAACTTCTAGGTCCAAGTTAATATGGAGTATCAGAAGATGGAATACTGTCCACTTTTCTCTATAAGAGCACACAACCAATGATAAAATGCTGATTATTAAATTGGCCTAGGAACCCCAAAAATATGGTGAATATGGTAAAATGATGGGCCATCCTCAAGAAGCCAGGCTCAGTGACTCTAGAAGAGAACATAAGGGATAACCATGAAGAAAATCATAACCTTTGATATCAAGCCATGCTATCTGTTTTTCACATTTAAAAGTATAGTCATCCTTTGCATTCATATGACAATAATAATCATTTCAAATTGTTCCACTGCATATTGAGAGAAAAAAAATTAATTCTGAAGAAAAAGCTGAATTAGAATGTTCCATTGAAAGAACCCGTCATGAGCCATGTTGCACTGGAATGCTGTCACAAACAAAATAAAGCAGTAAAATGATGCTAAAATGAGTAATGATTTTGAAAAACGGAGAGCTTAACGGAGTAACTTAAACATTTTTAGATGAGAAAAAAATTACCTCAAATATTCTCAGGTACATGACAGAACTATTACCATCCAGCCTTTTCTAAAATCGGAAAACAAGAGGGTAAATAAAAGGATATGCAAAAGGTGACGGTGAGTAGGTAGAAAAAAAAATTCACAAACAAAAAATAAAAAAAACGATGGGGATCACATAGAGTATACTTGGACCAGCTGAGCCAGGAAGAGATTCAAAATAAAGGTTACAATATTCTAAAATTGTTTGGAAGACATAATAGTCATTTACTGAACTAAACATGTAACTATAAGGATTTGACTGCATTTTTAACAGTTCTAAATTTGAGATAAAACACAACTGAATTTGAATTTAAATTAATTAATTTACATAATTCTATTTTGAATTATAATACCATTTTGTTGGGTTTTGGCTGGCATCAAGCTATCTACCACCCTATTTTACATTATGTTATAGTCAAAAACAGTTAATGGACGTTATTAGTCAGATTAAATAGTTGAATCTGTGTTAGAAAAAACTCTGATATTGAATACAGTAGGGGGTAAAACATTTTAACTAAAATAAAATTCTAATGAGTTTAAATATTGAAATGTTAAATGTAATTTCTCATTTTTATTTCTGGAATTTAAAACAAGAGCACAAAAGAAATATGTGTGTGTGTGAAATATTTGCATTATTTAAAAAAAAAAATTAATATATTTTTTTATTGATCTACAGTTGGGAATGTAGCCTGAAATATATCTCTGACCCCGGGAGCAAGGCATTGTGCCTTAATTTAAAAAATGGATAAGCGAGAGCCTGGAAACGTTATAATTTATAAAATTATAAAGTAATAATAAAAGTACAAATACAGCCTACTATTTAATGCTCTTTCTGGTTTCTGTGGTCACTGAGCCCAGAAACCTAATGACCTAGAAAAATGGGTAAAAAAAAAAATCAATATTTGCACGTATTATAAAATTAGTTTAACTTTGAAGATTCCATTAGATTTAAAGGTACTACAATTGGTATTGAATATTTGTTTTTTTTATCCATTCTGTAAAAAAATTGCCATATCTCTATTCTAAAGCTATGAATGAACTGCATTTAACATGTATTAAACGTTGTTTAGTGATGTCATTAGTTACATTCAGTGCTTGGCGATATCACATGACTCACAATCCTTTTCAATATATGTACCCCTACTATACAAATTTCTGAATTTTGGATGCAACCATGGAGTGCCATGACCTATGAAATTGCATTTCCTTTTGTGGTCACAGAATGCTTCGCTGATGTCTACTAACTTTATATTTTGTAAAAAGGGTGTATGTTTGTATATTTTTGAATTTGTTTTTCAAACCATTACTTTTTGTAAACAGAAAAACAAAAAAGCATGAAAAATAGTCCTTTTTTAAAAACTGATTTTCTATTAACCAATATAATGTTAAGAATCTTACCACAGGCTCATAAGTGCAATTATGAAATTCAAGAAAATGCAGGACAAACTCAACTATGTTGAAATAAAAGGAGAAGAGGATGGGGGTCAGAAAAGGCAGCATAGGCATCGAAATGAACAATCCGCTGGGAATTTAGTGATGAAAACGATTTTACCAATTGGCAGAATACTGCGTTTTGTCTTGGGTTGAATCTAGATCCGATGCCTAATGGATGATTTGCTTTTGGATCAGGCTTCAGATAAGCATGCATGCATATAACCATTTGGAGGATATTGAAAGTGCGCTTTATGCATGTATGATGCATTCTCAGTGGTAGCGGGTCATGCTAGTAGATGTACACAGGAAGATTATTTGACTCTAATTCATGCCGCTTGATAGAATGTGATAAAACATCTGACATGAGAGATAAGTTCCATTTTCATTTGAAAGAAGATCAGTGAGGAAGTAAGAAATTATAAGGAAAAATAAATGAGAGATGTTTCCCTTGACAAAATAAAAGAAGGAAGAGAAAATGCACAGATAACAAAAAAAAGATAACGAGAAAAGTTTAAGTGAAAAAACAAAATTTCTTAGCCCACCATGGACGAAAATGATTGGATAAGCTGAGCAACGCATGATGGGGAGCACAGATGGCTCTGAAACAAGGTTTGCACACATGATTGACAGAGAAAAAGAAGAGTTATTACAAAGATACATGCAACACACAAGACTGACTTGAGTTAATAACAGCAACATTGGTTGTGGCCATGCATTGGAGATATTCAGTACAGTGCTGTGGAAAGCATTACACTATTTGCACCACAGAATGAGGGCACAAGAACATAAATACAGAGAAGTTAGACAAAGTTGGTTCAATATGTAAAAAATGGGGAAGGTCCCCATAGGCTTTCTAGCCAATTTAGTATCGAAGGTAAATCATTTGATCGATGGATTAAAATCCTTCTAATCATTCAACTCGAAGGATTTAATTGTTCGATCGAACAATTATTCCTTCGATCGTTCAGTCGAACGAATTGCGCTAAATCCTTCGACTTCGATATTCGAAGTCGAAGGATTTAACTTCGAGGGTCGAATATCAAGGGTTAATTAACCCTCGATATTCGACCAATAGTAAATGTGCCCCTAAATGTAATTTTATTCCTAACTGAAGCACTACAACTGTTTTGTAATGTGTCTTTGCCTACATAAATCCATTATTTGATAGTTTCATGAAACCTAAAATTATTATTAAGTTAACATATAAATAACTATTTAGGTAATATAATCATGTTTTTTTCCCATGCAACTTTTCTTAGAAAAAGTCTCAGTAACAAATAGGGCTGGCTTTAGATTAGGACAGAAAGGGCATTTGTCCTTTACCATAACTGCCAAATGGATGATAAACATTGAGGGGGCCTGTACCATTTGCTAGATGCTTCCCATGTAAACATATGTGGTCAGCAGCAGTTATGGTGTAAGAATTTGGACATCTCTAATTACATAATTACCCTTTCCACATGCATCCAGAGTAAGGCACTAATTTTGGTGATGAAATGAGAAGAGATCAGTTACAGATTTCTGTAACAATCTACTGTTGCTCCTACTGCCACATACGCATGGGCACCTGTGTGCCATACTCTTGTCCGTTCACTCAATGATATGAGAAGCAAGTACACTTGTATTGTCACCAAGTATTTCCTTGAAAAAAAAGCTGCAGGGAGAAAATTTGTGAGCAATTTGGTCACATATGACATTACCTTTTTTTTTGAAGATCTATATTTAGCATATTCAAAACAATGGCAACACAATCAGCATCTTCTGAACCAAGGACAATACTGTGATTAGTGTCACACAAAGACCAAGAGACAGTACACCAAAGTACAGATTAAAAGCAGAAAAACAGCAAATTAGAGGGGAAAGGAAAGCTCTTGTAAAGATAAGCTGTCTCAAAATGTGACTTATCCCACTGTCTTTTATTTTGTCACATTTTGGCGAGTCTCCACCTTGCTTTCCAAGGAGGAGAAGGCATTTACTTACATCAAATAACCTTTCTATATATATCTCCTCATTGACCTTATCGCGCAGGACATCCTGAGAGTGGCGTACAAATGTCACGTAGGCATCGGCAACGTCCATTCCAGGTTTCTGTTAAAATAGAAAACAAAAAAAATTAAAAATAAATTAAAGGAAAACTTTTTTTAGAAATTCTCAGTCATTGAGGGGGAATCACAAAAGATTTCATAGGAACGTTAATAATGCCAATATTGCTTTTCAGCTGTAAGAGTTGTATAGTATAAAGGAAATGTTTGAGGGAATAATTCTGCCTATTGGGCTGGATATTTTATTAGTAACCCTTCTTGATATTCAAATAAAATGTATACAGAGGAAATGGCACAAAAGAGAAAATTTGGCTATGTTTTAAGCAGATACTTTTTTGTAGGCCATATTTTTGGGGGAGGAATGAACCACAAATAGTTCACCACCTCCTGGTGGTGGTTTACACTGTTTCTACATTAAGGATCACCTTTCATTTTAAGAGGTGCTCATCTTAGGGGGTTATTTATCTCAATATTTTCTGCTACAAACTCCGATCAAATCCACTCAGGTTTTTTTTTACGTTTATTTAATATTACATTTTCCCGAAAATTTGCTTTGCGGTAAAAAATCAGATTTTCACGATTTTCTGAGTTTTCATCTGAAAACTTTGGGGTATTGCATGAAACCCAGTACACATCAAAAAATCATTGGGACTCCTCCCATTGACTTATATACAACTTTAACAGGTCTAGATGCTGGATTTTCAGATTTTGACTTTTCCATCCTCAGGGTTTAACAAATTCCAAAAAATTTGTGATTTTTAAAAGTCTGATTTGGAGTTTAGTAAATAACCCCTTGGAGGCCCATTTACTTAGCTCGAGTGAAGGAATAGAGGGTAAAAAAACTTCGAATTTCAAATGTTTTTTTTGCCTACTTCGACCATCGAATGGGCTACTTCGACCTTCGACTATGACTTCGACTTCGAATCGAACGATTCAAATTAAAAATAGTTTGACTATTCGATAGTCGAAGTACTGTCTCTTTAAAAAAAAACTTCAACCCCCTAGTTCGCCACCTAAAACCTACCGAAGTCAATGTTAGCCTATTGGGAAGGTCCCCATAGGCTTTGCAATCTTTTTTTGGTCAAAGAAAAATCGTTTGATCAATGGATTAAAATCCTTTGAATCGAACGTTTCGAAGGTTTTTCGTTCGATCGTTCAATCAAACTATTTGCGGTAAATCCTTCGACTTCGATATTCGAAGGATTTCAATTCGGCAGTCGAATATCGAGGATTAATTAACCCTCGATATTCGACCATAAGTAAATTTGCCCCTGTTTGTGCACATACCTTTCAAATAATTTTTTAAAACCCTTCATGGAAGTAAAATATTATCACAGAAGGTATTTTATATATGTATATATATATATATATATATGTCAAAATAACATATAGTACTGAATTTCTTAACCTGTTTGTTACCTTTATTATGGACATAGAATTATATTATGCACCCCCAAACACTGAGGAATGGCTGCACATTATAACTATACAATTCACATCCTCTTCTAGATACCCCTTCAAGGTATTGCAGTAAGACAATATATTGGTAATAAGTAAAGCTCTCATTGGCTGAGAATAGCTGGTAACTCTGAGGTGCTGAAAGCAATAAAAGCCGGCAAAGATATGTATGAAAAAAATCCTTTGTTTGCTGCAAAAAATCCACGGCATGTTTTGATATTAAATATCTATTCATTTTAAAATCAAACAATTGCACTTACATTTATGATTAAGTTTTACCTTTCATCTCAAACCATAAATTTCTTGTAATATGAATTTGTCAGGCCCTGTAAATTGAAGTTAGTTAACACTCCAGAGTCATTTCTATGTTGACAATGAGGAGCATTTGGAGAACAGAACTGTAATTTGACTATTTTTTTGAAAATATATTTGCTACCATGCAAAGGGGGAGCAACGAATGTCCCCTGAATGTTACAACAATTCCAAACACTTGCTGAAACAATGACAAGGTACTAATTTGAAAAACAATGGGAAAAATCGAGATGCTATTCAAGGCTAGTGCTACATGTCCACGCTGTGTGCAATAAACTAATAAACACCAATTAGGAGATTCCACAACAAATACAAGACTGGTATCTTACAATATTGTTAGAGATAGGTGGTCATTTATCAAAATCTGATTTTTTAAGATTTTTTAAGTAAAAAAAAGTCTGACCAAACTAAAATCAACTATTTGGCCTTATTTATCACTGAAAAAACTTGATAGAATCAGTTTGAAAAAAAACTTGAAAAAATGTTTTTATTGTGACAAATTCCTGTGTTTTCGAGTTTTATGCCAAAAACGTTAGAATTTTTAGTGAAATCACTCGAAAACTCTGAATTTTGGCCAAACCTCAGCGCAGACCATGATATTGTCAAATTTGAAATGGGACCTTTGCCATTTACTTTTATGGATTTCTATAGGACATTGAGCTTGCAGATGGAGAATTTTTGGATTCAGACTTTTAGCAGCAGAATTTTTTTCCTCTAAAAATTCATGCTTTCTAGTGAAAATATTTTTCAAATTTTTTGAGTTTTTTCTATTAGGACTTTAATAAATAACCTCCTTAATGTTAGAACCATGGCTTAGGCTAGAATTTTTTTAATAACTCTTTTTTCTAAATTTGACTTTCCAAACTGATATCACAATATAAGCAAATACAAGCAAAACAGCATCTGTAAAACTAACAGTCCATATATGGTTAAAGATCTTGCACATGATATGTCAATCGAAAGTTGAATATTCACAGTGCTTAAGGCAATTTGTATATAAATGTTTATATGTCATGCAGATTGTGCATAATTATTCCCAATTCACGACCCAGACAGACTTTTTCTGTTATTCTACACCTATATGTGCATAATTCTTAAGGAATTTCGCTTTATAATTATTGTCACCTATGCAACAATAATGCAGTATTTTTTCTTTTAGTGCAGAATTTTTTTTTCATTTCTAAGATTTCAAAACAACTTCCGCAAAACAATAGCAGGTTAATTATAGTCTTTTATTTCACACTTGTTAATAAGTGCTACTCACGAACATAACCATGTAACTCAATACAGTTTTTTCTTTTGTTTCTTCCATTAAAAATCATTCTACATTAACTAATGTTAGCCTAAAGCATTAAAAGTTACCAATAGAAACCCAAGCAAACAAAGTATAATTTATCATCTAATTCAACTCTTAATGGGGCATGATTATATATTGATTTATTCAAATGGCTGGTAGAAAATATGTCACGCGAGGACGCTTTACAAGAAATAGTAGTTTATATTTTAAATCACAGGTTTATCAAATAAAATAAAATACTGACTGTACAAATGATGGCAAAAGGCTAAAAAAAATCCCAAATTTGTATGAACTTTATAATTTAGCATTTAGTTTAAATAGCTTGTTCTTAAATAAGCAGAGGGATCTGTAATTATGAATGTGATATATACTTGCAGGTAATTGTGCAAATTTAATGTGTAATAGATTGCAGTTTTCTCAATAAAATCTGATATTCAACAATTAATAGGTATCAGTGTAAAGTGATCCCAAAGGGGTCATTAATGAACTCTTTAACTATGCATGGGAATAAAAAAATATGTGGAGAAAAGTGCTAAAGCTGAGTTCTTATAATTTGTAATTGTTTTAATCATAACTTTAGTGAACTGTGTCTTTTTTTTTGTTAAACCAGATGCAAATATGTCATATAGCTTAATTCAAATTACTTTAATTATCAAATTAAAGTTTATTGAAAAAAATCTTGAAAATACTTGGAAAGATTATTGTATTAATAATTAAAATCAACTGGACTTGCTGTGTTTTTCTTGGAGACGTTTCACAACGTTTCTGTTGAAACCCCAATTTGACATGGTCATTTTTTTTTATTTTATCTAGCAATGAATGAAAATACGGCCTATTTATATCTTGATTAAAAAAATTCATTTTTTTTTCAAAGAGCCAAGGCTCATTTATATTAAGTTTATGGGTGAATTATCGTGAAAAAAATTAAAAACAGTGTTTTTTATTTCAGCTGAAAATATAATTACGATTACAGACTTCCTCATATAAGTCTTTTCTCCTTCTTGAATATATTTAATATAGTTAAAGAAAATATTTTTCAAAGTGCGAGTGCATATAATATAGAATGTTACTCGGGTCATATGTCTTTAAAGAACAACATATTTCTGCAATATTGAAAATGTTATAAAATGTATGAGAAGGTGCTGTATTTTGCAATGTTGGGCACTTCAGCATGTTCAGGTGGCAGGGGGTTTAACAGAATATTTAGATAAGTAGTTAAGTATTAATTTTAATCACAAAAACTAGAGTTCATTTCTGAAGCTAGAGTGTTTAATAATGAATTTGCTTGAAGCACTGGGCGTCTATGAAAGTTAACCATTGCATACAAAGCTTTCAGTCAATATTCATGTGCTTAACCTCAATTTAAATGCAAATTTTACCCAAAGTATAAGTGTTTTACCATCAGACTGAAAGCTGCTTCCATTACACAGACATGTACAACCCAAACCACTTTAGTAAAATAAATCACTGAACACAGTGATAAAAATAGGACTGCCATTATACTACAGATCAAAAAGAAATAGATTATTTGATGCTGAACTTGTTCTTATTTGTAGACATGAAACCAAGCCCCTAAAATTGTCAGAGTCATAGACCAATTCATCTTTCAAACACAAAGAGTAAAACCGTACATTCCCAAGCACTAGAAAAAAATAATTAACTAATCTAAATTAATTCCACAAATTACAAGACTTGTAGAATTTTGCAACATGCAAATCATAACAAAAACACACCACGTTCTGTATACACAAAATACCAACAGATAAGTAATACTTACTGGTACATCCACATACTTGGAAGCTGCTTTCACCTTAAAGGAAAAAGGACAGTTAAAGAGATCTATTTTACTCTTCTTGTTTCAGAATAATCATCGGGAGATCATACAATATATGATATAAAAGAATTTTGCAATATTAGAATATAAAAACTGTTGTGTTCAGTTCTCATCTGCCTTTAAAAGCAAATTATGTTGAAAGGTATTGTGGTTAGACGTTATTGCTTCAAAAGAAATGAGCCATTGTTTCAGCAACATGTGAGGGGAATATTATATTTTGTTTCTGCTAAGAATTCAAATTTTTGACAATAAAGTGATTATAACACAATCAGGTCAGAAGCCACTTTGCCAAAACAACACAACAAAGTCTGGACTCAGAGTTACCAGAAGTTTTTTGGGGTTTGCTAGTAAAAAAACTGCAGCAACAAACAGGTTCAAAGCATATTTCAGTTTCAGTGCAGATAGAATATTACATTGCTCTGCTACATGATTCAGCCATGCAAAATAGACTACCAGTATTATAGATACATAATCAATTGTTTACAATGCAAACCATAGGAATATATGTCAGAAAGAGAATGGACTTACAGTAAATGACAGGAATGAGGAAAATAATGTCCCTTCATCATATCTGGAGAGTTTAGACAGAACTCCTTCTAGAATAGTGACAAACTAGTAATAAAGAAATAAACCAATTAATTGTTAAGCTATTTAATAACATGGAGGAATAATA
Organism: Xenopus laevis; assembly: GCF_017654675.1. Classification (NCBI taxonomy): domain Eukaryota; kingdom Metazoa; phylum Chordata; class Amphibia; order Anura; family Pipidae; genus Xenopus; species Xenopus laevis. The sequence goes on along the minus strand of NC_054378.1, from coordinate 125,163,288 downwards.
CAATCCACTAAAATGCCAAGAATCTGTTTTAATTCAGTAGAATGTAATATAACATTGTTGTATTAAAAAATAAAAAAGTCATTGGTGTTGGTGTGGTATGACTCCAAAATACACAGTTCACAACAAAGTACAATATAGGGACAGATTAATCAAAGGTCAAGGTGAATTTCGAATAAAAAAAAAATTGAATTTCGAGCTTTTTTTGTGTACTTTGACTAGGGAATAGTCCAAATTCGATTCAAATTTGAAAAAAATTTAAAATTTGAATATTGAAATTTATCATGTACTGTCTCTTTAAAAATTCGACTTTGACAATTTGCCATGTAAAAACTGTTGAATTGCTGTTTTAGCCTATGGAGGACCTCCTAGAACCTATTTGGAGTCAATTGGTGGACTTTGAAAAATCAAAGTTTTTTTGGGAAAATGCTCTATGATTTTAATTTGGCTGAATATGGACCTATTCGATCAAAAATGGACCTATTCGACAAAAAAAACTTTGATTTAATTTTGGTTGGTCTTTTTGAATTCGAATTTTGAAGTTTTTTCAATTCAAAATTCTACCCTTGATAAATATGCCCCATAGTGTATATAATCTACTGACACATCTGGTGGTTACTTTAACTTTAAAAAAATAAGACAGACAAACTTCATTTAGACCTATGCATAGGTCTTGAATTTGGTTGGCATTAAATGCCTTTTAATGGCCCATTTTGCAAGCTTTTGTAACACCCAACCATGTTTTTGCCATGGAATGTAGCATTTTTACCATAAATTTGAGTCAAGTCCCTTTAGATAATGGGTTATAACTCTCAATTGACTGTGGTTAAAATTCTGGGAGCACATCTGATCTACCAAGTCATAAGGAGTCATAAGCCATAAAAAGTTGCTTATAATATGATCAGTCTTGCACACACAAGTAGTTGTTATGAGAAAGAGTACAGAAGACAAATGTAGGTGCTTTAAGGGCAATTTTGGGTGTTCTGAACCTGCAAATTTAAACACCTTGAAAAAAGCAGTGGAAAAAGACCAAAATAAGCACATGTACCACTGCCCTAAAAGCCAATTAGTTGCAAAGGTCCTTGGATTACACAAATTAAGAAAGTGCACATATAAAACTCCAAACAGATGATTAGTGCAAAAGTACTTTAAATATCAAGCAATCATTTTACAGATTAAAACTCAACAATATACTCAAAGAGATTGGAGTACATAAACTGGCCCCTTCAACTGGGAGATTGGAGCCTAGGCTAGCATTAACAGGGCGACTGTATTCTCAAAGATGTACTTTAGAAGTTCAAAGTGGGCTTGAGTCCTAATGAATAGCCAGTGACTTGTAGATAAGAAACCTTGTAGATAAAAAACCTTCTTCCTTTATCATGTAAGGAAGAAACAGAAACTGGCCTGGGCTGTGTCCACAATATTCTTTGTCAAAAACATTGGGGAGACCTATTACAGTCATTCATCCAAGATCAAGATTCTTTTTTAATCTGTGTCTAATAACAAAAAAAAAACCTTCTTCAGTAGAACGATAAATATAATAATAATAAATACAGGTATGGGACCTGTTATTCAGAATACTCAGGACCTTGGGCTTTCTGGATAATGAATATTTTCGTAATTTGGATACCTTAAGGGGCAGATTTACATATGGTCAAATTCCAAGGGTTAATTAACCCTCCATATTCGACTGCCGAATGTAAATCCTTAGACTTCGAATATCAAAGTCGAAGGATTTCCCGCAAATAGTTTGATCGAATGATCGAACGAAAAATCGTTTGATCGAACGATTAAATACTTTGAATTGTTCGATTCGAAGGATTTTAATCCATCGATCTAACGATTTTTCTTTGACCAAAAAATTGTTAGAAAGCCTATGGGGACCTTCTCCATAGGCTAAAATTGCACCTAGGTAGGTTTTAGGTGGCGAAGTAGGGGTCAAAGTTTTTTTAAAGAGACAGTACTTCGACTATCGAATGGTTGAATGATTTATTTTTTTTAGTTTGAATTGTTCGATTCGAAGTCGAAGTCCTAGTCGAAGGTCAAAGTAGCCAATTCGATGATCGAAGTAGCCAAAAAAAACATTCAAAACTCGAAGTTTTTTTTATTCTATTCTATTCACTTGAGCAAAGTAAATGTGCCCCTAAATCTTTTAGAAAATCATGTAAACATTAAACAAACTCAATAGGCTGGTTTTTGTTCAAATAAGGATTAATCATACTGTATCTTAGTTGGGATAAAGTACAAGCTACTGTTTTATTATAACACTGAAAAAGGAAATTATTTTTTAAATTTGTATTATTTGGATAAAATGGAGTCTATGGGAGAGAGCCTTGTCTTAATTCTGATCTTTCTGGATAATGAGTTGGCAGATAACAGATCTCATTCCTGTACTAAGAATACATTTTTCAGAATAGTTATTTAGACTTTATTTAATTCTAGCTTGATTTCATGACAAATGGTTGCTATCCATGATAACCTGCTAAAACAGCATTGGGTATTTATATTTAGTTCCACATGTGTAATGACATGGACATTTAAAAAAAAAAAAATGTAGATTATAAAATAATGGAATTATTAGAGAATTTAAACTTTGATGACATTCAAAACAGATTTACACTTAGTACATCATTATATATTTAAAAAGTCTGCTTCTGCAACATCATAAATGACAATATATAAGGCACCAAAGAAAATCACAGTACTTTATAAATGCAAATTGTTTAACATTGAGGCTAAAGATCCAGCATATAAATAGCAATGTGTTTTGTTAATCCCTGTTTAATAAATACATAATAGGATTTCAGTGGGTCATATTTCCTTATGCAGAAAATTACCTTTGCCACTAAGAGTGTGATCATCTCTTTAACTGTTTCTTCAATTAGCTCATCGATTTTCGAGTGATATTGGTGCTAAAAAGAAAAACACAGAAGGGCAATTTTTAGAACACAGTAAACAAGAGCAAGGAAGTTATGCTTTTTTCCAAAGTAAAATTTGAATGCTACCTTTTAATTTTAAGGGGCAGATTCACTAACTTCGAGTGAAGGATTCGAATGAAAAAAATTCGAATTTCGAAGTATTTTTTGGGTACTTCGACCATCGAATTGGTTAAATTTGTTCGAATTCGAACGAAATCGAACGATTCGAAGTAAAAATCGTTCGACTATTCGACCATTCGATAGTCGAAGTACTTTCCCTTTAAAAAAAACTTCGACCCCCTACTTCGGCAGATAAAACCTACCGAAGTCAATGTTAGCCTATGGGGAAGGTCCCCATAGGTTTGCTAACCTTTTTTTGATCAAAGGATTTTCCTTCGATCGTTGGATTAAAATCGTTCAAATCGTTCGATTCGAAGGATTTAATCGTTCGATCGAACGAAAAATCCTTCGATCGATCGATCGCAGGATTAGCGCTAAATCCTTCGACTTCGATATTCGAAGTCGTAGGATTTCAATTCAAGGGTCGAATTTCGAAGTATTTTTAACTTCGAAATTCGACCCTTAGTGAATCTGCCCCTAAGTGTATCAACTGTGAACAAAAACTGTTAATTAACCTGACTATCCTTTTTGGAGAATTAATCCACTACAAAACATGTAGTTCTACAATTTCTTTTTGTTTTATCTCAATGTCTGGTAGCAAAAACAAGAAAAATTAAGATGAGGTGTCGTTTAACATATAAATAACATATTTAAATAAAAGAATAATGAAAAATATATCTCAAAAGATTCCTTTTCACTTACTTGCAATAATGTCTATTTAAAATGCTAATTAAGTCAAAACAATGCGCATGTTGACAGAAGGGAGAAAAGGAAACTGATATAAATGCTAATCATACATCAGGGAGTGAGAGGTGACACTACCGATGGAAATGTTAGAAACACTTACCCACTATTTAGCAAACTTTCAGATGATTGAGAACAGAAAAAAGAGGAAGGTACAGTAGACATGGAAAAGAATAAATTGAGGTAAAATATGTTTAATGAAAACAGAAACAAAATGAAAAAATGGAAAATTAGAAATAAGAAAATGAGTGGCGTAATGAAAAGATGAGAAGGTAGCAGGATTAATAATAAAAAAGTAAAAACTAGGACTTATTATTGATCATTTTAATTGAGTGCTGTGCTGGTAATAAAGGCTGAGCTTTTTTTGTAAAAAAATAAGTTTTAAAAATGGGAAAGTAACAAAAGTTGCAATCAAAAATGAAATCACACTAAAAGTGTTGTCTTTGTCTTTACTAAAAAAAACTGTATACCCTCTGGCTGAAAAGTTACAAAACATTTTCATGGGTATGCAAAAAATTATCATCACTAACATATTAAATAATTGCAATGGAAAACCTTTTGCATCACACAAATATAATCAATGCATTACATTTAGATAATTTATCTTTTAGCACAGTATATGTGAAGTAGAAAACAATTAACAAGATTCTATAGAACATTTATTATTCACTATCGTATTATTCATTTGTAAACCACATAAATTTGTCCTCTAAAAACAAACCAAACTATACCTGAAATTGATCAATTTAAACATTTTGGGGGTTATTTAATAAACTCCGAATGCAAAAATCACCAACAATTCTTGATTTTTTTATATAAAATTGGACTTATAAAAAATAAATTTTTCGGAATTTACTAAACCTCGAGGATGGAAAAGTCTGAATCAGAGGCATTTCAGACCTGTCGAGGTTGTATATAAGTCAATGGGAGAAGTCCCAATAATTTTTTGATGTGTGCTGGATTTCGTGCAATACCCTGAAGTTTTCTAAATTTTTGGGTAAAAAAACATAAGAAATCTGAGTTTTCGGGTGAAAAATCCAAAAACATGAAAATCAGAAAAATACGAAAAATCTTTAAAATCAAATGAAAAAAACCTGTGCGGATCTGGTCAAAATTTTTTTCAGAAAATATTATGATAAATTCAGACTTTGATAAATAACCCCCTTTATTTACATATGACCCACCATATCCTGTCTCTTGGGGGCACAGTTAAGGTCCCTGGTTTGGCAAATTGGCAAATTGAAAGTAGAAAAATGCAAGTTAATTCCTCAGTTTCTACAGTTTTGATTTTTTTTTCTGATTATGGTTTAAAATATACAGATTTATTTTTTTTATCACATACTGGTTTCTTTGAAAAAAAGAATTTCCAAAAAAAAATACAAGGAAAAATTAGTGGGAAAAAATCACAAAAAGAAAAACAAAAGCAACCGACTGCATAAACACAAGTGAGTTCAGAAACTAGATTAATTTTGCCTGGACACAATACCCAAGGGATCATAATTATGTCTTTGAGGTTTATTTATTAAAGGTTGGATTCAAGTAGTTTTACCATGACTAAACTCACAAACTCTAAAACCATGATTGTCATTGAATTCATTAAAAGTTCAGATTATAAAAAATACTAACCAAAAAAAGTGCTGAACGATCCAACCCCCCCAAAATTAATTAACCCTTGATATTTGACCATCAAAGTAAAATCCTTTGACTTTGAATATCGAAGTCGAAGGATTTACCGCAAATACTTTTCCTTCGATCAAAAAAAGCTTAGAAAGCTTATGGGGAAGGTCCCCATAGGCTAACATTGATGCTCGGTAGGTTTAAAGTGCCGAAGTAGGTAGTCAAAGTTTTTTTTTAAAGAGACAGTACTTTGACTATCAAATAGTCGAACGATTTTTAGTTCGAATCGTTTGTTTCGAAGTCGTAGTCGAAGGTCAAAGTAGCCTATTCGATGGTTGAAGTACCCAAAAAAAATTAGAGATTCGAAGTTTTTTTACTATAAAATCCTTCCCTCGGGCTTAGTAAATGTGCCCCTTAATAAATTTGGAGTTTTTAGAGCTTTTTATAAAATAAAACTACAAATTTTTCATGATTCATGGAAAAAAATCATAATTTGATTGTTAGTAAATGGACCCCTTAGTATAAATTGGAATTGCATGTTTCTTGCATATAATTTCAGCATTATATAGCTGAAAATGTCTCTCCATTTGTAAATGGGATAAAACACATAAACTGAAAGTTGCCTATCATGTCCAAACCACAGAAAAAAAGCTATTGTTTTGTTCCTCTATTGTGGTGAATTTCAAAATGTGTGTAATGCTGAAGCAAATACTTGCAGCCTTTGACACAGTTGACCACACACTCCTCCTAGATATTCTACACTCATCTGGCATTTGTGACACTGCTCTTTCATGGTTTACATCTTATCTGTCTGACCGTTCCTTTAAAGTTTCCTTCTCTAACTCTACTTCTACTACTTTCCCACTCTCTGTTGGAGTTCCTCAAGGCTCTGTTCTTGGCCCCCTGCTGTTCTCGCTCTATACAACTTCACTAGGAAAACTCATTCAGTCATTTGGACTTCAGTATCACCTTTATGCTGATGACACCCAACTCTACTTGTCTACTCCTGATCTTTCTAATTCTGTCCTTTCCCAAGTCACAGACTGTCTCTCTGCTGTCTCCTCCTGGATGTCACAGCGCCACCTGAAACTGAACCTTTCTAAAACAGAACTCATTATATTTCCTCCAAGATCTTCCCCTGTCCCTCAGATATCACTCACTGTAAACAACACCACCTTTCATTCCACCACACAGGCACGCTGCCTAGGAGTCATCTTAGACTCTCATCTGTCTTTTTCACCACACATTCAAACACTTGCAAAATCTTGCCGTATTCAACTGCGCAACATTGCTCGAATACGACCCTATCTCAGTTCAGAATCAACTAAAACTGATTCAGTCTCTCATCATCTCCCGCCTTGATTACTGCAACTTACTCCTCACAGGTATTCCAACAAGTCACCTTTCACAACTCCAATCTGTTCTAAACGCGGCCCCTAGACTCATTCATCTAGCTCGCCGCTCAACATCAGCTGCTCCCATATGTATGTCCCTTCACTGGCTCCCAATCTCTTCTAGAATCAAATTCAAATTACTTACACTCACATTCAAGGCCCTTAATAATGAAACCCCTCCCTACATTTCATCTCTAATCTCCAAATACACTCCTTCACGAAACCTACGCTCTGCTTCTGATCTTCGCCTCACTTCTCCTCTCATCACTTCTGCCCATTCTCACCTACAAGACTTCTCTCGGGCTTCTGCTTTTCTCTGGAACTCTCTGCCACAAGCTGTCAGACTTTCTCCTTCCTTCCAAACTTTCAAGCGCTCCTTAAAGACCCATCTGTTTAAAGAGGCTTATTCAATGTACCTTAATTAATCATTGCTGTATCAAAAATGACAAAATGTTTATATAATCCTAATGTCTCAATTGTACCCTAACCTTTTAGTTTGTAAACTCTAATCTCTAGGTCCTTCTAACCCTATTGTACTCTGTAATCCTTGTCTGTTATCCACCATTTATTCCCTGTTTGCTATAACTGCAGTAAAGCACTGCGTATCTTGACAGCGCTATATAAATAAATGATGATGATGATGATGATGATGATACTTGGCAAATCTCAAGATCCTTTCTTATCATTATTTGTATAATATCTATACTACTTCCTAGAAACAGATTTGGAGATTAGCCTTTCACTGTTAAACTAAAAGCTTACATACTGAGGTCTGTAAATTATATAAGCACAAAAACCTATGCAAAAATTAGTAAAATAAATACAGCATTTATACCACCTCAGTCACCTCTGCTATGGTGAAACTCAATAGAAAAAAGGTGGCACGAAAATAATGGGGTAAGAAGCAGTGTAAAAATGGAATAAGAAGTGGTTATGGGGATTGACCGGAGAATTTGCCAGAATTTTACAAACCTTGATAAATTCTCCAAATTTAGTTTAAAAATGATGTCTGACATTCTGATGGCTTTGTTGGGTGTATTTGAAGAATGCTTGATATCAATGGATATCAGTACGAACATCAGCGCACACAGTGGGACCTTCTCCATTGACTTATACAGGACCTTAAAAGCTTTTCAGATGTTGGCGTTTCGGATTCGGAGTTTTCAGACCATTGGACTTGAATAAATATCGAACAATTCGTAGTTTGTTTGTTTTTTCGGTCTGAAAACTATTAATTTTTCTTAGTTCGGATATTTGGAGCTTGATAAATAACCCCCTAAAATTGATCCAACTGATGTATTGATTTGTCTGATTCCACAGACCAATTCATATGAATTGCTTAAAATCTATTTGTTTGAATGTGTATATTTATTTCCTATCTAACAGAGAAATATCTTTTTTCAAAATATTTTATTTACTGTACTCATAAAGGGTAAGGTAGACACTAGCCTAATTTATGGATGGGGGCACTCATGTCAATAACATAAAAGATATAAATGAATAATTAGTGGGAAAAACTTAAATGCCTAGTACCTGTATAAAATCTTCCTGTTTTACAAACATTTAACATTATTTTTATTTTCTCTTTTACATGCAACCTGCCCTGTCTAATTGTGGTATATAAAATGGTACAATAATTTATTCATGAAAAACACAGTAGTTAGGAATTTCAGAGATATGATAAATAAATTATATATATAATTATGATAATATAAATAACAGGTGGTATTACAGTGTGTTTGTAATTGTGGGCTTGGTAGCCATATGAGCTAAAGAAAGAAAATCTAAAAAGTAAAAACTATGTAAAACATAAATAAATAAATAATATAAATAAATGAAGAAAACATAATGCTGACAATTTAAATCTGTATATCCATTTACTACTCCAAAAAAATTGTTGTGGGGAAATCAGCACAATTTGCTTGATTTGTGACCTGTGGTCAGAGGGGACATTAATGATCCCAGCGGATGGAGTGTGAGCACCCCCCTTTCACCACTTCCCATGCACCACCCTCTGCATTTAGCACCATATCAGTTATCCAGAACTCAATGATGAGTTTAGTGGCAGGAGGCACAACTAGCCCTGTCCTTCTCACCAACCCTAAGGACCAGGCCAGATGCAAACTGCACCTCCTGCTTCTTCATATGGGGAATGGGGCAAGTAGGGGCAGGAGGGAGGTACCTATGTGCCTCTTACTGCCCTTCACTAATACAGAGCTAACTAATGCAGGGATGGATAATGGAGCCCAGTGGCCTACGGTTACACCCAAATGAAGCACACAAACTGCAAAAATGGCAGATTGTAGCCTTTGTCTTTTGCATGCTGCATTTAGGAGACATCAGTTAAGGCATGAACAACACTACTTTCTCAAGTTAAAAACCTTTATTCATATTTTTGAGACACAGACCAAATAAAAATATTTCAGGTCTCTATGAAACCCTTTTTTAAGCTGGAAACATTGATTTATGGTGATCTATGTCCAAAAATGTCAATAAAGGCTTTTTTTTAATAAAGAATGTTTCATTGAATTGTCTGGTGACCATCATTGGGTGTGAACTCTGAGACTGTCCAGTAGGACATTTGTTAGTCTAAAAAAAAAGATTATGATAAAGAGTATAGAATAATATTGACTACATGCAAATCATAATAAAAGTTGCAGAAAAGAGTTTCTCTGAGTTGCAGTTCAGCCAACTGTACTAAAAATAAGGTGATGCTTTAATTGGGATTCTTGCCAATAAAATGACAAATGTCTGGATAATTTAAAAGTATATATCCAGCTCTAAATGTAACAAGCTTGGATTGAAGTCATAAGTAAAAATAAACAACAGCATATATATATAATATATGTATATATACATATATATATATATATATATATATATATATATATATATATATATATATATATATATATATACTGTATATATATATATATATATATATATATATATATATATATATATATATATATATATATATATATATATATATATATATATATATATAGTACTCAGATAATTAATAGTACAAATTCGGGAGGGGTACAAACTGGACTCTGATGGAATATAAGCATCTATTTAAAGATCTACTTATTTGACCATGCCAATGAAGTGTAAAGTTAACAACCCTTGTGGTTGGTTAATATATTGATATGGATGCTTGACCCACAGGCCAAGGACTGGATCATAAAGAAAGCCAGTGAAAGCTTTAATTTGCAGACTACATTAAATCCATACAGGTATGGTATCCGTTATCCAGAAATCCATTATCCAGAAAGCTTAGAGTTACAGAAAGGCTATCTCCTATATACTTCATTTTATCCTTATAATCCAAATTCTTCTTATTATTTCCTTTTTCTCTGCAATAATAAAACAGTAGCTTGTACTTGATTCCAACTAAGATATAATTAATCCTTATTGGAAGCAGAACCATATTATTGGGATTATTTAATGTTTACATGATTTTCTAGTAGATTTACAGCCAAATTACAGAAAGATCCATTATCTGGAAACCCCCATGTCCTGAGTATTCTGGATAACAGATCTCATATCTGTATAGTAAAAAATACTTGGCTGTGCCTAGGTAACTGAAGGATCCTGGCAATTTTGCATTTTATTTCACTCTGCGTTAATAAAAAGGGAGGAATACTGGTGATTGAGTTCCGATAGCAGAAAATCTGTCTACCTTACTGTATTGTCACTTCCAATGCATGTTGTTCTAAGGATATAATGCTTTTATTAAAATAATTAGATATCAGCAACAGAGACTATGACACAGTACTAGGAACCGAAATAAAAAGAAAATGTTTTTCTTTTATCAAATCTAAAGTTTTATACTAACCAAAATGTAAATTTTTAGTTTTATATTTTTTCAGATGAATACTTCAATACCATACGTTTTGGCAGGGCTGCTCTTGCCATGAGACAGGGTGAGAACCTTGCTTTGGGCGGCAGTGATCGGCCAGTTACCAGGACTGGCACAAAAAGCCTCCTTTGGTAACCGTAAGACATGAATTTCCATTTTTTAAGCACCAATTGCAGTAGCAATTATGCCCCCCTCACCCGCTTCAATGCTACAGTTCTAAGCTTATTTGGCAGCAGACCCAGAATTGCTGCTGTGAGTTGGTCAAACCCTTGTACAAACCTGAAAAAAGGGGGCTCAACAATTCCTAGTACAATAAACACTTGCAAAATAGTAGTCACCTATAAACTGGTGCTCTGAGACCCACATTTGTCTCAGTCTCAGATCACACAACTCAGAACCATGTGTACGAATATTAAATTGACTGCCCAACTTATAAAGATGCATAACAAAATCATGGGAGCAAATTCCCTAAGATTCGTAGTTGCGCCAGGCGTAACTTCGCCGCACTTCGCCACACTTCACCAGGCGTAGTTTCGCCAGCGCTTCGCAAATTCACTAAAATCCGAAGTTGCGCTCAGGGGTAGCGTAAGGTTGCGAAGTTGCGCTAGCATTGATTCGCTAAGTGAAGCAAAGTTACGCTAGCGAAGGCTAATTTGCATACGGCGCCAAATTCAAATTTCAATGGAGGAATACGTATCAGCACTACAAATGCCTAGAAAACCTTTAAAACATCAAATAAAATTTTTATTTTGCCCTACACATGTGCCCACTGTATAGTTAAGTTGCCATGAGTCAGGAAATGTAGGGGGGAAGGAGGGGAGCCCCAAAATTTTTTTGATCTTTTTCAGCCTATCACCCATAATGTAGAAAACACGCCAGCGTTTTTTGGGACTTAGAAAAAATTTTGACTTTTTTTGAAGCAATCCCTATCTACTCTATTGCGCTTCGCCTGGTCTGAGGTGGCGAAGGAAGTCTAGCGTAAAATGTAGCGTTCAGTACACTGCGCGCGTAGTTACGTCCGTATCGAAACTTCGCCAGGCGTAAGGGTACGAAGTTACACTAGCGAATCTACGCCAGCGTTCGTTAGTGAATATGCGCAGTAACGAAAATGCCAAACGCTAGCGAAGTATCGCTAGCGTTCGGCGCTTCGGCGCTTAGTGAATTTGCCCCATGGTGTTTAAGAGGGACAACTCTTCCTCAGGAAAGTTGAGTGTATTTCAGAGAGAGAGAGAGGATGGGACGGGCAAACTTGTATGGCTGGGTGTGTCAAAAAAATAAATAAAAATTTTTGGCAAACGAAACGGGTCAAATTTGACCAATCGTACTAAGGCTTTAAACATGTAAGAAAAACTAGGGGGCACATTAACTTAGGGTCTAATATCGAGGGTTAATTAACCCTCGATATTGGACCGTTGAAGTTAAATCCTTCGACTTCGAATATCGAAGTCGAAGGATTTAGCGCTATTCGTTAGATCGAAGGAATAATTGTTCGATTAAATTGATTAAAATCCTTCGAATCAAACGATTCAAAGGATTTTAATCCATCGATCGAACAATTTTCCGATCAGAAATTGGCTAGAAAGCCTATGGGGACGAAGTCGTAGTCGTAGGTTGAAGTACCCAATTCGATGGTCGAAGTAGCCAAAAAAATACTTCGAAATTCGAAGTATTTTTTATTCTATTCCTTCACTCGAACTAAGTAAATGTGCCCCTAGATGTAGCAGACCGTTATTAGAGCATTTCACACTCATATTTACTTGGTTGAGTTAAAGGACACGCAATGAGCTTTTTTTATCTAGTTGGGGTGATTATAAAATCTTTCTTGCCCTGATACCACATAATCATCCACCCTTACAGTTCCATAAGATGTAGAGGAAATGTTTGTATCCTTCTGGGTTTTGTAGCACTTTATTATTTCATCCCTTTCAAAACCTTTTTTTATAACTCACCACTGTTTATATAGGTTGTTACTCTCAAGGACTACAGTGGAACCTTAAGAGCGATGGATTGTTTTAATACTGTATTAAAACTGTCATTATAAATAATAGCTAAGAATATTTTAATAATGTAGCTGGTGCAATGTATGTTATCAAAATCACCCATTATTATTTGTATGGTCAAATTAAGCTAATATTTTATACAAAATAACTGAATTTTGTAGTCTTTTTTTAAAAAAAATCAAGGGCTATTTTGAAGATTGGGAAAATGATTCAAGGTTCCAAGTTATTCAGATTTCTTCCAACTTTGCCTATCATTCCAATTAGACCAAAAATATAAGCGAAATATGTTTGCTTGCTGGAATTTGCTAATCATATTACTTCTAAAGGGAGGGTGAGGAGCTCATGTTTGGAAGGAGTTCCTGTTTGAATAAGTCACCCTTCACACCCAGTGACAATTTTTGAAATGCCGCTGCAAATATGGGATGTCAATGACATTTTGTAACTTTGACCACATTATGTTACTTCTTTGTCAACTTAATTTATTTTTGACATGGCAGGAGACTTATGGCATTATTTACTAAAACTCAACTTTTTCCAGTTTTTTAAATAAAAACAAACTCGACCTAACTCCCATAAATGAATTTAGCTTATTTATAAAGAAATCAGTTAGAAAATGTTGGGTCAGGAAAAAAACTTGAAAAAATTGTTGAATTGTTGATAATTTGAATTGCAGAACTTTTTCAAACTGTCGCGCAACAAACTTGAATTTGTTGACCTTGTTGCCCAAAACTCTTAATTATTCACGTTTTCGAGCAAAAACCAGCATAAAACACCCAAAAATCGTGAAGGCAACAAACATCTTCAAATGGTTAAATGGATCTCTGCCATTGACTTTTACATGATTTTGACAGGTTTTAGCTGGAGTATTTTTGGATTTGAATTGTTAGCAGCTTCGGTGTATAATAAATCTCATTTTTAGAGTGCAAAAAAAAACCAAATTTTTCGAGAGCTGCTAAAATTTGAATCTGAAAATACTCCAGCTAAAACCTGTCAAAGTCATATAAAAGTCAATGGCAGATGTGCCCTTTTAGAATTTTTTTGCCTTAGTTTTTTTGCCTTCATGATGTTTAAGGGTTTTTGGAGCTGTTTGATGTTTGATGCCCTTGCTGTCTATCTTGAACTCACAGAATGAGTTGTTTGCAACAATTAAATTAAGTCACCTCCTTAATTAATTCCCCCCCACAAAAAAAAAATATATATATATATATATATTTTAAAGCGTTTGCTAAAAAATTATTTTGGCAAAAAATGATTTTTTTTCTCAAAATCTTACAATTCTTTAAATTGTATTTTCTAATTTCATGGATGTCCTGTGGAAACAAGTTCTTTGTTATGCAGTGATGTCAAAATGTGGTAGGTGCCAGCGCGAACTACTGTATTTTACTATTTTTGTAGCAAAATACAAAAATAGACATTATTTACTTTGTTATTTATAGCTGGTAAAAGTTGGTAAGTTTTGATGCAGGCACTTAATATGGGCCAAAGAAATCAATTTGGCTAACATAAAAAAAAAAGCTTTTTCACGCACAAAAATCACATTCTAAGAGGTGAATATTAAGTTATAGAAATGTCTTTGTATGGTATATAGTTCTTGTAATGATACCTCTGCATTCAGTATATTTGCTTCCAAAAATCCTAGTGGCACCAGCTTCAAAAGTACCTTTGCTATAATTGCAGAAGCAATTACAAAACAAAGAACATGACCTTGTAAGCATTGTATTTAATTGCAACCTTTACCAAGGTATAGTATTACTATATTGCTAAATCTCATAAACGGAAGTATTAACAGTTTTTTTTAGAACATTGAGGTATTTTAATGTCTCATTCATGTTAGGAAGCACACAACATCCCAAAGCTGTTGACATACTGTCAGATGCAATGAATTGAAAGTCAGGTAAAATTCAACTCCGAATAACAAAATCAGAATAAATGAAGCAAGACAAAACAAAAACATGGAGAGACAGAACTTATACGACGGTGAAACAGATGAATAAAATGAAAGGGAGAAGCTTTGTTTCTTTTACTATTATAGAAACCGAATACGATTTGTGACTTTCTCTCACCAAAGATAAACTGATTCATTTATTTATAAGTAGATTGCGCGATTATAGTGGCTTATTTTCCATTCTTATATATATAGTTTTCTACGTGCATTCATCATTAATGAGTGTTACCTCTTGGCCCATTTCCATGCTACAAAGTTTCATTGACTGAGCTTTGGCATCAACCATAACATTAAACATGGTGCATATTGATTGTGGTACTCGGAAGTCTGTCGATCGGCTGGTTTTCTGCAGCTTGACTTCAAATGCAATTCTAGTTCTGTAGAATAAAAAATTAAAATCGGGTTATTAAATAAGAGTTATCCCATCAATGCTAAAACAAAGACTGATCTTTCCCAGTTTATGCTTGAGGATCACAATTAAATCAGAAACATGTAAAATTGAATGATACAACCATCATTTCTGCCTAAAGAAGGAGGAATGGTTATAATGTTGCTCTTATGTTCAACAAAAGAGAGCCTAATTATGAGACATTTACCTAGGTTATTATTTTTAAAACAAATGAATAGCCGCAACGAACACAACCACCGATTCACTTATTATACTTTTAATATAAACAGAATTACGTGCCAGTTTGTATTATACTGAAAATTTCCAGTCTGTAATTAAAGTTCATTGATGAAGGTGGTACCTATATTGTGCTTTCATTATTCTGGGCACATCTAAGCATTAAAGAGCAGCTGGTGGTTTCTGTTGCCTGCAGTGCACTAATTGCCTCAATGAAGCCTCCATCTGCTCCCTATGACTTCAAAGAAAATTCAGGGTGCAAATGGAATCGATCGGGTGCTAAAACTGGGTTTTTAGCTAAGGCATGTGGTGTTGGCAAAAGGAAGCAGCAGATAGGGTAGATGTGTCCAAAACAATTGCCACTGTGGGAAGTCACTGATTACATGGAAGCTGGTTGTTAAACCAGAATTTGGCATATGGGTTCCCATGATCTTTACTGTATACGGCTAATTCTCTTTGAGAGTAAATCTCTGCCAATTCTGGCATTTTGCTATGACACTACTTTATAGGCACGACCACCTTTAATCCGTTTCTGTAAATAGCAAGAACAGTGTGACATCTAGGAAGATTGTTTTTTGACGGTTTAAATTATTCCCTAGCAAGCAATATTAAATGTGCAAGTGTACATCATAATTTACAGTATGTGTGCGTCTGTGTTGGTATTTTTACAAAATACGTAATTCATTTGGATTTGACTTTATTGCTGAAGCAATCTCCAAATGATATATTTACAGTATATTACTATAGCCTAGCAAAATTAAAATAAAAATAAAATAAACATATTATAAAGCGCACAATTTCATTATCCACTTGTTTTTTATTATATATATATATATATATATATATATATATATATATATATATATATATATATATATATATATATATATATATATATATATACACAGTATATAAATACATATACAGATATGAGATACATATTAGAAGGTTTTTTTTGTCTATAGTAAGTAGTAATTAGACAATACCTCATACTTGATAATAATTATGCTACTATATGTCAATATTTATGGCATAAAATCTTATTGTTTAATACTTTAAGGTCCATTGCTTAAAGAACTAAACTCTAAAAATGAATGTGGCTAAAAATGTCATGTTTTTTGTATTGAACTTATTGCACGAGGCTAAAGTTTGAGCTTGTCAATAGCAGTAATGATCCAGGACTTCAAACTTGTCACAGGGCAGTGGCTTAACTAGATATTACTGGGCCCCATAGCAGATTATTTTTCAGGCCCCCAGGTTGACCAGTTTTACCAGTATTTATTGAAATTGTATATGAATTAGGACCTCATGGGGCCCCTATACCTCCTGGGCCCCCCTGCAGTCGCAGGGTCTGCTTCCTCTATAGTTACGCCCCTGTCACAGGGGGTCACCATCTTGGAAAGTGTCTGTTGAGAAGCTAAACTTAGGGGTCGTCACTAATTATCCAGCAGAAATCGAGGTTGACCTGTAATATAAGCTGATACTACGGGGCTGATTATTAAATTCTTATTAGTAAATGCTCTGATGCTAATTGCACTGGTTTCTGTGCTGCCATGTAGTAATTATGTGTATTAATTACTAATCAGCCTTATATTGTGACATTTCTATTCTATGTGTACTGTATATTGTGAGTGGGTCCCTAAGCTCAGTAAGTGACAGCAGCACAGAGCATGTGCAGTGAATCAGCAGAAAAGAAGATGGGGAGCTACTGGGGCATCTTTGGAGACATAGGGGCAAATTCACTAAGATGCGAAGTTGCGCCAGGCGCAACTTCGCCGCACTTCGCCAGGCGTAGTTTTGCCAGGGCTCCGCAAATTCACTAAAATCCGAAGTTGCGCACAGGGGTAGCGTAAGGTTGCGAAGTTGCGCTAGCGTTGATTCGCTATATAAAGCGAAGTTACGCTAGCGAAGGCTAATTTGCATACGGCGCGAAATTCAAATTTCAATGGAGGAACACATATCTGCACTACAAATGCCTAGAAACCCTTCAAATCAGCAAATAAAATTTTTATTTTGCCCTACACATGTGCCCACTGTCTAGGTAAGTTGCCATGAGTCAGGAAATGTAGGGGGGAGGAAGGGGAGCCCCAAAAATTTTTCGATCTTTTTCAGCCTATCAGCCATCATGTAGAAAACACGCCAGCGTTTTTTTGGGACTTAGAAAAAAATTGACTTTTTTTAAACAATCCCTATCTACTCTATTGCGCTTCGCCAGGTCTGAGGTGGTGAAGGAAGTCTAGCGTAAATGGTAGCGTTCAGTACACTGCGCAAGTTAGTGAATTTGCGTAGTTTCGTCGCTAGCGAAAATTTGCCTGGCGTAAGGTTGCGAAGTAACACTAGCAAAACTACGCCAGCGTTCGTTAGTGAATTTGCGCAGTAGCGAAAATGCCAAACGCTAGCGAATTAACGCTAGCGTTTGGCGCTTCGCGGCTTAGTGAATTTGCCCCATAGATCTTTACTACACACACACACAGGTATGGGACCTGTTAACGAGAATGCTCGGGGCCTGGAGCTTTCTTGATAAGGGTTATTTCCATAATTTGGATCTTCATTCCTTCAGTCTACTAAAAAAATCATTTAAACATTAAGGGGCATTTTTATCAAGGGTCGAATTTCCAATTTGAAAAACGTTGAAATTTGAATTCAAAAAGACCAACCTAGATTAAGTCAAAGTTTTTTTGGCCTTATAGGTCCGTTTTCAAACGAATAGGTCCGTATTCGGACAAATTTGAATAAGACGAATTTAAGTAGTAGCGCATTAGATCAAATTCACATCGGTATTTCCCCAAAAAAACGTTAATTTTTCAAAATCCACCAATTGACTCCAAATGGGTTCTAGGAGGTCACCCATAGGCTAAAACAGCAATTTGCCAGGTTTTAGATGGCAAATATTTGACGTTGAATTTTTAAAGAGACAGTACATGATACATTTCGATGTCTGAATTTTCTAATTTTTTTTAAAATTCAAATCGAATTTGGACTATTCCCTAGTCAAAGTACACAAAAAGAGTTTGAAATTTAATTTTTTTTTCACCTTGACCTTTGGTAAATCTGCCCCTAAGGGTTTTTTTTACTAAAACTTGACTTTTTCACACTTTATAAAAAAAATGTGACCAAACACCCAAACCCAAATCCCCTTAATTTACTAATGAAACGTCTCAAAAAAATCGGTGCAACAAAATGTCAAGACAAAATTCAGTGTATCATGCAACTTTTTTCAAATTCGAATTTATCTCAAATGTATCTAATTTTTGCCCTGAAACCTCAAATCTATGGGATTATCGAACAAAAATCAGCACAAACAGCCCAAAACTATTGAGAATCCTGAAGGTAAAAAGGGTAAAGGGACCATCTGTCCTTGACTTCTACATGATTTCAACTATTTTTAGCTTGAGCATTTTCAGATTTGAATTTTTTAGCAGCTTCAGAACATAATAAAACTTGAAAAAAAATCAAGTTTTTTTTCCCTCTAAAATGTTAGTTTTTCACCTTGAAAAACTTGACCAGATTTTGAAGTTTAATAAAAAGGTCCCTAAATAAACCCAATAGGATTGTTGTGTGTCCAATAAGAATGAATTATATCCATGTTCGGTTACAAGGTACTTTTTTTATATTATAGCATAAACACAAAAATAGTGTTCATTTTAAAGAAATACAATTCTTTTGGGGGTGGCAACTATTTTACAGATTTATTATTGAACAGTAACTATAACTGTTTTATAAGATACTATAAAATATAGTTGAACTTTTTTATATTTTCATTAGCTGAACTTTTTGACTAATTGAAATGAAAAATTTTGTTATATAATAATAATAATCAGCGAAAATCTTAGCTGTCCAACATGATTAAAGTCAACTAGTTCCAACTGGAACACAAATGCCAATAATGATCATGTGCATCTTCAAATATTCTTAACAAATCAGATTCATGATATACCTCAAGACAGAAATGAGAATCTTGTGGCAGAAAAATCCTTCTAGTGTCTACATATTTTAACATATTTAGAATTATATTAAATAATTGCGTTTTGGGGGCAGAACAAACCTCAATCTTGTTAAAGTGATAAAATCAGTTTACTGTTTATTTTTTAATAGAAATATTTTGTGTCCAATCATTCTGCTCCATAAAACAAAATATATCTTTATCAACTGAAAGCAGTATTAAAACTGAACATGCCTGTTTGTAAATGTTAAAAAAATTTAAAAAAAACATAACCTCACAGGCATTAAAAGTAAAATCATTTGTTTTTTCAGCCACTTGCAGATAAGTGACTGATTAAACAATCGTGCTTTTGGCCATTCAAACCATGGAAAGACCAATTACTAAATGTTTAAGTTAAATAGAAATGCTAGGATATATTCTGCTGTAGGGGGGGGGGTAGACTAAACCAGTCAAAGATTTTTTTTACTTAATCCTTCCACTTAGCTCAAGTGGCTTTATAAATAGGACCAGGGGCTAGATTGAACATTCTATGTAGAGATTTTTTTTTGTCCATGCCTGAAAGGCCTATTGTCATCTCATCTGTTTCACTTGGGCGTGTTTTCTTACATTGTAGACTGGGCAGCCTCAGCTACAATGGGTGTAATAACAAGTGTAGGTTCATGGACATTTTTATAATATGCTGCCCCTTTAGAAATGTTTTCTTTACTAGAATTTTTGCAGTAGTCAGTGTTATAATCAAGAACGTCTTTTTAATGAATCAGTGACAATTTGCTCAGGGAAAACCAAAAGGCAAAGGACACGTCGGCAAGCTGGCATTCCCACCGCCACACAAGGTTACCTATTCAGAAAGTTGTGGAAATACTAAATTAAAAGGTTATGAATTACCCAAATTTTTTTATTTTGCTCAGTGGGCTCACTTGCTCAAATAATTAAGACCTGTCTCCATTCATATAAAAGAAGATAGAACATTTCGTGAATAGCTTGAAGTCCTTGAGTGGATCAAGCTAAACCAGGGTACTGTTTCTGTGATTTCTTAACGCTTTTAGATACTTTCCTTCTGCTTATCCATCATTCATTGCAAGACTGAAGCTAAAAATAAATTGTTCTATGATCTTATACACAAGTACCACTGCATGGATACTAATTCTCAAGGCTGCCCAAGAACATTATTTTTGTTGTTTTTACATTATTTTATTTCAATTCAAGTAATGAAATATTTTAGGACCATATCAAGCTAATAATTACTGTAAGCTCCAAACTGAATATTATAAAGGACCCAGCATGAATAATATGAAGCAACACGATCTGATAGTAAGGCAGCTGCACCTCTGGACATCTACAAGGGGGAAAGCAGGCAGTGTGAAAACCTGCAGATATTAGCAATCATACATGCTGTAATAGGTAATGAAATCTACACTCCAAAGGAGGGAAATTAATGTACCAGCTCTGTATTCTGACACAGAGGCATAACTACAGAGGAAGCAGACCCTGAAGCTGCATGGGGGGGGGCAGAAGGTATAGGGGCCCCACTAGTCCCTACTTAATGAGCAATTTCAATATATTTATTGGTAAAATTTGACAACCTCTGGATATTTTGGTGGCCCTAAAATAAATCTGCTGTGGGGTCCATTAACATCTATTTATGCCACGCCACTGTTCTGACACCATTTATAATAAACCCTTAGTATATCTTATTGAATAAAGCAGTTTAATTACATGGTGGCTTTTCCAGTAACCCATATTTTTTATTTAGTTCTTTTTTCCAACTTTAACTTTAATTTACCTTGATGTGTGATTACTTTTTAATAATTTGGTTTTAAACCATTTTGAAACTGATTATTGTGCAGGCAATTGTGCTTAGGACAGAGGTTATTGAGGTGAAGTGCTTAGGACAGAGGTGATTAGAAGTAAGAATCCATTCTTTTCTTGTAATCATTTCTATGTACTGGATGCTGAAAATAATTTTCTCATCTGGACCTTTGAGTGGCCCAAGGTCCTTTTGGGTAATTTAATTCTTTCTATTCTACTCTACCAATGCATTTCATGTAATTACAATAAAATGTGGCTGCACCATTTGGATGTCTATAACACAGAGGGAGAAGAAAAATGACTATAAGAAATGTTTCTGAAACTGTCACAAACCTTTATTACTGCTCACTTAAAGAACAGTTTCTAGTGAAGATCAGGTTCTTGTGGGTATAGAACACAGTTATGAACATACTGTAGCATTGGACAAGACAATACTTCTGTACTTCTTAGCTTATCCACAAATGGTTCTGTTGACTGTCCCATCTAGTCACAGTTATACTGTTTTGTGTAAAGCAAAAGAATATACACATTTCGAATTCTTACCGTTTGACACATGACTCTATCATATCACTAGCCATAAGTTTAAGGCGTTGATCTAGGTGATTTCCAAATTCCTCCTCAGGCCAATGAAGATCTCGAATGAATGTTTGTAGAGCGTCCAGCTTCCAAAACAGATCTTCTGAAGTTCCTGATCCATTGCTGGCAGAATAACATCAAAAAATTGTTCTTAGTTGAGTATTCAATAACCAGCCTGACGTGGAGAGCTTTTTGTTTTAACTTAAGGTGGAAGATACCTCCTTTCATCATTCAAAACAAATGTAAAATGTCTCCAACATCAGGGGTTTATTATAAAATATATTTCCTAGTCTATCTTTCTGTCTGAGCTTATGACACAACATAAAAAGAAAATTAGACAAAACTGGATAGTTTGTATGGTAACATTTGACCTTAATTAATAATCACATTAGCACATGTAATTATTGAAATTAAGGATACAAACTGGGGATTATGATTGTTAATAACTACATTGAAGTATGGAGTCATTAAAAATCAGCTTTCATGCATTTTGTTTTAAGTTTAAGCACTTGGGTGGCAGATGTTTCCAA
Organism: Xenopus laevis; assembly: GCF_017654675.1. Classification (NCBI taxonomy): domain Eukaryota; kingdom Metazoa; phylum Chordata; class Amphibia; order Anura; family Pipidae; genus Xenopus; species Xenopus laevis. The sequence continues at coordinate 125,141,205 of NC_054378.1, read as the reverse complement.
TGTGTTTGAAACAGAATGACATGGCCACAATTCTGCCAACCAACAGGTCGAAATAATTTAAGTCTACTAGGTATAGGGTAGTGCTAACAAGTGGTAAACGAGGATATGGTTTGACTTGTGAAGAGCTGTAAAGACTAAATTGTTTTCCCACATAGCAGCTTTTACTCAAATGTCTGGGCTCAGTTGACAATTCCAGATTTTCTGAACCAAAGCAAGAGACCATGGCCTTATTAATGATAGCTTTTTCAGTTTATATGCATTAGTTACAGCTGTAGCTGACTCTTTTAGTTGCCTTCCCTTTCATGTATACTATAATTATATTTTTTGGCACGTGCAGAACATGTCTGCGTCTTTAACTTCCTTTCTGATGTTCTCTCTTTGACTTCCTCCTCGCATACCACTATTGCTAACACAGTATCTGCTCAGATGCCGAATACTCCATGCTTTGCAACTTGTACTGACATCGTCTATAGAAACAGATGAAGGTGGGTGTTTCTATTATGACAGATGTCAGCAGCATTGATTTAATGCTAGAGAGCGAAACCAGAGCTAATGCAGACAAGGCTATTTCAGGGTGACAATATCATACTTCCAACATGCCAAAGGTCCAGAGGTCCTGTTTTAACAAAGGAACAAGTTTAGGGAAAAGAGTCATATATTCACTGTAGTTAATGCTTCTGGCAAGGGAGGAAATTGTAACATTTATAATAAAATTAGCAGGAAAATGGGGTGAAAAGATAAACAATCATATACTTTGGATTTATGACGGCCAACAAGCAAATATGGGCTAGTCAGAGTTTTGGAACAGTAAACATTTGTGTTTTAAATCACAGAGCATCCACAAATGAAATAATTAATGTCTATTGCAACAACATTTTGACACCCATCTGGCTTGAAAGTTCTTTCAAATTTCCTTTTTTTTCTTTCTTTTTTTTTTGCTTTTTTAAAACGATTTTCCCAAACATCATAACTGAAATGTTTCTGATGAATTTTTTTTCTGCTCTGGGAAATTGTAAGATAAAAGTCGTCATAGGCTAAAGTCTTGATTTGTATCTTTTCAAAAACCAATGTTACAGATCATGCACATAAAGGGGGAATATACACTGTCAATTAGCTGCTGCCTAATCTACCCTTTAAAAAAAATACAGTAATCAAAGCATGAATATGATTCTTATTTCTTTGAGTATGTAAGTATTTTTTATTATTTTGGAGAAATTAGTACTTTGATATAACAAAACTGACCAATTTTGAGCATAATTCAAGAGGAACTGAATTGAGAAAGTCCACTGTTTTCTGGGTACACGAAATAGAATGTTATTAAAGAAAGGAAGATATTAAAGTGTCTGGTATAAAATAAATAATTTTGGATTATATAGTTTATTTGCTATATATTATGTTGTCCAGCAAAATATAATGCATATGGTGTACAATATCTAGTATATGTTATTTCACCTGGAAAATACAATTGGGGGGCTTATTTATCAAAATACGAATTTTTCTGAGTATTTTAATTATAAAAGTCTGACCAAGCTAGAATCTACAATTGGACCTTATTTATTATTAAAATAAACAAACATGAAAAAAGGGAACGAAAATCCAAATTGTATGAGTTTTTTCCCAAATTGCTAGATTTTTTCAGGCTTTTTCCTGAAAAGCCAGAATTTTTCAGATTTTTGCCCAAAAAGACTGAAATAGTTGTATTTTCAGGCTAATTCCAGCACAGACCACAAAAACTTCCAAATAGAATAGGGACCTCTCCCATTGACTTATATACAACCCTGGCAGGTCGGAGATGCCGGATTTTCAGATTCAGACTATTTCTATTCTTGGAGTATAATAAATCTCTAAAATTTTTAGGTTTTTTTTCACTAGTAAAAAAAACCTTGAATTATATTTGAGTTTTTGGCATTCGGACTTTAATAAATAACCCCCTTAGTATTTTTCCTCCATATGTAATGCAATGTTCCATTTCTCCTTAAACTGTCATTTTGGGCATATTCGTGAGCAAGCACATTGAAGACCTTAGCTCATAGTTTCTTGTAATTGAAATGAGTTGCAAAGTGTTAAAGATTTTGTAAGGGTTTCATATTAGTGCAAAAATCTTTCTGTTCAATACAGGAGAATATTGCAAAGATTTAGCAGACAGTTGGAATTTATGCCAAAATCGACTGAACCTTTCATATTCTTCCATATGGGCATATTTATATGGTTCAGAACTACAGATATTAGAGATTGCAACTGATTGGCGACTTCATACAGCGACTTTGCCGTGTTTTTTATCTGGACTTTCCAAAATCTTTATATGTGTTTTTAAGCAAGCACAGAATGAAATCTTTATCTATCTACTATGTACTGAATAATTCTATGTATTTATCTATGAATCTCTCTTTTCATACTTATAATAATGAATATAGTTTATATATATGAATTTAGTTTATATACATAGATAGGTCTGTATAAGCATTTATATATATGTGAACTAGGATTTCTTTGGAGATGTTGAACTTGATAGACTTTGGTGTTTTTTTAACCCAATTTAACTACGTATCTATGTAACTATATAAGTGTTGTGACTGTTTTTGGAGACTGAGGACAATATGAAATGCTTGCATTTCTTCTTTAAGGCACAGAGTGTTACAGCTTATATCACACAGGCATATTAGTAGCTTCTGCTTGTAGATGGCAAGGAATAGACCACACTTTTGTCTATGAGTAATAATAACAAACAATGATTTAATTATCTATAAGCAGCAGCCAACAACTTCCCTGTGTCAAATCGTGCTCCCATTGGGGTACAGAGCCCCTCACGTTCCGTTGCCTTAAAAGACAAAGAACAAAACAAACATGGGACTCATTTAAAAAGGGTTTGTAACTAAGTGCAATTGCCCCTTGTCCTTGTTTGAAATATTCAACAGGTTATCATAAGGACAAAGGGTGCTAGACCGAATAACCCTTGTAAATATAAAAAATAATAGTATATACGTGATATGCTTTACTATTACCCTCTGGAAGGTAATAGATTGTATCTTGTGGCCTGTGTTTCAACTGGGTACTAAATTAAGGGAGCACTAACTTTAGCCTTGGGCCTTCCTCAATACCAACTCTTGGGGAGGTGTGGTACTTTAGTACTTAGGCTTTGTTCCTGTTTTTTTACAATTTGAACATTACCCTTATTGGTCAATAAGTTTCATTCTGCAGTTAGTGATGAATAAGGGATGGATTTAAGTGATAGAGGAAGAAAGGTGGGGAGTCTTAATGTAATCTATACCAGAACTAAAACATTATGAAATTGTGTTAATAAGTTGTGAACATTAATTGAATATATCTGGCACAGTCTGAGATATTTCCAGGATAACCCTGGCTATGACTTGTAGAGGTCAGCCATTACTTCAGAAAGAGGATTTTTTATACAAATAAAGCTCTGTACAGAAATAATTTATACACATTCATGCCTGGATTGCTGTATACTGAAATTAGATCTAAAGGTGAACTGAATACACACTCCGAATCATATATAGCTGCCATCCATGACGGTGCAGAAAAACTAGGCATTTGTGGGAGGTTAACTGGTAAGGTAACTGGTACTTTAGGGAGATTCACATTTGGTAGATTCACATTGGGTAGATTACTTGTTAAACTCCTGTAGAAGAAACAGACAGAAAAGAAAAAAATACCATAACAGTGACAATGCAGATGTAGCAGATGCACGTGATACTCAGAAAATAACTGACGACGAGACAACGGTTGAAGGAAATCAAAGCAAACTATTTAATAAAGAAGCGTGAAAATGGAGAATTTAAGATGCTTATCTGCTTGGCAATAAAAGCAAATTTACTTGATGAACACAAAAGACATTCACAAAACAACTTACACATACAGTACAACGAGTTATAGAAAGTACCTAAGGTTTATTTTAGTGTACAACAGGGGGATTTAACTTATGGGGGTGGGAAATGTCCAGAAATGTAAAAAATCCAAAAATGTAAGAAGGCATATTTCATTTAGAATATACTTTTCTATTTGCTTCTTGGTATGTGCCTAATGGAAACATAAAGAGGGTTATTTATCAAAATCTGATTTGTCTAATTATTTAAATTAAATAAACTAGAATCCATGATTGGACCTTATTTATTATTAAAAAAGTACAATTTAATTGGATGGGGACAAATCGAACAAAAACCTGAATCATATGATTTTTCTGCATTTTTCCAGAATCGTATTAGTTTTGGCCTTTTTCCCAAAAACCAAGAATTTTACAGATTTTTGCCGAAAAAGTCCAAAATAGTCAGATTTTCCGGCTAATTCCAGAGCAGACCACAGAAACTTCAAAACAGGATAGGGATCTCTCCCATTGACTAAAGGTGGCCATACACAATAAGATCCACTTATTTGGCGGATCTCTGCCCAATATACCCACTAATGGCAGGGGATAATCTCAATATTGGGCCCTAGGGCTGAATGATTGGATTACAACAAAGAGAATACGCACCAACCGGTGGTCCTCGATTGCTGGAAAAATCAAACCTGCCCCGTCGATATCTGGCCAATTTTTGGCCTGATATTGATTGGGAGGATCCGTTGGAAGCCCCCACACATCGGCAAATAAGCTGCCGAATCGATCTAAAGGACTGATATAGGCAGCTTTAATCTGCCCGTGTATGGCCACCTTTATATACAAACTCGGTAGGTCTGAGATGCCGGATAGTGATGAGCGAATTTGTCCCGTGACAAACACATTGTCAAGTCAATGGGCTTTAAAATTATTTTTAGTTAAATGTATTTTCATTTTCGGCGCCTGCGATAATTGTTATATGCGCGCCTATTTTGGGCAAATGCATTAAAGTCAGTGGGTATCTGAATAATTTTGACACAATGTTTATGCGCACGATTATACTGACGTGCGGCCAATTTTTTTTGATGCGGTGGAAATTTGGGGCGAATTCACACCTGCCGAATTTATTCGCCCATCACTAATGCCGGATTTTCGGATTCTGAATTTTTCCATCCTCTGAGTATAATAAATCTTGAAAAATTAAATGGTTTTTTTCCATTAAAAATTCGGATTTTGTAGTAAAAAAAAAAACTTGAATCTATCAAGTTTTTGGCATTCAGACTTCAATAAATAACCCCCAAGGGGTTGGATATAAAATTATTGTGCTATTTTCCCCCACATTAGCTGCTATGAAGGATTTACTTAGCTTCCCGTTAGAGTCCTGTCTAAGATGCCATTGGCTGAATGTAAACAACCTTTGCTATCAATAAAGCACGGTCTATGCACACACAATGGGGGCAAAAAGGTCTGAAGATACTGAGGTTGTAGTATTCTTATCATAGTTATTAATGATACAATTCAGGAGGAAAATGTAAGTTAAAATGGCTCTTTAAGTGTGTACATTACACACAACACTGGGCACATAACATTTGCATTGATCTTGGACTTGGATCCTATAGTGGAATTGAGAGAGAGTTGAAGATGAAAAACTTTAGTTTATGTTGCTTTAATAACTTTGGGGGGGGGGCTGAATTGCCTATGGTACTTAATTCTGTAAGTCCAACGTATAACATAAATGACAATATACTCAAATTAAACATTAACATTTTATTTTATAAAAACAGTATCTCTAGAAACTCACAAACATCCATTTCAGGCACTGTCTCATAATCGTTATAAGCAGTTTTTTATTAGGGATGGACCAAATCCAGAATATTTGCACAGGGCCAAATACTGGACACTAAGGGGCTGATAAAATGAGGCAAAAATTATAAAAGTGGTAGTACTTGTAGTGAAATTACATCCATCTTATTCTATGCCGTATCACTACTTCCTGTTTTTTTTTTTTTTCATGTTGACCATTGATTTTGTGTAATTTAGGTGATTTTTTCTGGAGGCCATGAGATGTAATCTCCATGATAATTATCTTTTATCTCTATTTAAGTGCAAACCTGATTAAATATACTTTTAATGAGACACTTAGGGCCTTATTTATCAAAATCCAAATTTTTCTGATAATTTTATTTTGAAAAGTCAGAGCAAACTAGAATCCATGATTTGACATTATTTATTATTTAAAAAAGAACAATTTTATCGGATCGATAAAATCTAGCAAAAATCCAAACTGTACTATTTTTTCAGATTTACTTCCTGAATCACTCCATTTTTTTGGGCTTTTTTCCTGAAAAGCCACAGTTTTCAGATTTTTGACTGAAAAGTCCGAAATAGTCAGATTTGAACCATAATATAACACTATGGGGGTTATTTCCGAATGCCCGAAATCTGAAAAATTTGTGATTTTAAAAAATCACAAATTTTTCGGAATTTTTTAAACCCCGAGGGCTAAAAAGCCATAATATAAAACCATGGCATCTCAAACCTATCGAGGTTGCACAAAAGTCAATGGGAACAGTCCCATTTATTTGTGGTTGTGTCGGGGGTTTCGGGCAATTTCACGTTGTTTTCGGAGCTTTTGGAAGAAAAATTCTGAGTTTTCGGGGAAAATTCACGAAAAAATCGTGAAATTCTGAGCTTTTCCCACAAACGTAATTTTTGGGAAAATGTAATAATAAATAAGCATGGAAAATCCGAGCGGATTAGATCTGAGTTTGTAGCAGCCAATATTGAGATAAATTCGGACCTTGATAAATAACCCCCTATAAGTACTACCACATGCTCTGCCGTATGAATGCAAGCTGTATGTTAACATTACGGCTCCTATTAAATGCCAAAGGCTCATGAATAAAGTCCTATATGTTCTTAGAACAAGGCATTGTTTACTGCTTAACGTCTTGTTAAAACAAAGCAGTGAAACAAATATGTTTTATGATCTCCATATCATCTTTATTCATCTAAAACACTATAAATTGGACTGGATTTTTTTTCTCATATTTCTCATAATTAATGTTTTTTTCACACGGCAGAATTTTAAGACTCTGAACGTTGCTGTTGTCCGGTTCTAAAAATGCTCTACGGCAGTTTACAGCACATTAGAAAGGATTTAAATTACTCAGTCATTATGAGATTGTTATAAGCTTTTATGCTACTTGTAATTCAGTACAGTCTGTTTTTGTGTGAGTTCGGCATGGGGGATGCAGTCAGATTTCGGAAATCTGATACTTATGCCCCTTTGACTTTGAATAAGTTACTAAGTTCTACTGTTTACAATTCAACTGCCATGGCAGATGCAGGGTTAACTCCATGACAAGACATGCAGCACTAGGACAGGTGAAGTATTGAGTATGTAGCTCCTAACGTCCTGCAAGTTAAAGCTTTGAGGTGGCTGTATCAGGAGCTGTAACAATGTCCATAGAGTTTTACATATGCTTATATAGCGGGGATTACAGGTGGTACAATGTTTGGCACAGTTTCCTGGCTGGGGGTTTCCTTGACACGACAAGTTTCTGTTTGTTTAATGATAGTTAGAAGTAATATTCTTGGGAAGTGAGACACTGTAATTTGTTTCCCATTCATTAAAAATAACAGAGCTAAAAAGGGTTTGAGAAACAATTGACTAAAGTAGTTCAATGTTGCACAATTTGGCGACATTCTAAACCAGAATGTTAGAGTAAACTATGAAAAAATGTGCAGAAATGGGAACTTGTGCCTGCAAGGGAAAGGGTGGCATTTGCCCGGGACATGGGCTTTTAACTTTTCGAACATGAAGGGCCTTATTTATCAAAATCTGAATTTTTCTGAGTATGTAAATAAAAAAATTAAACTAGAATCCAGGATTTGACCTTATTTAATATTAAAAAAAAAGCACAAATTAATTGCTTCAGGCAGAAAACTGTATGGTACAATATTTTCCCGAATCGTATGATTTTTTTTTGTGATTTTTCCCAAAAAGTGCGTAATAGTCAGATTTTCGGATTAATTTCAGTGCAGACCACAGAAACTTCCAAACAGGATAGGGACCTCTCCCATTGATTTATATACAACCTCTGCATTTCTGAGATGGCGGACTTTAAGTTTCTGACTTTATTTTTTCCCCCAAAAAAATCAGATTTTATAGAAACAAAAAAAAAAATTTTTTTTTTTGAGTTTTTTTGATAACCAAATAGCGTACCATTAAGTGCCTTGAGATGTAAAGGAAGCACTATACATAATGCCAGGGGAAGATAATTGTTGAGTACAGGAAAGTGAGTCTTGCACCTCATACACTGATGCAATCAGGAGGCTTGTATAGATGAGTGCAAATACTGTTGTCTTTGTTCTGGGCCCGATTTTTGTGCAAAACACCCAACATAAATTTCCAGATGAGCCTTAGGATTTATTATTGAGGAACAGTCAAAAATACCCCTATCAGTCAAAAATACCCGTCTATCAATTGTTTTTGGTCAGATAAAAATCTGCAGATAAATGTGTAAATATATTCAAGTTTTTCCCAGAAATTAGTCTGAATTCTAGTCCTACTGAGATTGTATATTGTCAATGGGAGATTGTCAATGGGAGAGATCCCTTTCCTATTTCAAAGTTTCTGTGGTCTGCACTGGAAATAGCCTATGATTAAGTGCCAAATAGCATGAAACACATAAGGCTATGTATTAATTTACTTTGTGGCCTAAAATAAAGTTCTCAGTTCTTTACAAGCCTCTGTGGGATCTGTGAGTGACTGTCCGTTAATACAAATCAAAATTCAAAATCAAAATTCCGTGGATATACTTCTGTGGTGCTCTATCTGGGAATTATGCTGCTCCTCAATTCCTTATACATCTCCATAATAACACGGCAATCAGATGGCACTCACTTTGCAAAATGTGCTTAAAATTTGTGATTTATTAAGATCTCCACGCAATGTTTCAGAGGATCTACCCCCTTTCTCACTTGAGAAACGTTGTGTGGAGAACTTAATAAATCACAGATTGTAAGCACATTTTGTGAAGTGAGTGCCATCTGTGAGTGACTGACATTTTTCCACCTCAAGCTTTAGGTCTGAGTCATGAGCACCCAGACCCTATGTACTACTAGTGAGATCATAAACTTATTGGCTTTACACTGGGATTTTGCTTTGGAATTACTCTGCAAATCTGACTATTTCAGACTTTTTTGGCAAAAAGCTGAAAAATTCTGGCTTTTCTGGAAAAACCCCCAAAAACATACAACATGCAATTTGGGAAAAAAAACACGTCCCCCATCAGATTAAATCATGCTTTTTTAGGTCCAGTCGTGGATTCTAGTTTGGTTGGATTTTTTTGATTAAAATATTCAGAAAAAATCAGACTCTGATAAATAAAGCCCCTTGATCAGAACAAGGGATGCCATAATTCTTGTCTTAGCGGAACCATTCACCATACTGTTTATTATGAAAGCACCAAGAATTATTATAGATATATGATTTTTTTGCTAAAATGCCTTTACAAAAGGAAATCGTATAAACTATTACAAATATGAAGATTGGTCTGTGCCTGCAATGATCAATAGATGACTCCTCCATTATCCTAAAATGAATTCAGTTTTAAATTGAATCATCTAACTCACTAAATATGGATCGCTGATTATTTGCAAATTAACCTAATCATGGGTAGCCTAAGATCACCCATTGGGAGGTAATTCTGGCTACAACCAAATGTATTTATACTGCATTACCTATTTTCAAACAAAGTGCAAATATATACATGGATTAATTTTTTTTTTCCCATTCAAAAGCCCTTTAACGGTGTCCTCTGAAAACAATGAAAGGAATACATGGGTTACATTCAGCAGATACATTTACTGTGGTTAAGCTGTCGAAAGGGATTGGAAGTAAATTGGTTATCTCCATTTGATCAATAGACTTTTTGCTAGCAAACACTGACTGTATCAAAGGTTTCCTTACTTTACTGGTTCCCACGATTCACGCTCAAAGCCCCTGTGAATTGATTGTGCGATTGATGACTCCATGAGGTCAACGTATCTCACAACGAGTGGAGCAAAGAGATCTTGAAGGTGTTTGTGGAATTTTCCATTGCATAAATTATCTAGAATCATAAGCATATAACAAGACTGGTTGTTAATACTGTGCAGCGTTTCACTATGATATGAATAAGCCACATTTTAAAAGCACTGAAAACACCCAAAGTGCTTTAAAATATTTTGAATTATTTACAAGTAAGAAGTTTGCTTCTCAATACCAGTGTATAATATCTGACAAAACCCCTTTTCATGTTTGATCAATAAGGCAATCATTTTCATCCCAGGTATATGTCAATAATCATTCCACATCAAATATCTCGGGGCCCCAAGCAGTCACAAGGCCTACTTCCTCCTGCTATAGCCGTGATTCGCAAACAGTCTGAAGGCCCATTAGAGTGAAATTTGGGGAATAGGTCTACAACAGACAACAGGCAAAAGGCAGCAAATTATCTTTAGATTAGCAGATGGCTGATTTCTCTCTGAAGCAAATACTATCCAGAGTCCCATATTCCTAGCAGTCTAGCAGATGGGGATGCTTAGGGGAACGGAGGATTCTCTTTTCCAATCCAACAATTTCAGGTCTCTGATTGAGGCCATCATACACACACACAGCACTGGGGGCATGCACACTATGTTTTAGCAGTAGTCAACCAGAGATGTAAATGATTGATTTTTAATTATATTTTAAGTGTTGAACTATTAATATTTGTAATATATAACCTGTGAGATGTGAGCTCTTTTTGTCTGTGAAAACATACTCTAGTCTATAAACATGTGAAATAGAACTTGTGCAGCACTAGACCTTTGTGTAGCCAAATAAGATTATTTACAGGCATTACCAATTATAAAATATAGTTGCATGAAATATTACAGGGCTAAACTTATGGTGGCCACGCCTTGGTGATAAAAGCTGCCATCTTGGTGTCACCAAACTTATAATGCCAACAGCTTATTGGCCTATATATGGGACTTTCCAAATGGTGCATTCAACTACACTAACATACATACAATTAGGCAGCATTGACTGACTTTATAGCTTTTCTTGACACATATGGGGTCATGTATTATGACTCCTGGACACAAGGGAAAACAAGCACCGGTATTTGTGCTCATATCTTTGAAGAAAACATATGGTTTAAGTTTTCTTGTGTTGTTAAATAAACAATAACAATGAACAATGCAAATTTAAATTCATTGGAAAATGTTTTTATTCTTTGCAACTCTCGGTTGTGCTCTGTGCCTACATATGCACATCCCTTTAATGGAGTTGGCTTTATGTTGTATGCTATGGGCCTGTTTCAATTAATTGAGAAGTTATCTCATGGTTTATCACACAAAAACTCATGGATGAGACTCTATTCAAGGAGAAAAACCTTTCTCCTCATTTAGCTATAGTTTTTTTTCTCATAGACTAAAATAGAGTTTTTACATGATAAACCATATGCTTTTCTGTTTGAATTGCATCTCAAATTGAATCTTTTCCTTGAGTTTTCACTTGATAAAACCTTTTCTCACTGAAATGAATCTGGCTTTATATTTGCTAACTCCTAATAAAATATTATATTAGCATCAAGAAGTTGAAGTCTCTTTTGATAGCATTTCATTCCCAAAAATGTTGAGCTACAAAATTTCACAGCACAGTCTAAAAAAGATCATTAAAATATTTACTAGATGTAATTCTCTTTTAAAGGAAAAGGAAAGCCATACTAAATACCTCCAGCATCCCTGTAGGCTACATTTTGGCATGTTGAAATATGCCTTACTGTAACTTGGTCAGCAATCAAAACATGCTCAGTTAGCTACAACTTCTCGTGAGTTTGCTTAATTTTGGATTAGTTTAGATAACAGGCATTTTTATGATGACGATGAGCATATAAAGGGGTCAACAGTGGCAGGCAAATTGGGAGGAGCTTTGCAACACAACTTTGACATGTGAGCTTTTAAAAAATGTTACTAAAAATATATAGCAGTTAGGGTGGGATTTATGGACTTTATAATAGCTGACATGGTGCACTTAGGCTTTCCTTTCTGTTTAAAACAGAACTGCTGACATATCCAATTTAAAATGATATTGTAAAATAATAAAAAAGATACATACAGTCACTCCGGAGGAAATCATTTATTAGCTGAAATAGAGGGAAGCTTTCCCAGCTGTCTGGTGGTTGCACCTCTAAAGCAGCATCCATATCCACTGCGAAAAGCGAAAGGAATGTCTCCGCATGTTCTACCATCAAGTCTGACCACCAAGCAAATGCCTTTACATAAGGTAAAAAAAACATGAAATATACAATCAGTAAAGTAAAGAAAAGGTACAAATTGTCCCTTGGAAGTATCTCAAATATCACTGATTGTCAAGAGTAAAAATATTTATTGTAAAGAGAACACCAAGTTGTGATCAGTAGATATACACCGGTGGTTGAGTAAATATGTTGTAAATATACTTTGATTTGCCCTTCTTCAGAGTGCAATAATTGATTTCAAAAATTAATTTTGTTCTGTTTACAATATTATTTTTGTATTCATTTTCAGCCATTTTAAATTCAAGGAGGTGTCATTCTGCATTTTCTACATAGTTCACAGAGTTTCTTCACTGAATAGGTTTTTGTTTTAATAATAATTATTGTAGGATTTAATTTAGAATTTGATAAATGAAATGCAGCATTTTTATTATATATTTTACGTGATTATATGATTACATTTTTAAAATAATTGGTATTTCACACCTGCAGTGAAGTAACTCATGCTCATGCTCAGTTTTTGAAATTATATTTTTGAAATTTATTTCTTGTTTTGTAAATTGAAGTACCATTCACATCATACACAGCAGAGATGTGAATGTGTTTCAAATGCATGCGTGTTTTTTAATTAGAACTGAGAAGAACATGCAGTATGGGTGGAATTGTTGACATGTCCTTATGCATTATTCTTGCAATCGATCATTTGTTAAAAAAAGGGGGAAAAAAGGAAAATAAAAGATAATATTCTAACACATTGTTCAGTAATCAGAGACATATTTCTGAAAGTGGACCATAAATGTGCAGATGTGCTTATACATTTTGACTTTAGTCATTTCGCATTGTTGCATATACGGTGTTCTAGGAAGGCAGTTTCAGCAGACTTTCCTAGGGTCTCATAGGACTTCAGAACAGGTGATTTGATCTGCCGCTGACTTCATTCAGTCTGTAGATGTGGCAGATCAAGGAAGTGACACAGGTTATAACCCACTGCAGTAAGTAAAAAATGCAAATTTTCGAGATTATAGTTTTACATCCCTTCTTCAACCTAAAGAAGGGATGTAATACTATCATCTTGAAAGCTTCCTTTTTTACTTGCTCAACCAATAAAAGGTACCACCTAACCTCACATTTCTCCAATTCTTTAATGGCTAACATGGTACTAAGCCTTACTACCTTGAGAAATAAAGTCTGCAAGAAAATTCCTTCTAGTGATTGAAATTGTATAAAAGATTTCCTTAATTTCTATTATTTTAGTGAAATGTTTATTTTAATATTTTAACTACTTTACTTTCTTATTCGTTTAAATGAACACCATTTCATACTTTACAAACAGATGAATGCAACTCTGATGTAACATATAGAAAGGCATTAAGGTAGGAACCATTCCTTATTTGAAGGTTTCAACGGTGTGCTTTCAGTTTATTTCTTCGTTTACTACCTATATCTAATATATATCTAATACCTAATTAGGAAACTACTTTGCGAACAACCCCTTTCTTAGTTCTATTAACTTACCTGTGAATTATTAATTGTTTGTTACATTTGTTAATTTCCGGCACTTTTGTCAATACAGTGCTTTCGCATTAGATCAAGTGAATTTTGAATTAATGTGATTTTTTTTTTAATTTGAATATACAATTTGACTGGGCGGTTATTTAAGAAAAATTTGAATGTCTTATATTCAATCACATAGTTCTGACCCAAAAATTTGAATCATATTCGATTCACACAGATTGAGTTTTTCTCTGAAAGAATGGACCTCTGCTATTGACTTGCAGATGAACTTGGCAGGTTTTAGGTGGTAAATATTTTAATTGGGAATATTTCCATGGTTGAGGTGAGATAAATCTCACATTCGAATATACATTCAAATAGGGGGATTCAAATTTGAATGTGTGAATTTTGAAACTCGAAATTATGAATTAAAATGTATTATTTGACCCTTGATATATCTGCCCTTTAATTTACCAAATGAATGGATCAGCTGCATTTCAGCAAGTAAATACCCGTATAGTTGTATACTTTGCATTGATGTCAAAGGAAAGCAACCTCCCATTTTTTTTACTGGGTATGATAATTGATTTATAAGTTGAGTCTGGGCTTATGTAAATATTAATAACAAAGTCTGTCCCAGTGAGACAAGGAAGAATACAAGCAATGATTCAAAATGGGTTGAAATAGACCCAAGCATTCTTATTGTCTGGTGTAAAAAATCTTCTTCTAAGAGACATATTTTATTAAAAACCAATGGCTACTACATATTTACGTTTGACTGGCCTTCATTAATACCAGGTGTAAAGGAAAATTCAAAATGTAGCAGATATAACAAAAAGGGTTTAAATATATTCATTCCAACCCCAGAAAGTCTGCCTACAATATGATGGAAAGCACTCTAATAAAAATGTAAAATGTTTTAGTTGCAGTATATGAAACTCTAGAATTTTAAATTTCCATGAGAGTACTGACCAACTATAATTTGTTTCCTTGGGTAAGTATTGGCAACAGAGAAAGCAAGGGGACAGGCACACCACCTATTTTGATTTAAGAAGTGAGCCCTAAGGGGGTTATTTATCAAGTTACGAATTTATCTCAATATCGGCTGCTACAAACTCTGATCTAACCCGCTCGGGTTTTTAACGCTTATTTATAATTTCATTTTTCCGAAAATTACCTTTGCGGGAAAAGCTCAGATTTTCAAGTTTTTTTCGTAAATTTCCCCATGAAAACTCAGAATTTTTCGGAGTTTTCACCCAAAAGCTCAGAAAACATCATGAAATTGCCCAAAACCCCCGAAACAACCAAAAATCAAACAAATGGGACTGTTCCCATTGACTTTTATGCAACCTCGGCAGGTTTGAGATGCCATGTTTTTATATGCCATGATTTTTTAAGGCTATTATAACACAAAAATCAAGAATTTTTCAGAATTTATTAAACCCCGAGGGCTAAAAAGCCTGAATATAAAAACACGGCCTCTCAAACCCCCTAAGTGTCTGGACTGACCAAAACCCAGTTTTGACTCCTGCTCTTAATCAGAATTTATACAATGTGACAAAACTAGTGAATCCAAATACTCACAAGGGCAAATTAGTGTTCAATATTACATGTATTAATAAACACATTTTATTTTAGGGCTTCCTACCATAAAAATATAAATGTGTGTGTTTTTATGTAGCAGTGCTATGAATGAAAAGTCAAGGTATTTATTTTAGGATTAACTTGCTCTAGTGTAACTGCTAGTAGCAACCAATCTAAAACTAAAAGCACGCTACTCAAAGCTTAATGCTGATTGTACTTTGGCATCTAGCACCTGTGTTTATCAACCATACCCAATATGTATTGTAAACATTTATTTTTACTTCAGTTGAAAATAGCTTAATTGTATTTATCACAAAAAATACTTTGACTTTATCGAATTGACACTTGAAAATCTCAAATTTATAGAATTTTCTAGCGAAAAACCAATGTTAAACACCCCAAAACTCCAAAAATTTGTGAAAATTAAAAACATCTTCAAATTGTTAAAGGGACAGCTGCATTTGACTTTTACAAGAATTCAGCAGATTTTGAGTATCATTTTGAGTATCATGAGTATTTTCTGATTCAGACTTTTGCAGCTTCAGAGTGTAATAAATCTAGAAAAATTCATTTTTTTTATCTAAAAAACTTGACTAGAAAAAAATTGATTTTCAATAAATCACTAAATTCACTAAACTACTTAAAAAAAGATCAGTTAGGATTTAATAAGGGTTCACAAATTTTAAATGATATGTTTTCAACAACAAATCTATATTTTTTTGGTTCTTTTTTATTATTGGCAGCCGTTGTATGTGTTTGTGCATTGTGATGCTCTTACCTTACCAAATGAGTTTTTTTCCCCGACAACATTTTTTTGCTTTTGCAAAAGTCAGATCTTTAGTATCATATGGTACTATTACTGAGGGCTGACAAGGACAAAACAGTGGGTAGGATAGGATCAAGGAAAGTTGGGTTGTGCTGGGATACAGCGGCAATGCTTGTGAAATACACCCATTGCTGCATGCACAAACTGGAGTATCAATGCACACCTTGACGGTGCAGGGTAAACAAGATTCCACAAGCAGTAAAAATAAGGTTGTTGAGACATTAGTTTAACTAAAGCTAAGGAGGAGGTAGAAAAAGGTAAAATCCTATCAAAAACATAAAGGTCATGCACAAAATATGATAGCAGGTGACTCTGTTGAGTTTTAGCCACATACCTCTTTCCCCTGTCAGGACCATCCAAGATAGAAAGAATCATAGAAAACAGGGAGGAAATTTAAATACGCAATCAGGCATTAGTTGGGTCTTTTGGATTTAATGTGAATTAGAAAAAAGGCAATGGAACTTTCTACTGACAAAAGACAAGGTAGATGGTTGAACCTTGTTATCTGTAGATGAAACAGGAAAGTGACAGGAATATAGGTGACACATTTATTGACTAAATGGCCGAGACTTTAGTGTGGGTGTAGAAGAAACCCAAGTTTTAAAGATATGCTTCACAGCTGAGTTAACCAATAAAGGTTTCACCAACTATTAATAGATCCTCTGTCTATTATATACAAAACACTGCTATTTAGAAAAGCAATTTGAAGAGAAAAAAATTGCAGAACTTTGAAAAGTGGTAAATAAAAAAATATTCGAAACCGAGGTCGAACACACAACAAAAAAAAGTAGTAAAATAGTTATTAGAAAAATGTCTAAATGTGCTACTTTATTTTCAAAATGGAATTCCTTCTTGTATAGGACATGTTGGGCTAGAGTTCATGAATCCATCATTTAGTATATGGTAAAATCTTAAGTATGAATTATTTTTTAATAAGAATTTGCACAATAGAAAACAATTAATTTACAAAAGCTTGTGTATAAAATATTTCTATGTATTATCTACTATATATATGCGACACATTATTTAAACACAACCTCTATTATATTATTTTAATGTAGATTTATTCAAATTAGGATAAAATGATAATTATCCAAATACATCTGCAATTATTGCGTTTTCATACTCTTGTGCAGCTGTGTAAAGGTTCTTCCCAGTAAAACCTAATTTCATATCAGTATAATACACAACTTGAAGAAGCCACAATGTGAGTTTTTAGACTGTTACAAAATTTGGTTATAGTGTAATTGCTACAGAAGGAAGAGGTCCTCACCTCTGCATGGTGCTCCTCATTCTGCTGTAGAACTTCAATGACAAGTTCTGCGAGCCGTATTGTATCTTCAAGCTTTTTGGCAGGCGTTATCAACCGGCCTACATTTTCTGAAGTACAAGAGAAGATGTTAGAAGACAATCATGATAAGGTAGATTGGGACTGCAGCTTCCATGATTAATTAAACTCCATTGTAAAGTACAACTGGATAAGGTCATGCAAGATTTGAGTGCTAAATAATTAGTATTAAACAAATGATAAAAATCACATTCTTGGTTAACTACGAAACCAGTGCTCCAGCTTTACAATGCTATAAAAATTGTAATGAGACGTTGATTCTTTTCAAGTCTTGAATAATTTATCAAGGTCATTATTATTAAATATCATTCCAGATGATGATTTTTGGAATTAAAATAAAGTCAGCATTGGTTGGGAGGATAGACAATGAAAAACAAAGAGCATTTTTTGTTTTTATAAAGCCTTCCTAAGTTACATCAAAAATAGTTTTCCTACATTACCATAACAATTTAATCACTTATGGGCAAGCAGGGAGGAGGACGAGGAGGAGGCAGAAGCCTACACACTGAATAACAGGCAAAGATAATACTATAAAATAAATAAAGATGTTATCTCCAAATGTGCTCTTTTAAGTTAAACATCTATTCATTTATGTGCATGTTACTTGAATACCCCCCAAAAAAACAGTGAAACATTTGGATTCCTAAATGACCTCTGAAAACACACTGCTAGCAAATTAATTACCCTGACATTTTATTCATTCATCATTGTAGCTGTATACAGTTAAAGGGGATCAAAACCTAATAAACTGTTAAGTTACTTAAATTACATACATTTTCTTTTTTTAATGTTTAAGACTGCTAATACCAAGCTTTCAGCTCAGCAGCTCTCTTTGAAGGTCAGAGTGTCAGTGACCCTAAGAGGGTTATTTATCAAGGTCCGAATTTATCTCAATATCGGCTGCTACAAACTCCGATCTAACCCACTCGGGTTTTCCACTCTTATTTATTATTAAATTTTCCCGAAAATTACCTTTGCGGGAAAAGCTCTGAATTTCAAAAATTTTCCGTGAATTTTCCCTCAAAACTCAGAGGAATTTTCCTTTCGAAAGATCCAAAAACATAGTGAAATTGCCCAAACCCCCGACCCAATCAATGGGACTGTTCCCATTGACTTTTATGCAACCTCGACAGGTTTGAGATGTCGTGGTTTTATATTCAGGCTTTTTAGCCCTCGGGGTTTAATAAATTCTGAAAAATTCATGTTTTTTTTAAGCCTATATAAAACAAAAATCAAAGTTATACTGCTCATGTGGTTTACAAAAACAAATATTATTTTATTTTACTATGATAATTAAACATATTTAACTCAAGGGGCACACGTATAACAGTAAATTTCATGATCTCGGGAAATAATCCTAACTAACAGTGGCATAACTACCGGGGGAGCAAGGGGTGCAATTGGGCCAGGGCCCCAGGCAGATCGTGTGCCATTAATTCTGGCCGATTCTGGGCATTTCCAGCCAGTTCCAGCCAGTTCCAGGCGTACTGAGGGGGTGCCCATGCCAGGGCCTGTCCCCCTCTAGTTACGTTGCTGCTGACTAATGACGATTCTTCCTATGATTTATAAATTTGAAGTTGTGATTTGGGCCAAATAATAGTCACATTTGACAGCTATTATTGACTGAGTAATATAATTGACATTTACTTACCAAAGCAACCCTAAAAATAAGCACACAGTCATAGATAATTTTATATCAGAACCCCAATGGTGCAACTACTTTTGTTTCACTTGTTTGTGCATCATTCGAGCCACATTAAAATCAAGTGATCTAGGAGCTGCTTATATAGGTTATATAATCCACATTTTTAAAAATGAGTTCCTTTTTCTCTGTAATAATAAAACAGCAGCTTGTACTTGATCCCAACTAAAATATAATAAATCCTTATTGAAAGCAAAACCAGCCTATTGGGTTTAATTAATGTTTATATGATTTTCTAGTAGACTTAAGGTATGAAGATACAAATTATGGAAAGATCCATTATCCTGAAAGCCCCAGGTCCCATATAAATCCATATAAATCTAAGGTGAATTCTAAAATATTTATCATTTTACAAATGCGGTTACAATATTTTTTTATAATACACAATTTGACATGAATATATTTTGCAAGTTATCTACGGCTCTTGTATTATATAGTGAATAAAGTACCCCCTCTTGTAAAATATAAGGATATTATAAGTCACTGAAGGCCAAGTGCTTTAATGCAGGTCATGGAACTCTGAAGTTACTTCAAATATCTTCATAATTTCCATCAAGGGGTACTTTATTTATTATAATAGACAAGTTTTAGTAAGTCATGTGAAAAAAATCAGTAAGCTCCGTTTATAACTAGCGATGGGTGAATAAATTCGTCTGGCACTCATCCAAAATTGACACGGGTGTCAATTTTCGCGTTTCACAAATTTTTCGCCAGTGAAGTTTTTGAATATTTAGATGAACCAAAACGAAAAAAATTCCACCCTTCTCTATTTATAACTGATGACATTTATAAGGAGATTATTTACAGGATATTCATGACTTTTGTGTATTCTAAACATTTATTTCAATGTAAAATTCATGTTTACTCTACTATAAACATATGCAGAAAACATATCAGTTCTGTGAAAAAAATTCATAATTATATGTAGAACACAGCTATGAAAAAAGTGTCCTGCCATATTCTAGATTTTCATTCATAATTTTATATACTGTTAACCAGTGTCCACCATCCCTATTTGCCAACACATTTTTACAAATTTCAGTATGTGCATAAATATTAGACTGGGCTTTATTTTAAAGAAGATGAATGTTCATCTGCCACATTTCAAGAACCAACATTTTGGAATATAAACCAGAATACATTTTGGAAACAATAATTTTGAGCAGAATTTCAAATATTATATTACCAGCTGGAGCACTGAAAAATAAAAAATAAATGTACATTATATTGAGAAAACAGTTCAGACATTATTCCAAACTTAAAAATATTAATATTGTCATGCAGAATGTTATGTAAAAACAATGTTATTTTGTGCTGATATTCGGATTTGAAAATGTAGCATGTGCCAGACATTGCTTGACATAAAATGGACATATTGAAAGTGCTCTGAGGCCTACAATGGAATTAAACTATGCTAAAAGCTACATAACTCAAAGGAGTCAACAAAGCAAAACTTTGAACTGTGATGCATTGTGGGTCCTTCTAGAAGGTTTACTGGAAGCAGAAAAGTGGCAATTCTATAAAAATTAAATAGAGTGAAGCCATTACAGTACTTGGTATTTGCTTATTCATGCCCTTGAGCCTCTGATTTAACAAGTTAGCCATCGTTTGAATGGGTGGAGGTACTGGTGGTGGTTTTGGCTTAGGCCGATAAACTGGTCATGCATGATAGAGAAGACAATACAAAATAAAGATGGAGGCATATATATATATATATATATAGATAGATAGATAGATAGATAGATAGATAGATAGATAGATAGATATACACACACACATAAAAACACAAATATGGCAGGAAGAAATGTCCAAAGAACAGTGAGTATCATAAAATAAAGAAACATCATTTCTATATATAAAAACTATGCTACTTCATAGGAAAGAACTACAGCGAGTCATACTAAAAATATTATGTTACAGCAAAACGAACAAGAAACTTGTAGTAAAATAATAGACAAGTGAAAACTATCTTTAAAATCGTTAACACTCTGATATAGTTTGACCATTATGCCAAACTATATCTCTGTACAATCTTTATTGTGAATCACGAGGCAACTGCAATTCACAATAAGGTATTACAACGAACAGTTGTAATAACACAATTGGACATACACAGATTTAAGTATTAGAATGTCAGTTCTATATGTGAATGGCTGCAAGAAATCCTTTCCTTAATCGAGAACTAAAAAGTACAAAAACTCCTAAAAGAATGGGACTTTTTAGGATAATTAAATTAAATTAAATTAAAAAATCAGAAAACCTTTAAAAGTCTGAATTGATCAAAAATAGTCTATTGGGCTCAGTGAAGCTCCCATGGACTTCTATAGGACCTTGACAGATTTTACCTGGTGAATTTTTGTTTAATATAGATATTGGTATATACAGGTTTGGGATCCGTTATCAGAAAGGCCTTCTCCCATAGACTCCATTTTATCCAAATAATTACAATTTTTAAAAATGATTTCCTTTTTCTCAGTAATAACAAAACAGTAGCTTGTATTTGGTCCAAACTAAGATATAACTAATACTATTGGGTTTATTTAATGTTTACATGATTTTTTTTAGTAAACGTAAAGTATGAAGATACAAATTATGGAAAGATCTATTATCTGGAAAACCCCAGGTCCTAAGCACTCTGGATAATGGGTCCCATACCTGTATATAGTTTATGTGATTGTATGGAGGGGTCGGTGTAAGTGTGTAGGTATGTGCACTGAGTATCATTTAATGGGGGTTGAAATTGATGGACTTCTGTCTTTTTTTCAGCCAAACATAAGTTGTAACTATGTGTTTTTTACACTTAAAAAATCTTGAATTTTTAGAGTTTTAAATAAATACAGCAAAAACGATTTTTATAGTAAAAAAAAGAAATTTGAATTTAAGAAAAAAAGTCCCTTAAAGATACTTATAAGTCATGTTGATCAGTTTCTGTTAACAGATCTGCTTTTGTTAGTAATTTTTGCTTGAAATTCCTAAACCTGACTGTTTTGCCAACCTAACTTATACAAGGGTGTCAACATTAATGGGCCTTTAAGCAACAGTTTGATTTTCTGTCTGTGTTGTCATGCTCTCAAACCATTTATGTCTGAATAATGAACAATACCGAAACATATCAATATGTTAAGTATTTATACAGAAGGATAATTGCCAGTCTTGGGTTCCCTATCTCTTATGATGCCCTGGTCAATCATACATCAAGCACTGAACAGATCTTTAAATGATTCCCACTTAGGGAATATTAAAACTCACATTGTTATAATTTTAAAAATAAAAATTCAACCTAATTCTCAACCACGAAATTGTATGTGCGGGAAAAGTCTCAACAAATTTATACAACCTTTTAGAATTGTGTTTTTCAAATTGTTGCCCAAAAACCTGAGTTTTACCGGACTTTGACAGGTTTTAGCTGGAGTATTTTCAGAGTCAGATTTTTAGCAGCTCTGCAACAAAATAAATCTTGAAACATTTTTATTTTTTTCCTCTAAATATTTGGATTTTACCCCTAAAAAACGCAACCAGAAAAATTTGAGGCTTAATAAATAGTACCCTAAGGGGCTGATTCACTAACTTCGAGTGAAGGATTCGAAGGTAAAAAACTTCGAATTTCTAAGTTATTTTTTGGGCTACTTCGACCATCGAATGGGCTACTTCGACTACGACTATCGAAGGATTCGAAGTAAAAATCGTTCGACTATTCGACCATTCGATAGTCGAAGTACTGTCTCTTTAAAAAAAACTTCGACCCCCTAGTTCGCCATCTAAAAGCTACCGAAGTCAATGTTAGTCTATGGGGAAGGTCCCCATAGGCTTGGCAAACTTTTTTTGATCGAAGGATATTCCTTCGATCGTTGGATTTAAATCCTTCGAATCGTTCGATTTGAAGGATTTAATCATTCGATCGAAGGAATTATCCTTCGATCGTTCGATCGAACTATCTGCGCTAAATCCTTCGACTTCAATATTCGAAGTCGAAGGATTTTAGTTCCTAGTCGAATATCGAGGGTTAATTAACCCTCGATATTCGACCCTTAGTGAATCGGCCCCTTAGTTTTATCATCAAACCACCCTTACCATTAAAAACTAACTTCTGATTAGTTGGTATCATTACTGGCCTGACACGACCATTGCTTCAGTTACTATATAACCCTTTTAGCATTTTCATATAGAGTAACAAGTTCACACCATTTTATTGCCTCTTGCATTTGCTTTTTCACTATATTTAGCCTTCTATTGTTGAAACTCTACAATATTACATGTCTAAAGATCTTCCATATTGCCTGACAAATGAAATGATAAAATTACAGCAGTTGTTAATATGACCCATGAATTATCCTTCTATCCTTTGTCTAATTTAAACATGTAGAGCATCTGTCACTTTTCAAAATGTGTGCTTTCTAATTGTTTCCAACTCCTTTAATTATTTTCAACTGAAATCCTAGATTGTGGCTTGAATCAAACAGCATAAATTCATGCCAGCTCCATCAAATATGTTACTAGCTATTCCAAATGTTAGAATGCAGTGATCAAAGCCTGACCCATCTGTCTTGTCATTTAATATACCAGTAAAGGAAAAGGATTTTTCAAACTTAAAATAGCATTTCTTTCACAGGGCGCACAGAAACAAACCTTGAATGCTGTCGCTTTGAACAATTTTCACCCATTGGAGTCTAAGGGGCAGATTTATCAAGGGTCAAATAGTAAATTCAAGTTAGAATTTTCGAGTTAAAAAAGTTAATTATTCTATTCTAATGCAAATTCGAATGTGAGATTTATCATATCTCAACCATGGAAACAGTCCTAATTCAAATATTCACCTCCTAAAACCTGTTGAGTTCATGTACAAGTCAATGGCAGAGGTCTGTCGAGCCATTTGGAGATGTTAATAGCCTTCCTGACATCATTTTCCATCAATTGGTACGATTCGAATTTTCGGGTTGGAACTATTAGATCAAATATTAGACATTTTAATTTTTTCTTAACCTCCCAGTCAAATTGTGAGTATATTCGAATTTATTAGAGTAAAAAATAAATTCACATGAATTTGAAATTCGACCTTTGATAAATGGGCCTCTGAGTGAATGCATTGCTTGGTTAAAAGACTGCTGGCTAAATTAACTTCCTTATGCATTCTTCTGATGTGTTTTGGCTTATCTATGTATTTTATATGTACATTGCTGTAAGTATATCGACATTTTTATGTCACATTTTTTTGTTTTAGTTTTATGTGACAGACATTATGAGGAATTACATTTTGTTCATCTTGCATTCGGGGCTCTAGGCTACAGATTCATAAACAACAGAACTACACTGTGTAAAGTATGTTCATGACCCTTAAGAGCTGCATATATTTTAACAAAGGGCACAATAACCATCCTCTTCCTCCCCCACCTCTGAAATCTCTTTCTACATAGCAAGCTGATCAAGGTGACAATCAAAAATGCTTTAGAGAAATTAACTGTTTCTGTAAGGCTAATCTTTTCTAGGGGGAAGGCAATTACAAATAAGTAAAGTGACACGTCCATTTAACTTTTCACTTTTAACAGAAGCATGATGTTGCAGTGATATTTTCTTATTTACCAGTAGGTAGTGATGGGCAAATTTGCGCCGTTTCCCCGAAAAATTTGCGATTTTTTTCAGGCGAATTTTCGCGGGCGTTTCGCTAATTTATTCGCTGACGGCGAATCGCGCAAATTCGCCACGAATTCATGCCTGGCGAATAAATTCGCCCATCACTACCAGTAGGTCCAGCTGGCATGTGGGCAAAGGAGGTTCCAGCTAAATATTGGGAAGGGATTTGTTACAGTGAGAGCTGTGAAGATGTGGACTTCTCTCCCTGTGCTTCTGTTAGTAAGCTAGTAGTAATATATAAACTATCAAAGTAATTTTGGCTTAAACAGCAACATAGTGTAGTAGTAAATAATGTAAAAATTCAAATTCATGTTTTTAAGAAATGGGCAAAAAGGAAGCCTAATGGATAGGAGGCCCTCTAACAATGTAGGGCTTTGTTTTATGTATTTAGTTGCATACTAACCAAAAATACATGTTATTTTGCCCTCCCAAAGGCAGAAACAAGGTGTCATGAAAAAAATGCCTTTATATGCTAATATAGTTTGCTACAAGAATCTAAAAATACTAAATATTTGAGCCAAAAAAGAGAAACCTGGGACAGATTCACTTATCACTAGTCATACATTTAGAGGAATATTACACAGATTACGCAACTATTACTACTATTATTAATACCTACTAATAATATTTAGTCAAGGCAGGCACCATAGCAAATCAGACGCACCTATTTCAGTCCAATTATCCTAAAAACCATTATACATCAGCCATGAAAAGCATATTATTGCTAAGTAGTGATATACAAGCTTCTAGTTTGGATATATCTCACTCTCATTCAGTTGGTAATAACAGCATACCTCCTATCTACTATATATCATCCTTCTCTGTATTATTTTGCCATGCCATCAGGTAAGCACCACACATGGAGTGTAACAAAGGGGTGTCAAAAGGGTTACATATGACTAGCATTTCTATATATTATTGGTTAAAATAAAGTTTACAGATTTAGTATACTTTGCAGCCTAATATCACTGGATTTTGAATTGATTTTTTTTTCAGTTAAATTCAGTTGTATCCAATATGGCTTTTGTGATCCTAGAGGGATTATTCATTCTGGTTAGTGTGTAGCAAATATGTGATTGAGGAACCTCCCTTCTCCAGCCTACCACTCAAATCATACAGATTTCTGGGGGAAAAATCAGTGTCAAAGAAACTTTAATACAGGTCAAGGGTGCTTCAATGAAAAAAATGTTGATGGAACTTCCACAGGTATAGGGGGAAAAATATGAGTTCCTTTAGAACATGCCTATACAACCGATGCAGGTAATCAGTAAAGTTTGGTAGTTTCAGATCAATGATATCAATCATGTGTCGATGAGACAAAATGGTATCAGTAAGTTCTCAAAGCGATGTCTTCTTATAATAGAAACATACAAAAGCTACCAAACTCCTGACCATAATTTGTATTATGAAGCTGGGAATCTAACTCAGCGAATTAAGAGTGCACTTAACTACTCTTTGGGCGAAATTCACTAAAGGGCAAATGTTTTCCTCAAAAGGCTCCACAACACTTTGGGGCCCATTCATTAACTTCGAGTGATGGAATAGAAGAAAAAAAAACGTAGAATTTCGAAGTGTTTTTTTTGGCTACTTCGACCATCGAATGGGCTACTTCGACCTTCGACTACAACTTTGACTTCGAATCGAAGGATTCAAACTAAAAATCGTTCAACTATTCGACCATTCGATAGTCGAAGTACTGTCTCTTTAAGAAAAAACTTCAACCACCTAGTTCGCCACCTAAAAGCTACCGAACTCAATGTTAGCCTATGGGGAAGGTCCCCATAGGCTTGCCTAACTTTTTTTGGTTGAAGGATAATCCTTCGTTCGTTGGATTAAAATCCTTCGAATCGTTAGATTCGAAGGATTTAATCATTCGATCAAATGATTATTCCTTCGATCGTTCGATCAAAGTATTTGCACAAAATCCTTCGACTTCGAAGTCAAAGGATTTTCATTCCCCAGTCGAATATTGAGTGTTAATTAACCCTCGATATTCGACCCTTGATGCATCTGCCCCTTTGTATCATTTAGTCAGATGTTAATTAATAGAGCATAGGCTAATTCACCAAAATGTGAAGTACGTCTTGGCAGACAAACGCTGTTGAAGTTTGTTATCCAGAAACCTGTTATTCAGAAAGTTCTGAATTATAGAAAGGCCATCTCCCATGGACTAAATTTTATCCAAATAGTCCAAATTTTAAAAAATGATTTCCTTTTTTTTCTGTAATAATAAAAAAGTCCCTTGTACTTGATCCCAACTGAGATATAATTAATCCTTATTGGAAGCAAACCAGCCTATTGGGTTTATTTAATGTTTACATGATTTTCTAGTTGACTTAATTAGTCATGGGCGAATTAATTAGGCAGGCGTGAATTAGCGGCAAATTTGCAATATTCACTGACAGCGTATAAATTCGCGAAATGGACACGAAAATTCATGGCGTCACAAAAACGGATGCCAGCATCAAAAACGAGATGCCGACGCCGTTTAGATAATTTTTCGCCATTTTCTGAATTTAGAGGGAAATTCTCAAATTTTTCGGCGAAGCGAAACAGCAGAAATTCGCCCATCACTAGACTTAAGGTATGAAGATCCAAATTACGGAAAGATACTTTATCCAGAAAACGCCAGGTCCTGAGCATTCTGGATAACAGGTCCTATACCTATAATATATTTTATGGTTTATGATGTATGAACAAATGGGTGTTAGGGTAAAATGTTTTGGCCTGGAATAATGTTCTTTGGGTATTGGTGGATTTGGGGGAATTGTGGGGATACATTTCTGAATATAGCAGTTATCTTTGTACCCCTATTTTTTTCATACTCTTGAAACCTGCACTTAATTCTTGTTGTACTAAGAATAATTCAGCTAAATCAGCTAACTGAACAGGAAAATGAATTAAAACAAAATATAATTAAGTTTTCATTGCTAGGAGAAGGATAGCCTTTTAAGTGAAATGAAAAAAAAATATGCTTTAAAAAAAAAATGCTAATTCTCAACTGTTAAGAACTTGTGGTGTGTGCTTTCACAGCTACGGGGGATTCACTGTCAAGAAAATGCTTAACTGTTTTGAGCTGTGAACCAGTACATCTCATTATCTTACAAACATAAAGGACAGATAACACAGGATTGTTTTTATCTCACTGTATTGATAATACACATCTACGAAAAAACACAAACAGTTTAATATAGGGCATCAACACAAATATGAAAAGGGAGAATGGATTTTTTATTTTTTTACCATTTTATTCTGAAAAATTTGGGGGTATTTAAAAGGGCAGTGAGGTTGTAGGTCAGAGGCTAACCATGTACTCCCTAACGTAATTGTTGTATTTGTAGGGGATATGTTCGTAGAGACAGCACAAATTAACTCCTTAAGTAGAACAGTGTCTACAGCCTGTAGATCACGCAACTTAAGGAGCTATGAAATTAAAAAAATAAAAAACTTGCAATCCTAGAACTTGATAATGCATATACAGTTGTTCACCTGCATCCTTTTGATTCTCTATATGAAAGAGAGCGCAACAAGAAAAAAAAAGAGAGAGACAAGAACAGATATGCACGATTAATGAGCAAGTGGACTAAATATGTCACTCCATTCATGAGTGTCATCTGACATTTATATGCCCCAGCACAGTTTTCAGAAGCACCAAAAATGTTTATATCAATCTGTCAGTAAGAGAGAAAGAGAGAACGCTGCACCAGAAAAATAAAGAAAATAAAAGGTACATAGTTATAAAACATATAACAATTTGCCTAAAAAGGGGTTAGTCGTATGTTTTTATTTACACACGCAACAAAAACGGCAATGCAAATCAGTAGTAAAAAGCAAGTGGAATTAGGGAAACCATTTTCCACAAGGAAAAATTATCTTTTTTCCATTCCTTGTTTCTATATATTCACCAAGATCTTCTCTTCCGTGGGAGAAAAAAAATCCAATTTGTTTAATGGAATCCATCTCTGTTTCATGACCCTTTGACTAGTTCCCTTTATTTATATGCTAGTGGTTACACAGAAGTTACACAGAAGCAAAGTAAAAATGCATTCAGGTCACAGACAAAAAGAAAAACTGAAAAACTTACAGACAGTTGCTGGTTTATCACAGAGAAATGGCTTAATTGTTTAACCTGTTTCAGGTTGATAAATAGTGACTGGACTTCCACACTGGGTTTCACAAACAGAAGCAACAGACAAGGCAAAGCTAGAAGACTTAAAGCAAGAGGTAGTGAATTGGTTTGGATCTGGAGTTTCTTGGAGTAATGGAAAACAGAGTGGAGACAGCATGGAGAGGAGGCGGAGAGGTACTCACGAATGGTTAAATCCATCACTTGGGAGGCCAAGCAGAAGACAGGATGTTCATACATTTCTCTCTTTTTCCCTATAAAAGAGGATTTTGGCATGCAAGAGGCTTAGGTCAGAGAGGTAAAGAGGTCATAGCTTAGCGGAAAATTTTACATTAGGTGAAAGGGGCAATAATTTGAAATACATGTTGCTGCTGTTTAAAAAAATGTTATAACATCCAAACAAATATGCAAATTATTGCTATAAAATAATATTAAGTGACTATTTTGCTTTAGTAAGGTTGCCACCTCAACCTTTAATACTGGCCCCTTATAACATCCACATGCTCCAAAGTGTATTAATTCAGGTGAATTCTGCATGGTATCATTAAGAAGGGAAAGCTCTGGCATGCATCTCTGCTGAGTATTGATTTTATATGTGGTTGGTATTAAACAGATGAGGTAACATCTCTTTTTGGGCAAGTTGCAAAAAGATCAAGGTTCCATTCATGTGTTTATTGATAAACTATATGGATATTCAGGTATGCCCTCAAGGTACAAGGAATAGTATTGTGCCTAGACCATAGCTGTTAAAATATTCCAAATTTAGTATCCTGGAAATGACTGATTCCCAGTTAAAGGGCTCACGTATATTTTTTGGATGTTACAGCAAGCTAATTCATTTAAGAGCAACTCATATTTCAGCTTTGTTGACCCTCTGGAAGGAGAAAAGATTGGGATTCACAGGATAAGAGAAAATTTTAGAGCTACTGGATTAACCATTCAGCATGCCCAGAAGCCACGCAAGATTGTGACCATGATGTAGTGAGTCTTGACTCATTTTCACAAGACTCAGAAGATCCAAACATAAATAAAAGGAAATAAAACAATATTGACTGAACTTGACTTAAGATACTAAGTTTCCAAGCCTTAAGTATCCAAGGCATTGAAAGGCATTTCCTCATAAGCATAGCTTTAAGTCAGTTTAAAAAACTGAGAAACCAATAAATAATTGGGAGATCACTAAAATACCATGTTACTGTATGTACCAATTGAAATGCACAGGTCAAGTGCATGAATTTGTGTTTAAATACTTTTTTTCATCCAAAAACTCAATAAACTATGCATATAAGAGAAACTCTGGTTCATGCAGTTGGTGGATGTTGGGTTGTTATACATAACAATCCCAGCATGCTCTGGAATTGGCATTGAAACCAGTTTTCGAGAGGCAGTACAAAAATGGCTGTGCCAATAACGGATAAGGAAGGAAAGAAGCGGAAGAGAGCAGGTAGTGTGGAATGAGGTACTTCTCTAAGAAGTAAGCTGTTAAAAAAAGAGTTTGTTGCTTCAAAGTTTTCCCAGACCTAAAAGTCACAGTATGAAAAAATAGAAATAAAAAACAGCATATAATTCACACGACTGAGAAGGATTGCAGCACAGAAGGAAAGTACGCGCTAGAGTGTTCTACTTTGGAAATGAATGCATTTTTACTTACAGATCTTAAAGTTTGTTTTGCACTGATATATCTGAAAGAAGAAGGCAAATCTTACCAACGTCATTAGGTTTTCCTATAGAGAAGCCAGCCTGATGCAGAAACATCTATTGGAGCAAGGCTGCTAATGGTCTCGGTTGTCCCTTGTCGTTTTAATAGATCAAACGAGTGATGATTTCAAAGATGAATGACTTTGCATTCATCCCCCTAAGCAACGACTTATTCAAAAACCTACATTCTGTGTAGTATTATTTATTACAACACAAGAGCTGATTATAATATAATAAGGGGGTTATTTATCAAAATCTGAATATATCTCATTATTTTATGAAATATACTCCGATCAAATCCACTCGGGTTATTTCCCTTTATTTATCAATATATTTTCCCAAAAATCTCCTGTGCAGGAAAAAACTAGTACAAATTTTTCTGATTTTCCAATCGAAAACTCAGATTTTGGTTTGGCTTTTTGCACAAAACCCATCGCAGATCAGGATATCTTCGGGACTTCTCCCATTGAATTGTGTACATCCTTGGCAGTTTGGCGATGCTGGATTTTCGGATTCAGACTTTTTCCACAAAAAATTCAGATTTTGTAGTAAAAAAAATTTGAGCATTCAGACGTTAATAAATAACCCCCTTAGTGTACTGTTCTTTAGCGCTTCTCACTCGGTGCATTATAAAATCTTTCCTGGTACAAATACTGATTAGCCAGTAGTAGACAGATAAGACACATTTGACCCATAACAAAACCTTTGACAGCAAAACTAAAAAAGTGCTTATTTAACCAAAAAATTGGAAACGCCAATTGCTTAAGAATACTCAAATATCCAAAGAATGGATTAGTAAAAAGTAAACTAAATCAATAAAGATAAAGAATTCTATTAGCCGCGTTTAACAAATCCATCTACTTAGATTCTTTTTGCCAGCACATTTTTAATCAAGGTGTTCAATTGAGCTTTAATCAAGTGTCATTCCTGCAATAACTAAATGTAACATACCCTGAGAATTAGAATTCAGACAAACATTGCTTTTTTTTGGAAATCATGTTCGATACTCCTGTGTTAGAGCTTTAAAACATCCATTTGTTTTTACCATGTTCATATCAAGATTAAAAAAAAAAAGGAGAGCATTTAAATATTCTGGATTATAAACATTGTACAAAATGAGAATTTTACCAGAATTATTTC
Source organism: Xenopus laevis (assembly GCF_017654675.1). NCBI lineage: Eukaryota > Metazoa > Chordata > Amphibia > Anura > Pipidae > Xenopus > Xenopus laevis. Next base: position 125,109,536 of record NC_054378.1, on the reverse strand, counting down.
TTATAAACAGACATCCCAAACAATACAATAAACAGAAAATATTGTTGAGCTTATATATATTTAAAAAAGAAAGACAATTGTTAATCTTTCCTTCAAGATCTTGAAAGGTGTCTTACCTTCGATTTTGGCATATTCAGATAATCTTGTGTAGTTAACTAAGGCTGCTTGTTCTAAGCAATTACGGATAACATTTTTCACATCTTCTTGAGGGACAGGCGTTACTATGTCTTTCATTAAAACCTTGACATTGGAAAAAATGATAGCCATAAAGCCCAGCTTAGAAACTACTAGCCTAAAATGTATTGAAATGTGGTTAATTTTATATAAATATTGCAAAAAGACATTTCAATTAACCCATTGAATCCTAGAGAGGTATATTAAGTAAGACATAACTGTGTGACATCAAAGCACTGCACGTTATCAGCTAAAACCTGCTGTGTATAAAGATCACACATATTATTTTTGGGCTTTCCAAATCTAAATGAGACTGTTTGATAACTAGGGCACAATTTAGAATTGCACACAAGAAATAGCTGGCCTTGTGTTTTTATTTCCAACAGTGTTAAGCAGGGGCGTAACTACAGAGGAAGAAGACTATAGGGGCCCCATGAGGCCCTAATTGATATATCATTTCAATATACATTGGCAAAAACTCTAGACATTTTGGAGGCCTGAAAAATAATTTGTTGTGTGGGGCCCAGTAATATCTAGTTATGCCACTGGTGTTTTGATTAAACAGACCCAATATTTAAGACCTGTTATCAAAAGAAACCTTAAATTTTTTCTATAATTTTTTTTAAAAAAAAATTAAAAAAAAAACTCCCTTTGAAATTCGACCCTTGATAAATCTGCCCCTTAATAACACAAAACAATAATACGTACCCTTTCCAGCAATGACAGAGTGGCTTTCAAAGCACCTTCTGGTCGGCCAAATGGAAAGCAGTACCTAAGAAAATACGTTTTAACATTTCCTTAAACTGTATATAAACAGTGGTTAATGCACAGCTAAAATTTGATATCAGCCTGTGCTTTTATTATAAGATGTTCCCATTGTTTACCTAAAATGTGTGATCTGATTCTCCAAAAGCACATGAAGCCGTTCTTTGATCTCTTCAAACCGCTCTTTTTCTTCCACCGTTACAGTTCCGATGCCATCAGGCCTGAAGGAACACAAAAAGCTTGAGTGACTTGGGGAAATTCACCTTGTGACACCAATAAGTCGTCTGTACAGCAAACAAAACACAACCCGTATTTGGTGCTGATGAGACAGTTCACTAAACTTATCTTGCCTGTGTGTGTGAGTCAGAGGAGAAATAAACATTGACAATGAATTGACAAAAGTGTTAAAAAAAAGAAAATGATTTTCTGCTGCATATTTGCATTTTAAAATAAAATTTCTATTATGAATTAACTTTATTATAATTAACTCACATTTTAATAATAATAATAATAATAATAATAATAATAATAATAATAATAATAATAATAAAATCCATGTGACTGCACATACATAGGTTACTAATACAAAAAGAGGTAGCCGGAGAGCACTTATTTCTTTAGTTTAAAAGATCATTTCTTTATTTTGCAGGCATTTACTGCACAACATGTTTTGGCTTCAGGCCTTCATCAGGTGCACCTGATGAAGGCCTGAAGCCGAAACATGTTGTGCAGTAAATGCCTGCAAAATAAAGAAATGATCTTTTAAACTAAAGAAATAAGTGCTCTCCGGCTACCTCTTTTTGTATTAGTAACCTTGGCATTCCAACACGGGGATTGCAGCACGTAGAGAAGCACACCCATACGGATGGATACATAAAGGACTCTTGTTATAGTTGCACATACATAGGGGTGACTTCATTCTGTGCCATAACACTAGGGGGTTATTTACTAAAAATTTTTTTAAAATTTATTAAACCCCGAGGATGGAAAAGTCAAATCTGAAAATCCAGCATCTCAGACTTGTCGAGGTTGCATATAAATCAATCGGAGAAGTCCCAATGATTTTTTGATGTGCGCTGGGTTTCGTGCAATACCCCGAAGTTTTCGGGTAGAAATACTGAAAAAATTGTGAAAATCTGATTTTTTTACTGCAAAGCAAATTTTTGTGACTTTGTAATAATAAATAAGCATAAAAAACCATAGCGGATTTGATCGGAGTTTGTAGCAATAAATATTGAGATAATTTCGGACTTTGATAAATAACCCCCTAGGCTTTCACCGTAACACCAGGATTTCTTTTTACCAACAACATAACTATTGTGTCATTCCAAATATATACTCTACTTTGTTACAGCAATTAACTGGTCGTTAAAAGTCATCACTGCGCAGAATAGGAAATCTAAAAGAATTCGGTAATTAAATAGTTCCCTATGCCCAAAATGCTCTCTCCGTTGCACTTTATTCAAAGCTTGTACAATGTTTTACTTGATAATCCCTGAAATCCTGCTTTACACGACTCAAAGAAACTGTGAGTTGCTGAACAAAAGAAGTATAGGGTGACACAGTAAAACTTTGTATTTCCTCTCTTCTATAGCCCTAGGCAGCTAGACAATGTGGATAGCACTTGAATATTTACACCATGGCATAATCCATAAGAATAGGGTAAGAGACATGTCTAATCCATTCACCAAAGAAATCAGCAACCCAGACAGGCATTATTATCGCTTTCCATTATTGTCAGGCAATGTATACAGATTTAACCATTGCCTACACAGTCTTATATCACACAGTCTCCCTCTGGTAATACCAGTAGACTGAAAATTGAACAAATGGGCTCTGCCCTCCTCCGGCGAGCAGCCTAAACTGTTCTAATCCTCTGCACTAGACTAGTTTAGCTATACAAAAGCCTTGGCAGAGGATTACAAACCTTTAATAAACCTCCTGTCAGGGGTTAATTGGTTAGCTTTACTTCTCTTTATTAAACAATCAAAAGACCATAAATACCGAAAAATTGCAGTCTGTACTGTAATGTTTGTCTGACCTTTTTTCGACAGAAGCCTCTTCACACCCAACAACATGTGCCACTAAAACTGCGTGTTTAACTCTGTAAGTCACAAACAACTGGGGAAGGTAACTGCGCCCTGATTGCAAATGTAGGAAAAGCAAATGACACTCTAGGCTTTATCACAGGAAATACGGATTATTGACAAGAAAAAGAATGCTGAAAAAAACATCTATACATAAATAAACAAGTCATCAAGAACTGCTCACAATCCACAGGTCCTCAGTAGCCACATAAGGAGCTTCACAAGAACAATTAACCTTCTATTTTTTTCTAAAAAGACTCTGCACTATCTAACATCTGACATGATGATCCTCTTTCAGATATACCTTTCATGGTCCTTGACATTTTCGGCAGCATGATAGGGAATGTGTCATGTCGCTTGCTTTTCAAGTTGTTGTCACAGAGGTTAGCACCAATTCTGTCATCTTCACTCTCCTCACAATCTACTATGTTGGGCCATGTCATAAATAATAATACTTTCAAGAAATTCGTCAAATTTCAACTAGTCTACAAGCCAGCTGAATATCCTCAGAGTCACAAGTTATGCTTGTGTTTTACAGCTCATATATCTCCCCAGAAAGAAGCAAACCTTAATTGATTTGCATTATGTGCTGAAACTATCTTTAACATGCATCATTCCAACAATAAAAAGAAGATTGTACCCTGCTAAGTGACTGTTGTACCCATATTAATTTTATTGTAGAACATTACACTACGCCCATTCACTTAGCTCTAGTGAAGGAATAGAGGAAAATAGAGGAAAAAAACTTCGAATTTCTAATGTTTTTTTTTGGCTACTTCAACCATCAAATGGGCTACTTCAACCTTCTAATCGAACGATTCGAACTAAAAATCGTTTGACTATTCGACCATTCGATAGTTGAAGTACTGTCTCTTTAAAAAAAAACTTCGACCCCCTATTTCACCACCTAAAACCTACCGAGGCCAATGTTAGCCTATCGGGAAGGTCCCCATAATCCTTTGATTGATGGATTAAAATCCTTCGATCGTACAATTATTCCTTCAATCGTTCGATTGAACGAATTGTGCTAAATCCTTCGACTTCGATATTCGAAGTCGAACTATTTCAATTCGGCAGTTGAATATCGACGGTTAATTAACCCTCGATATTCGACCCTAAGTAGATTTGCCCCTACATGTATAAAAAAAATGTGGCCAATTAATCTAAATTATGGGTGTTATTTATTAAAGTCCGAATGTTAACTACTCAAAAAATTTGAGTTTTTTTTATTATAAAATCAGAATTTTTAATGGAAAAAACCCTCAAATTTTTCAGATTCAGTAAAGCCCGAATCCAAAAATCCAGCATCTCAGAACTGCAGAGGTTGTATATAAGTCAGTGGGAGAGGTCCCTATCCTATTTGGAAGTGTCTGCGCTGGAATTACCCTGAAATTTTGAGTTCTTCTGACAAAAATCTGTAAAAATTTAGACTTTTCACAAAAAATCAAGCGATTCAGGAAAAAAAATCGGAAAAAATTGTACGATCTGGATTTTCACTCTATTTTAGAGTTTTTCTGAAAAAATTGTGCTTTTTTAATAATAAAGTCCAATCAAGGATTGTAGTTTGGTCAGATTTTTTTTCATTTAAATTTGAATTTTGATAAATAAGGCCCTTACAGTAATTGAGATTTGAGATTGAGATTAGGAACTTTTCAGGCAAAAATCTGAAAAATCTGAAAAATCCAGTTTTTTGGGAATAAACCTGAAAAAATCAATTGATTTGGGAAAAAACTTAGAAAAAATAGTACGATTTGGGTTTTATCAAGTTTGTCCCTATCCGTGCATTTTGAAAAAATAAATAAGCAGATTCTAGTTTGGTCAGCCTTTTTTAATTTAGAAAAATTCAGATTTTGATAAATATCCCCGTGCGAAAACCATCTTTAAAATACTACATTTCTACAATTAAGAGATTTTTAAGATTTATAACTATGTGTTGTGTCCATATTAATTGTATGCTGGTATATTACAAATACAAACAAAACAGTATACTGCTGTAATTTCTCCTTTGTTTCATGACTTTGATTTGGGGTAGAAATTATCTTGAGAACTGTATTCATAAGTTAAACTCTTATCCAGAGGAAACTGCTTTCTCTCTATTTTTTTCAAAATCAGATTTCCTTAACAGCAGTTTGTGCTGGTTCCTCAGGCATCAGGTTTCAGCATTTATATGCTATAATCTAAATAATAACTGTATTCAAATAGAATTAAATACATTACATTAATCAAATCAAATCAAAATTATAAATTAAATCCAAACCAAAACACAATTTAAAGAAAAAAAATCACAAATGTATGTTTTATATGTAACATTTATGTAAATATGGCAGTTGTCCTTTATTTTCTGTTTATAGTTTCCAAAAAGTGGGTTTTTTTCTATCTAGAAAAATAAAATATTTGTGACCCAAGCAACTAGAAAGGAAATTGCTTTTTTATACCTAGAAAACATTATTATTTATTTGATTACAGTTTTAATAGCAAAATAAAATAAAATTTAAGATTACAATAAATACAATAGAAATAGGGGGTTATTTACTTACATTTTCTCTCACTTTTTTATTAAAAAAAAAAGAATTCAACCAAACTCCCAAACATGAATGCTCTCAATTTACCAATAATTATTCTTGTTAAAATTGGTGCAACAAAAAGTAATAACAAAATCGTTCAACTTTTCGAATTGTCTTTCTGAAAAACTCGAATATATCGGATTATCAAATGAAAACCAGTCTGTCTTTCTATCTATCTATCTATCTATCTATCTATCTATCTATCTATCTATCTATCGTCTATCTAATCTTACAATTTATCAATCTGACTTTTTATCTTTATATCTTAATTTACTATATATGCAATAATAATAATAATAACATGGTTCACACCATAACTAAACATTATGAACATAAATTCCGAGGGTAGGGAAACTGGGAAAGCAATTTTATTTGAATGCTGTTGATACCAATCAATCATGGCCCCAATAGAACATAATAAAGTGTCTGACTGAAAACAAAAAAGAAAACCTTGTTTAAGAAGGAGTATAATGTAGAAGCTAATGAACAACAACCAGATCTCTCTCAAGGGAAACAAGAGAAACTGCTCTGGGTTCCACATATATTGGTAATGTCAGCTATGGGCTGAACACCAACAGTCAAGATACATTTCACAAACCTACATTAAAAAAAGGATCACAAAGTTATGCACCATTCTTGCCACAAGAACATATGGCTTTGTCAACACCCTCTGGTTTCAACAATCTCTAAGTTCAAAGTTTTTCTGGCAAAATGTAGATTTCCAGTCTAAGCATCAAGTAACCTTTTTTCTTTTATCACAAGCCAAGATTCCAATTCCCCTGAAGATTCATAAATGTACATTTCAATGCATTAACCATCTAATGTTCCGTCTGTCGTGTATGTAACTGGAAAATGCCTAAGGCTAAACCCTGTTGGTTTTCTCACATGCTCTGTATAAATGGGGGATGTACAATATAAACCAGCTCTATAGATTTCATGATAAATGTTCCTGTGTGGGAATTTCTTTATGATTGACATCTCACTTTGATTTCAGCTGTTACATATGTGCAGTAGATATCACAGGAAAGGTGCACATCTCCCCATTTTACTGTAATGCACCATGAAACATAATAACCCACTGAACACCTTGCTTTAATTCCTGTGGCACTGGGGTCAGAGTAGGGGTCAGTTTCAGCACTGCTGTTTCCCTCTGCTGTGAGATGCAGTACAACAGGACCCTGGACAGCAGCTAGTTTGTTAGCTCTATAACATGACTTGTCATGTTATACCTTCAGGCTGTCCTGAAACATCTGAATCACATTCTCTCTGCACTTTCTCACTGACTGCGAGCTACTGTTGTCTAACTGCCTGACCTTACACATACACAATACAAACAGACAACCCACCTCAGTCTAACCATCAATGTATATTTCAAATAAAAGAGATTGATAGCCACATGAATTCGACCTTCATTACTGGAGTGGCACATTCTGACTGACAGCCAACCTCATTCCAGAGAAAGATAAACTTCTGGTTTTGTTATTGGGTGTAATAGCACATTAACATAGGTAGTGTAAATGAAAAATAAACTCCATAAAATTCACTCAAAATATCTATCTTTGTGCTGTAAGAAATGTATAATAACCATGAATGTGTCTTTTTTCAACATCTTCAGTAACTTGTTGGGCTCGTTAGCTCATAGAAAGTTTGCCAATAAATAGAAATATTGGGGTAACAGTCACCCTGCTATAGTTCCAGGGATACCCAGGGCACAAATAAGCACTCACCCCAAATCTCCCCCTAAACGGTCTTCAGGCTGGGCCCCCTTAGCTCCTAACAAGGTTACAGATATATAGAAACATTGGGGTAACAGTCACCCTGCTATAGTTCCAGGGGTACCCAGGGCACAAATAAGCACTCACCCCAAATCTCCCCCTAACTGACCTTCAGACTGGGCCCCCTTAGCTCATAACAAGGTTACAGATATATAGAAACATTAGGGTAACAGTCACCCTGCTATAGTTCCAGGGGAACCCAGGGCACAAATAAGCACTCACCCCAAATCTCCCCCTAACTGACCTTCAGACTGGGCCCCCTTAGCTCATAACAAGGTTACAGATATATAGAAACATTGGGGTAACAGTCACCCTATTATAGTTCCAGGGGTACCCAGGGTACAAATAAGCACTCACCCCAAATCTCCCCCTAACTGGCCTTCAGGCTGGGCCCCTTAGCTCATAACAAGGTTACAGATATATAGAAACATTGGGGTAACAGTCACCCTGCTTTAGTTCCAGGGGTACCTCATACAAAATGTCAAGCCAACTGCCTTCAGGCTGTGACATATACTGTATTCACTGAGTTAGCCCACCCCCATCAGTTTTGTATCTAATCTAAAAAAGCAGTAAACCCAATATGACCACAAGATTACCACTAAGAATCATCACTGATAAATTGTTTTGAATTATTTTTAGAGAAAGTTACACTTGTATGTGTATGTGGATGAAGACAGGAACTTAGAACTAGCAGTACCTTACCTTTTAGGCTCTGGATTTGTCTGGGATTTGGAATCTTTTCTTTTTTTTGAATCCCTTTTGGAATCTCTCTTAGGTTCTGGTTCAGTAGCTAAAGGAGTAGAGACTTTGTTTCCCTCCCCTTCTTGATTTTGTGATGACCCACCAAGTAATTCGGGCAAAAGTGGGCTTTGGTGAATGGAAGATGTGGATAGCACAAGGCATGCAATAATTATCAGAAAAATAGGTAGATAAAAAGAAGAGACAGGAGAGAATGTGAAAGAAGGACAACAAAAGAAAAACAACAGTAAAATAAAACAAGGAGAACATAAAATAATGCATGCAAAGAATAACAGAGAAAAAAAAAAATGAGAAAATAAAAGAATGTACTATAAAGGGCTGTGTTTATGTTTATTACTAGCCTGATGATGCCAAACAGAGAAATTTGTGTTAAGATATCAACTTGCTGGGGTGCACTCCCAGATAAAAGGTCCCATGCCAGGTAAAAAAAATAGGGGGGGGTGATTTATCAACATTGAATTAGAACTTTTGCCACAATTAAATTTTTTTGCACAAAAACTCACAATTTTTAATTATATTTTCAAAAACTTGAGGGGCAGATTTATCAAGGGTCGAAGTAAAAATTCATTTTCGAATTCGGATTTTCAAGTTTTTTTATGGCCAAAACTGTGAAATTCGACTAGGGAATTGTTAAAATTCGATTAGAGGTTTCTTGAATAATTTGAATTCAATTTTCGAAATTTATCAAACACTAGCCCTTTAAGAATTTGACTATTAGCCACCTTAAACCTGCCGACTTGCTGTTTTAGCCTATAGAAGACATACGTACTAGGATCAATTTGGAGTTGTTTGCAGCCTTCCTGAGATTCAAAGAATGTCACAAAGAAAAAACTAGAATCCAATTTGATTTGTGTAACTCCCTTGAACTCGAAACTCGACCCTTGATAACTGTGCCCCTGAATGTTTATTATTATTAAGCACAACATCTCTAATAACTTAAATCTATATCTTCAGCATCTTGACTTCTATGTGCACTCGATAGGTTTTAGGTGAAGAATAGTTGAATTAAAACTGTTTCCATGGTCGAGGTGTGGTAAATCTCACATTCAAATTCAAATTTGAGTTGGTGGTTTTAAATTCGAAATTATGAATGAAAAAATTCAAATTTACCATTTGAACTTCAGTAAATCTGCCCCATAAACTCTAAATGCTCACAAATTCGAGTTTTGACAAATAAGCCTATTAATATCCCTAATTACAAACTTTAAACTCATTTCTCTTTTTTCCTCTGAGCAGATTCATATCTCTCCTATTAGCTGTCTTATAAAGGTCCTATTCACCTTTTGTAAGAAAAAGCAATAATATAATGCAGGGTGTTTTCTCAAAGAAAAAAAATGCTGGGGTATGTCTAAGACAAAAATCTATGGAAAATGCTGGTAATTATTAGTTAATTATATGGACATCCTCACTTTCAGAAAGTAATTGCCTCCGTGTGACAAAACAACAGGAACAGGAATTCTATAGCCACTAAACTAAGCTAAAAACGGAGGATGTTTATTGTTGGCTATTTTGCACTACCAAGAAAACACATTGAAAAAACAAGAATATTAAAGAATATTACAAAATCTTGTTGGATCAATACCACATTTTTTTTAAATATTACAGTTAACACTAATGTGTATCTTTAAACTGACATTTTACTTTTCTTATTTACACATTTAACAAATGGGCTTAAATACCCATTTGAGACACACTTTTTATTTTAGATTTAATGGAGTGACCTCCATTAGAAAGCAGGAAAGATGCAGAAGAAAAGAAGACAAATAAATGAAAAAAAAACTATAAAAATGAACCCCCCACGAGAGGAGGTAATAGGCTAGCACTTCTACAAAGGTTAGAGATGCAGTGGGTCGATAGGTTGGATATAATTTGGCCCAGAGGACTAAATAAAGATTATACTCCCGCCATGTTTATTTACCAGTAGGCAGGTAGACAATTTAGCAGTACACTCTTCTTTTTTCTTCAATTGATGTCTTTCGATTACTAAAATTTGTTTCTCTTTCAAGGTCACTCAATATTGTTTTGGAATCAAAATGTTCTGCCTGCTGCCATCGCCTTCTGCACACACTGGGAGATCACAGAGTGAACCCATGTGCAATGTGCAAGAAAGGTAACTCATAAGCATCTCAGAATTTTCTGGTTTTCCTGTTCACTTTGTCCACTTTGATCCTTTGTTTTCATTGTTCATACAATTTGGGGCAAATACAAGTAGTAGTTGCATAATATAATGATGGACCATCTCACAGATCCGGATGGAATATTGGAATAGTTTTATCCACAATGGACATTTATCGGGACAATAGGAATGGACTTGTTAAGAATTAGACATTTTTTAATGATTCATTGTTTAGGAATTGGCTTAGTTGACACTGTTGTTCCCACCCAATAACTCCTTTAACCTTCCCCAAACTGTCATCTAATGTTATTTAACACACAGTAGAGAGTTCATATGTTGTAGAGAGGGACACAAGTGCTGGAGTGCTAAAGGTGCACCACTTACGTGTATAACCCACAGTCCCACACACTTAGCAGTTGCACAAAACTCTAAATGCAATGCCTTGGACAACTAGCACTCCTTGTCCATTGAGTAGCCTGAACGATGCACAAAGGATAGTGTAAAAAGGGCATCCATTTCTCATCCATGTGACAATGAAAATGAAAAAAAGGAATTGAAGGTGCTCCAGAATGAAAAAGTGAATAGCTCACTAAGTTGATCATGTAGTCCAGGTGCACCAGGCCCAGACCCAATGCCCTATGGAGATGCAGTTATACTTTTAACTATGATCAATATAGACTTATTTTTTCAACTTATACTTTTGAGTGCCAAGTAGCCTTGCTTTCTTGCTGTGTATTTCAATGTGCCAGTATGTCTCAATCCAAGATGTAGGCAACACCATATACTGCGAGGAAAAACTCTTTGGATGGGCAAAGGTCAAAGGTATCAAGTATAATAAGCAAAAAACATGGCAGTTTGCACCAATTTTTAACACTTTGCACATTTCCATCCTTTAGCAAATGAGCACTAAACAGAAAATAATTACATTTTACTTTAAGTCATAAATTATACATATTTAGACATTTATTTGATGCCTTTGAAGTCTGATATTTATTCAGAATCACCCATTATCTCATTTATTTCACAACATGCAACAAATGAGCTATAGAACATATTTATGATGATATCACCATTCTCACTCTGTAGCAGTTTATCTTACCTGTTGCCATGTACATGGGATGCGCAGAAGGCAAAACTATAGTGAAGTAAGGTTGGGTCAACCATTGACCCATTCTCTGCTCGTTCCAGTAAATCGGCTAGGTAACACAAATGCCTATGGCAGCCACGGACTCCATATCTTGCACAATATTCATCAAGTACGAAGACTTGACCTGGACTGAACCAACCCTAAAATATATTGAAAAACATTGGAGAAATGTGACATTTTTGTTCTGGAAGTCAACAAATGGCATGTGTTCTATGAGATAGCTTTTAGATATATGCAGATCTATGGAAGATGTTATAGTGATGGGTGAATTTCTCCCGCTTCGCAGAAAAATTCGCAAATTACCAGCCAAAGTCGCAAAACGGCTAAAAATTTGTGAAACTCGAGTCTTTAAATTTTTATTTGCCTTCTTCTGGATAAACTAGCAGTTAGGCAGGTTAAAATAGAGTTAAAAGGTTGAACTTGGTTAACCTAACTTACTATGTTACTATGTTACTTTGTTAATTCGCTGAAATACGCAGCGTATTTTCAATATGGAGGCCAAACTCTCATGAGATAGATTGCGCATATACGTATTTGTATGCTGCTGACATAAATTACGTTGCGTATTGACGATCAGTCTGGCTACATTTTTTTTTCGGAATTTTATCAGATTTTTTTAAAATAAAAAAGTCCAACCAAACTAAAATCCACAATTTGACCTTATTTATTATTAATAAAGCACCATTAATTGGATCAGGGAAAAACGAGATATCTAGCAAAAACCCAAATTGTACTATTTTTTTGGAATTTTTTCCTGAATCACTTGATTTTTTTTTTTAGTTTTTTTTTCCCGAAAAGTCGGAATTTTTCGCTTTTTTTGCCGAAAACCCTGAAATAGTCAGATTTTCAGGCTAATTCCAGCACAGACCACAGAAACTTCCAAATAGGATAGGGACCTCTGCCACTGACTTATAAGAAAACCTCGCCAGGTCTGAGATGGTGGATTTTCGGAATCTGACTTTTTGCAGCCACTTGGTATAATAAATCTCGAAAAATTTATTTTTTTCCACTAAAAATTCAGATTTTATAGAAAACAAACTAACATTTTTGGAGTTTTTAGCATTTGGACTTTAATAAATAACCCCCTTAATGTGCCCCCTTAATGTGCATTAATATTTTTAGTTTTTTAGTGTCAGTATCACTTTAAGGGAGGTTGACCTCAGGGTATAGTATTTTTAATGCAACACTGGTCCAGCATACATATACAGTTCAGACACAAGAATTCGTATACATTTTCTACAGAATACAATAAATAGAGCATACAAAGTGAAAAAAAACTTACCAGACATGAGTATGAATCATTGAGTCTGTGATCCAGTGTAAGTCGCTGAACCATCTCAAATAGGGTGGCGTGGTCAAAGTTACACGGATTGGAGGAGATAAATTCATCCATGCCATGTTTTTGTGCCCTATCAGCATCTGTTTGTTTACATATATGGAGAAAAACAAAGTTTAGAAGAAAGGAAACAAACCTTTTCAGTTGGGGTTATGTAGTAACAGAGGCAAAATTTACCGGGGTCCAGTAACCCATGATAACACATTAGATTTTCCCATCATTATTCTGCCTTCTGTTTGGTTTCCATGGTTTATTAGAGCTTCAAAATTTGCCCATGTTCCCAACCAATATTCTAAGGCCTTTAAATATTATGTTGAGTTTATTCCTATATAGTTCAATAAAAAGTTCACAGTGAATCAATTCAAGCATATTTTATTTATGTTAAAATATAAATTATAAAAACGTAAAACTATGCTAAAAACAAAAGAGAACCCCATTGATTGGAAACCGGGAATGCATCTCCTTCCTAGTATGATTTTATTTTATCCACAGGTTATCAGTCCAGTTATCTTCTTAAATGCTTTTTCACTTTATCCAAATATTATTTTCAGTATAAACATGCAAAATAGAAGTTGTCCATTTTCTTATAATAATTTATGCAGTATTTCCTATTTATAAAAGATTTAGTATTAAATAGATACTGCCATTCTAGTGGTTAAGTCTGAGCCATCATTCTTTTACAGTGTAAGCTTTAGGTGTCTGTTTAAAGCCGCAAAACAAAACTTTTATTTCTACACCAAATTGTTTCCAGAGACACAGAAAAAAACTTAAATAAAAAAAGAAGCTGAATGATTTTTGTGATGACTTAATAATGTTCAGATAAAAAACAACAACACACTATATACTGTACAAATTAACAACCTAATTCAAATTCCTAATCTACACCATTTCATGGTTTGGTGCTTATGAGTTATGTTAGCTCAAGAAATAGCATTAATTATTGTACTGTGACAGAGGCTTGCGTTTGTGAACTAAATCTGTTTAGTCCAGCCCCAGATCATATCTGAGGAAGGATTATTTAATCCAAAACATTTCAAATAAAAGGATGTGAAATTTTTAGATTTATGAAGTCTTGGAGGTATGGTGGTACCTGCCTTTGTGTGATGAACCTTATACACCACGAATAACAAGGGAAGCCTTCACCTACAGATTTGATTCATATTGATTGACCTTAAAGGTCACCATATATGTTAAGATTTCTCTCTCCTTAACAACCGATTTAAGTGCGATCTGACAAATCTGTCAAATTATCATTTGTGTGCACCGGACAATTGTCTATCTAAAGATTTTTCGTCCAACGTTGGTCAGAAATTTGATCGGTCAGGTTAGAAATTTTTCATTGTTCGTTATCCATTGTCCAATTGTTTACAGGGCCAAGCAGGCGGCTACCCACAGTTTTTCTGGCTTCAACTAGACGATATCGATTGAAATGGTCTTTTTTGTTGATGGACAAATCGTAAATGTAAACAATCATTTCAAGATAAGCTTGATCCAATGACAATGAAAATATCTTTAAAAAATCTTAATGTTTATGGCCACCTTTAGTCTGTAGCACTAATGCACTATTTTGGAACCCCAAAACGAACAAAACCCTTAGTTTATCATAATGCTTGGGACATATTAAGAACACATAGCTCCAGACAAAGTGACAGCTACAAAAGTATATCCTAAATCTGCAATTCAAACTCACTGAAGAAGTAAACTCATTTAGTGCACATTTCCCTATGGCTCAGTCTACTTCCTATTCTCCAGTGAGAAAAGGCGCATGAGTGTAAGAAAACTCACACACGTGATGCATGTGCTAGAGGCACAAAACCTACCAGACTTAGATGTCAGCCCCACTCAAAGAGATTATATAAAATTATACCTCAGTCCATTAACTCTAACTTAAACACAAGGGAACATTATGCTATACAGAGATATAAAATTTGTGACACTACATTGATTGTGAGCCCCTATCCCTGACATCCTTTGCCAACCACGAATACTGGAAGTGACAGGTGACAAGGGATGGAGGGTGAGACTAAGCTGGAATCTATGAGTAACCAAACAGCAGAAACTGAACTAGATAATAATAAAAATCTATTTTCATGTAGAGGTTCATTTCACTTTTCTGTTGCTGTTCTAATTGTGCAGGATAACGTTCATAAACTACTAGTTGGCCCTAACTCAACCCACTTTAAAGATGTGAAAGAAAGGTATGAACAAAGCAAAGCCCCATCTTCAACTGTTCTCTGTGCTCCAAACAAAACAAACCCCACTTGCCATAGTTTCAGCTATTTTTTTTAAACTAATGGATTCTGTAGAATGACTTTAAATACTCTGTAGAATGAAGTTTTATGCACGCACATATCCACATACACACAGTTGGGACAGAGTTTAAGATTAAACTTTCTGTTATAGAGTTAATGTTTCTTTCTTCATTTTGAACAGGCAAAGTATAATTTACCACTCATATTTTTATCACCTTTTTATCTACAAATTTTAAACATTTTCAAAACATTGCCTCCAAGGCATTAGCAGCGCTGGCTCCATAATGAGGCCATTTAAAATGGAAGCAAAGAGGCAAGTAAGAGAAACATCAACTGATTGTGAGAAGAGGAAAGAAGAGTTGACGTTTGGAAGGGTGTAAAAATAAAAAAGGCTAAACAATGAGTTGGAATCATGTGACAAAAGAGAGGGAAATGGTTGAGATGACCAGTAGACTAGAAGACTTACAAAGGGGCAAACGGACAGAAGTGACAAGCAAATTCATAGAATGAAAGTAAGAGGACAGTAAGAAGAACAGGAAAATAAACATAAATTATGTTTTTAGAATAGGGAAAAAGGCAAGGCAAATATGATGCAGTATGAGTAGTGATGAGTGAAAAATGTTGCCACGTACAGATTCGCAGTGAACTTCCGGAAAAATATTTGCAAAAGTGCACCAAAACATGCCACATGGCTCGTTTCATTTTGTGCGACAAAAAAAATTGACGTGTGACAAAAGCATATGTTGTTTTATCCTTTCTCTCTCCTTCCACATATGGGGGCACATTTACGAAGGGTCGAATATTCGACCCTCGGAGTAAAATCCTTTGACTTCGAATATCGAAGTCGAAGGATTTACCGCAAATACTTTGATCGATTGATCCAAGTAAAAATAATAGATGGTACTTTTGGCTTAAACAGCAACATAGTGTAATAGTAGATACCATAACCAATTGACCAGAGGTAATGTAAAAAAATCACAGACATGTTTTTAAAAAATCGGCAACATGGAAGCCTAGTGTATAGCAGGTCCTTTAACAATGTCCCTCCCAATTTTTATTGGTAACCCCAGAGCAGAAACAAAGTGCCAAGAAAAAAACACCCGTAGATTCCAATATAGTTTGCTACAAAAAAGAAAAATGAAACAATTTGTGAATTTACTGTAGTCATTTCGCAAATTTTGCTGCAGTTTCGCAAATTTCACAAAACGGGAGAGATTTGCTCATCACTAAATACGAGTCATATTGGGGGAAAAGAGAAAGAGAAGAGTAATCAGGGAATGTAAATGAAAGAATATACAGACAATGTTTGGAAAAAAGGAGACTCCATGGATTAAAGCAAAGATATGAAAAGTGTTTGGAAATTCCAGCTTCCTTTGGTGCTTTATGTTGTGTGTAGAGAGGCAATTTGACTCCTGGAAGTTTTGTGCATCTTTGGGGACTTAAATGTGGTAAATTTGGTGTTTAATGGTTGGTCCGGAACTAGGACATTCTAAGCAGTGTTGGACTCTACATGATTCCTCAATTTCATGAACACATAATGATGCAAAAGGACTGGCAGGCATTTAATTAAAAAAAAAGTTCCCAAACAACTGATCATAAGTAGTGTTGGGTGAATCTGACTCATTTAGACAAAAATTTAAGAAATATGAAAATTAGCCAAAATGCAATGAAGTCTATGGGCAAAAAATAGCTTGACAAATTTTTGATGCACGACAAATTTTTGATGCACAACAACATTTTTCACCAATTATTTCACTCATAGCTAATCATAAGCAGTTATAGCTGACATATTAACATAAATTTTGAGCAGCACTCTTTATGGACACATAGGCCTTCAACAAACTGCCTATTTTCAGAGGATAACCAGTTTGAGGTTGTTGAGGTTGTTCAGTATCAAGGTGTTTTAGAACTTTTTAGCGCAACAATATTATATTTTACTGAGTATTTTCCGCCAGATATGGAGTTGCAGCAAAGTGCATTATACCATCGGCAAATGTTTTTGTGAAACTGCCGCAAAATTTTGAAGCAAGAATTTCCACACTGTGAAACAAATTGATGACATGATGAAATGGTGACAAAACCCCCATAGTCCCCAATATATTCTGCGCAAAAAAAATTGCTGCAAGAAAACGTGCCATAAAAAACAGCAAAATGTATTTCATGCTCAAAAGTCACAATGAAAAATAACTACTTGTAACAGAAATGGAGTCCGGGGCCACAAAAAATAAAAGACAAACATTGGGGCATGTTTATGAAAAGCTGAAATATACAGCAAGTCACCACTGTTCACAAGAGAGAAATTCCAAAGCTTTCTGGTCACTTGTATGGGAATTTTAGAGACACGTTTATGAGATGGTGAACCTTGGCAAGTAAATGTAGGGACCCCTGGGGTTAATGCTACCCTATTTAAATGCTTGCACTTTCTTGTTCTCTGGTTTAAGGGCAAAAGCCTATGTGGTATATTTATCAAAGAGCGAAGTTAGATATGGCCACAGCCCTCTAGTGTGAAAGACTCTCCATTCATTTCTATGGGATTTTGAAAGGCGTATTTTTCAAAGGATGAACTTTCACTTTCATCCATTGATAAATACTCTTTTAAAAATCCCATAGAAATGAATGGAGAGTGGTGGAATTTCACTCAGAGGGCTGTGGTGATCTCTAACTTCACTCTTTGATAAATATACCCCCATGTACCTATTTTTGCTTATTAGCATAATTTGTACAGTGTATGATTGGCCCAGAGGCTGAAGACAAGTTCCTGTAATACTTCAGTTTAGTCCTTGGCAGAGGATGGGGCTTCCTTTTTCCCCTGCCTCTCCAGGAGGGAGTGAATGCGCTTGGAGCCTGGTGCTTAGACCCTAGTAAAGGGAAAGCCCCAAGGATG
Organism: Xenopus laevis; assembly: GCF_017654675.1. Classification (NCBI taxonomy): domain Eukaryota; kingdom Metazoa; phylum Chordata; class Amphibia; order Anura; family Pipidae; genus Xenopus; species Xenopus laevis. Next base: position 125,091,677 of record NC_054378.1, on the reverse strand, counting down.
GTGAGACCCTTGGTGAAGACGGGGATACAGGGACCCATGAATGAGGACAGGGTAGTTCTATGTAACAGCACTTTCTAGGAAAGTAAGGAAGATATAACTAGTGAGCAAGAGCAGCCTGTGCTCCAAATATGAGGGATAGCAAGGGGGTATCTCTCCCCTCAGGCAAGACTAGCCTATAGCGTAGGGTCCACAGCCTAATAGGGATTTAGGTTTAGTGATTTCCCTGATCCAACATGTGGGGATCCAGTTTACGGTACAGAGATGCTGAGGGTGATTCTATCAATGTGGTACACTATCCCCACAGGGAAAGGTATGTAGCGAACTGCTGATTTGCCGTTCGCGAACACCGGTATAATGCGAACGTTCGCGAACAGTTCGCGAACTTCGAACACCCGCTAAAATCGTTCGTTTCGAACGATCGAAGGATTTTAATCGTTCGATCGAAGGATTTTCATTCGAATCGAACGATCGAAGCCATTCGATCGAATGCTTTTCATTCGATCGAATGCTTACAATCGTTCGAACGAATGGAAATCGTTCGATTTTTAGCGGTCGAAGGAATTCGAATGGTCGAATGGTCGAACGATCGAACGCAAACTCAAAATGCGAACGTTCCCAAACGTTCGCGAACATTCGGCGGACGCGAACGGTCGAAGTTCGCGCGAACTAGTTCGCGGGCGAACAGTTCGCTACATCCCTACACAGGGATGTCACAAGGTGCTGCCTCTGAAATGCTGTGATATTACCTAACATGTATGTGATAAACCTCAAAGGATTGTGAGTATAAAACCCTGATTTGCGCTTTAGGAGAATAAAGCCTGTTGCTATTTATTTTATTCAAGAACCTTCTGGCGTCCAATTCTGTTATTTAGTCATGCAAGCGAGGTGTAGTTGCACAACATCATTTCTCACCCTTTCATGTAGCAAAGTATATATAAGTATATTACGTATGTGTTCTCTAATCCTTTCTTTTAGAGTACGACTTGTTTGTCCAACATATTGCTGAAAGCATTTTTTACATGTGATGAGATATACAACATTTTTCGAGTTACAATTGATATTTGTTTAATATTATATGTTTTATTGGATTGAGAGGACCAAAAAGTTGTGGTTTTGTCTACATAGTTGCAAGTTACATTTATGAGCTCTGCATTTACTGTATACATCCCTTTTGTATTTAACCAAGTACTATGAATAGATTCAAAGCTTTGTACAAGACTTGGTGATAAAAGATCTCCAATATTTTTTGAACGTCTAGAGACAAAACGACATTTTGGTCCTAATATTTGATTAAGGGGCCCATTTACTTAGCTCGAGTGAAGGAATAGAATAAAAAAAATGTCGAATTTCGAATGTTTTTTTTGTCTACTTCGACCATCGACCTTTCACTACGACTTCGAATCGAACTAAAAATCGTTCGAATATTCGACCATTCGATAATTGAAGTACTGTCTCTTTAAAAAAAAAACTGTCTCTTAAAAAAAACTTCGACCCCCTACTTCACCATCTAAAACCTACCGAGGTACAATGTTAGCCTTCCTGACAATTTTTTGGCAGAAGAAAAATCGTTCGATCGATGGATTAAAATTCTTCGAATCGAACTATTCGAAGCATTTAATCGTTCGATCGAACGATTTTTCGTTCGATCATTCGATCGAACTATTTGTGGTATTCGAAGTCGAAGGATTTACATTCGGCAGTCGAATATCGAGGGTTAATTAACCCTCGATATTCGACCCTATGTAAATCTGCCCCTAAGTGTCGGGTCTGTACGAAGGATAGCTACATTTTTATTTACAATATTTCTAATTTGTTTGAATTGTGTGCCATGTGTTAATACACATGATAGTGTTTCAAAATCTTTTTTCTTTTTCTGTGGGTTAGGTTCAATGGGAGAAAAGCATTGGTGGAGTTATTATCTAAATTGGACCTATATTTATTAAAAAGTTCACAACGTTTTTTATATAGAGTTCAAGATCATGTTGATAAAATGCCATATAAGATGGTCAATGTTGCCTATGTAAAAATGGAAAGTCTCAAGGGTGTTATAGTTAATATTTTTACGATGTACTTGGCTGGGATTTTTTTAATGTCATTTTTATCTAGAACACAAATGTCTTTAAAAATACTGTCAATTTGTGACCGAGATTCGTCTGCACATTCATTCAACAAGAATACTAGAGGAGTGGAAACTTTTGGTCATTAGAAGGGTCAGGCCTTTACAAAACAGTAATTTGCATTAATATAATCAGACGTCATGTTGTAAATTGCAGTAAATGAACTCATTTTCTTTGTTTTGCAAAGTCGAGCAGCTTCTCCCCCCCCCTTAGCACATTTTAATGAAATCTGTTGTCAGATTTTATAGATTCACGTGGCCTTTCCTGTAATGAAAAGAGTGTGTTACTTACACAGCTTATTTACGCTAGACCTTGTTTGTGTTTTATCAGAGGGCGCTGCTACACATTAAACAGGAATTCATTGGCTTTATGCATTTCATACCAATGTCTATAATGTTAAATATAGAACTGTCCCTTGCAAAATATTTTTCTCATTTCATTTTAGCTTTTATCATTATGTTTTTTAATATTACAAATGTTTGTACTCGTTCTATCAATTCTACAAAACTGTATACTAAAGACTAATACATTATTTTATAAATATGATATCTCTCATATGTTATACAGGTATGGGATTCGTTATCCAGAATACCATTATCCAGAAAGCTCAGAATTATGGAAAGACCATCTCACACAGACTACATTTTATTCAAATAATCAAAAAAAAAATGATTTCCTTTATCTCTGTAATAATAAAACAGTATCTTGTACTTGATCCCAACTAAGATATAATTAATCCTTATTGGAGGCAGAACCAGACTATTGGGTTTATTTAATATTTATTTAATTTTCTATTAGACTTAAGGTGTGAAGATCAAAATTATGGAAAGATCACTTATATGGAAGACCCCAAGTCCTGAGCATTCTGGATAACAGGTCCCATACATGTACAGACTAATGCAAAGAATGATGCACCCAACTAAAATTGCTGGACTGTCCATCAATTACTTTCCTGGTATTTTAAGTTGAACTTTTGAGTCTGTTAGCACAGCCTTTACATCCCTGTACATCATAATTTTTACTTAATTTCAAGAACATAAGAAAACAATAAAAAAAAAAAGGCAATTGGTATGAGAGTTTCCCTCCTGAATAAAGTGCAAGAACTGGAAATGAACTCTTGAATGTCCTGCAATGTAATAATATTAGGAAAAATAATTTTATGTTTTGTTTCACAGAATTGACACTACTGATGTATCCTTTTTTTGTTTTATAATGTAATCATACTTTTCATTTTCACAGTTGAAGGGGTTGTTCAACTTAAACAACTAGTTGTTTTCTGATAGATCAACAGAAATAACAAATTTTATTTTCTATGTGTGACCGTTTTTCTAATATTGTAGTATTATAAAGTATAAAGCATCTTTTTTCACCTTCTAAAGCAGCTCTGGTAAGGGGGGGTCGCCGACCCTGTAAACTGTTCTAAATTGATACATATAGTTGATATATGCTGAGCAGAATCTCTGGGTTTCATACAGGAAGCTGTTAGAATTGATACAATAGTTGCTAATACTCCAGAGTCAGCACTCCAAAGTCAGAACCTGAATTACTGAGCTGCCAGACTCAAACACCAGAGAAACAAACATTCAACTTTAAACTTGGATTTTGGAAAAACATTAAAAAATAAATAATGGAAAATAATTGAAAAAAAGTCTTTATTTCTGGGGAACAATCTGAAAACAACTGAACTGTACAAAGTGTTTGGAAGGTGAACAACCTTCCCTATATTTATAGACACACACATGATTGTAGTCCATATACAGATGCAGTCTCTGTTATCCAAAATGCAAATTAGTTTATCTTGAGCCTTTAAATAAACCAAGGGAGGCAGTTTAGCAAATGGCTTTAAAGGATAAGTAAACCTTAAAAATAAGAGAATGTAAAATTGACGAGAGTGCTATTCTAAGAACTTTTGTCATGTATATTCTTATTTATTTTTTTTAATTTTAAGATATTTAAGGGTTACATGTACTATTAACATGAATGAATTTTGTTCTGACAGCGCCACCTGCTGGTCATTTTCTGACCACGACATAGTCAAGGAAGTTGTCAGGGGAAAGAGGCTGCTCTGATGTTCTTCTGCTTAGGAAAGATTTGAGAAAGGTTTCTAATTTTATTTCTAAGCAGAAGAACATCAGAGCGGTCTCTTTCTTTCTCCTGACAACTTCCTTGACTACTCGGTGATCAGACTGGTCAGAAAATGTTGGAAAGAAATTCGCTGATGTTAACAGTACGTGCATCTTTAAATATCGTGGAATTAAAAAATAAATAAATAATGAATGTACATTGCAAAAGTGCTTAGAATAGCTCCCTCATCGATTTTACACTCACTCATTTTAAAGGTTTACTTCGGCATCTAATTGGGATAGCCTGAGATATCACTTTGGGAAAACCCTGCCTAGATCTGTACATTATACAGCATAGAATATATAAGTTATGATAGACAACTTGAAAATAATAGTTTAAGCATTTTTCTTATTTTTATGAATTCACACTTAATGAACAATTAAATAACATTTTATGGGAACAAATGTCAGAAACAGCATGCTTTTTTAGTGATTTTGCAGCACACTTTTGTTCATGCCAGTAATGTGAATGTTAAAAATTAGGTTTTCAGCCTCTCAGCTATTCAAGGCGAACAGTAAACTGCTGTCAGAACTTGATGGGATACAATGCAGTTTACACTAGGCCTCGTAACACTGAAAGGCCTAAAACAGCATTTGTGAAAGAAGCAGATACAAACTGATCATTCACAAAAAAAAAGAAGAAGAAAATAAACCATAGCCGTGACTTTAATGACGTGTCGTAGATTTATGTCAAGCAGAACATACAATCATCAACATCTCACAAAATAGCGAATGATGCAGATATTGCAAGTTTGTCAGTCCAAGAGTCCATTCATTCGTTCTCTCATTCATACTTTCAGTGTAGAAAACAAAATAGCAAACTCCAGCATGTTGTCATATTGCAGCACCGGTAACTGGTGCTCATTAGACACCCAAATAAAAGGAATATAGTTTCTGCTTGAAGGAGTGTAGATTTAATTCTGCCTGCTATCCAAGGGAAATATAACCAAAATAAAGAAGGAGAGAAAGAAAGAAAGGAAAAAAGGAGTATTGTTTTCATGGTCAGGAGGGACAATGCCACCTGCTCCTTCTCATATTGCATTCAGAATACTCCAAGTACATATTTGCCAACTCTCATGACCAAAAGATTTGATTTTCACTTTAAAAAAGAAAGCAAATAATAAGGGGTTGGAGGGTGGGAGGTTAAAAAATAACATAACAAACTACACATTCACAAACATAAATATCAAGACTGGGTAGGTGGTGGTGGATCATCTAGAGAAATTTCCATACGAAAATGGGGACACCAGTGATCAAGTTCATACTTTTCGATATTTCATACTCATGACTATTAGAACTTTTGCAAGCCGCATTGGCAGCTAAAGTCTCACCATATTTAATTCATATTGTGAATTGCAAATAGCAGCACTTGTGTAGGGGGCAATGGATTCATAACATTCTGTTCAGAAATGCTTTATAGCTCAAGTAAATTATTTTAAATGAAGTTTGTTTGGGTTCCTTCATGCAAAGTATATACTGTATAATTCCTACTAAACAGTAAAAAATCTTCTATCAAGGACATCTTGTGATGATTGATATAGGTCAATAAAGGCTATGGGGCAGATTCCCTAAAGGGCGAAGTGACTAACGCGAGCCAAAATTTCGCCAGCGTGACATCATTTCGAAACTTCATAGATTCCCTAATGGGCGCAAGCGTCACTTCGTTAGCGAAGGAGATAGATGCTAAAATTGCTTTGCACTCTAACGCCAGGGGAATTTTCGCTCTGGCGAACAGATGTAACTCTACAAATTCAGTAAGATGCGGATTTTACTGAACTTTACCTCTTGTGCCAGACTTGCCTTCACCACCTCAGACCAGGTGAAGTGCAATGGAGTGGATAGGACTTCCTAATTTTTTTTGTCCCAAAAAGTCCCAAAAAACGCTGGTGTCTTTTACATTTTTCTGAGTGATAGGCTGCAAAAGAGAGTAAATTGTTTTTTGGGTAACCGGGTTCCCCCCTACATTTCCTAACATATGGCACATAAACTATACACTGGACTCATAAATGCAAGGTTATGCACTTTGGCAAAAATAATATAAATGCAAGTTATACACTAAATGGCAATGTGTTGGGAGTTTCCTTAAATGAAAAGGATCTAGGGGTCTTTGTAGATAACACGTTGTCTAATTCTGGGCAGTGTCATTCTGTGGCTACTAAAGCAAATAAAGTTCTGTCTTGCATAAAAAAGGGCATTAACTCAAGGGATGAAAACATAATTATGCCTCTTTATAGGTCCCTGGTAAGGCCTCATCTGGAGTATGCAGTTCAGTTTTGGACTCCAGTCCTTAAGAGGGATATAAATGAGCTGGAGAGAGTGCAGAGACGTGCAACTAAATTGGTTAGAGGGACGGAAGACTTAAATTATGAGGGTAGACTGTCAAGGTTGGGGTTGTTTTCTCTGGAAAAAAGGCGCTTGCGAGGGGACATGATTACACTTTACAAGTACATTAGAGGACATTATAGACAAATAACAGGGGACCTTTTTACCCATAAAGTGGATCACGTACCAGAGGCCTCCCCTTTAGACTAGAAGAAAAGAACTTTCATTTGAAGCAACGTAGAGGGTTCTTCACAGTCAGGACAGTGAGGTTGTGGAATGCACTGCCGGGTGATGTTGTGATGGCTGATTCAGTTAATGCCTTTAAGAATGGCTTGGATGATTTTTTGGACAGACATAATATTAAAGGCTATTGTGATACTAAACTCTATAGTTAGTATAGATATGGGTATATAGAATTTAATTAAAAGTAGGGAGGGGTGTGTGTATGGGGCTGGGTTTTCATTTGGAGGGGTTGAACTTGATGGACTTTGTCTTTTTTCAACCCAATTTAACTATGTAACTATGTAACTATGTAACTATGTGTCGAGCATTATAACAACTTTATTTTATTTTATTATGGTTCCCTGGGCTTGTGTAATGTAATTTTCTTGCTGCAACATATACGTCCATTCAACTTTCCTTCCCCGCAGTATGCAAGTTAGCCAGCGCTAGTGTAACTTCTCTTTGCTTGCCGAAGTAAAGCTTACGCAACTTTGCCAGCATTCGGTGACCTGGACGCAACTTCGCATTTTAGGCAATTAGCGTTGTCCTGTAGAATTTCCGCCTGGCGATGTGTTGCGATGGCTGGGAAGACGTCACTGGCGAATTTTCTCCGCTTAGGAAATTTGCCCCTATAAGTCTTCCTTTTATATCTAAAGCATGTAGTGCTCTTATTATTAACATATATATTTTTTTTAGCATTACATATTATTGGTAATATTATTCATGCTAAGCACTGGGACATCAACAGTAACATAAAAACTACAGCAAAATGCAAATGGCTCTAGCATTGTGCAAAATGACCTCTTCACAAGCATTGCACAGTCAACAGTTCAGGGCATGAAATAAATCAAATCATTAAATGAAAACAGAATTGTAAGAAATTATAAAGAAAAAAAAATAATGACTTTAATTTTTAGAGCATCTCTTGATGCTAATGTCAAGCCAAGGAGAGAAGGCAATTATGCAAACATGACATGCATCCTAATTTCAGTATGGAAACTTAACATGTCAAACCTAAATTTCGGAAGAAAGAACATGAAGAGTTTTACTAGAAATCTAAGCATGAGAACGATTTAAGAGAGAGAGAGAGAGAGAAAAGCACATCGCATATGTCAGATAATCTATTTAGATTATCTGAGCTGTGCTAGCTACTGGGAAACACTTACCCTTCAGTCCAGCTAGAAGATAGCAGGGTAAGAAGGAACAAACCAGAATAGCATAAAGACTCAAGAAAGCAGACAAGAGCCCCAGTTTAGCAATTTAAGGACTAGGGTTCAGGCAAAGAAGAAAAAAAAAAAAGAAAAGCCCTTAAAATGTCTAGTCAGGTTTTAACAGCAGAGCAAACTTAACATGTCTATAAAAAGGAGTCATTTTCAGTAGAAGTCTCCAATAGTTTGGTATAAAAAAAGGCATTTTTGAAGAGTATTAAACACAAATATCAGTTACTAAGCATTTGTTTTTGTTTTGATTATCAATTTGTTTTTAAATGATCATTCTGGGCATGTATTTGATTGAATGTTCTACTGATACACACAAGACACACAATAGGAAATTGCAGACAAGTGGTCACTTTTATGAAGCTTAAACATAGGCAAAACTATGGCAGATTGTCCACTGACAAGTATCATGGATCTCATGGGTTTCTTAGAATATTTTGAAGAGAGTGAAACACACAAAACAGAACAAAAAAAAAAGGAAGGGTGGGCAATTGATAAGGTAATAGACCGATACGTATTCTATCAGCCAAATAAAAGTGATTAGCAGAGTCGCACAAATGGGTGAATAGCAGGATCTATTTCAGATTTTTTTTAAAATGCAAAATGGAAACTACCCTTTTTTCAGAGCTGCTGAGAAAACATCACTTAAAAGGTAAGTACTTATTCCAATTGCAACGCAAGAAAAGTGCATTTGATTGAATAATAGTGGGTATAACATTTATACTGTTGGTAACAAGTCATCTCATTGATACAGACAGCTATGAAAACAAGAGTAGAGAATTTATTCTTCTCTGCAATATAAAACACGTTGAAAATGCTTAGGCATATTTCTCTAGGCAGGGATAAGCTTATCTATAAATCTATAGTCTCAAAACACATACAGTACATTTATAAACAAAGAAATGCACAAGGGGGAAAAATATCTGCATACGGAAAAGACAATAATATATCCTTACCTTGCTTAGTGTGAAATAAAAAACAAGAATCTTAAAATGCAATACAGAATTAAAGTAAGGCTACTTTTTAATACCCTAGTAAATAAACTGGGAAGTAGGCATTTTGTTTTTTAAAAAAAATGACTTTATTCCATTTAGTTTGTAGTGTTTATTTTTAGCATTTCAAATAAGAGAAGCCAAGTAAAACAGAAAATAGGATTCCTGCTAGCACGCTCTGCTTAATAAAGACACTGTCACCTACTAAGCTTAATTAGAGTTCAGGTCAGAAGTGCAGGCCAGTGTTTGGGAACAGGGCGTGAGAAGAGGAATGTTAGCTGCTGTGCAGGCCTCAACATTTAGAAAAGGGTTTAACTATCAGCAAGCCAAGCTAGTGGCAAAAATCTTACTGACAACAAAACATACATGCTGACCACTGAGAAAGTAGAATTATCATAACTGAATGATGAATGCAAAGAAAGGACAATGACAATGTCCATATATTGTGTCCGATTATTGGACAACAGGCAACTGTGCAATTGACAATCAATTATAATGAAAAATACTTAAACTGTGTAAGCCATTGTTTTACGGAGACGCCAACCTCTGGACAACTAAATTTGCATGATTTTGGCCATGCCCAAGACATGTCCTCCCGTTTCACTTCGAAGAAAAATTTGGGAATCTCCTGCAAAATTCGCAAAACGCAAAAAAATTGCGAAAAATCTTGAAATTATAAAGTTCACAAAAAAATCTGGAAATTCCAATGTTTTCACGATAAAATCATGCAATTGGAACGTTTTCACAAAAAATCTAACAATTGGAATGCTTTCACAAAAAAATCATGCAATTCAAATGTTTTCACGAAAAAATAGTGGAAATTGACGCCAGCGAATTTTCGTGGGAGATTTGCAAATTTATTCACTGCCGGTGAAACACGGAAATTTGCCGCAAATTTGTGCCAGGCGAATTTATTCGCCCATCACTAGTCCTGGATCTTATTTATCATTCAAAAAAAATTGGTTTGGGCAAACTTCGGACCATTGACCGAAAAGTTCAAAGTTTTTGGTTTTCCCCAAAAAACACTAATTTTTCTGACTTATTGGCCCAAAATCCCTGAAATCATCGGATATTGGTACTGACAACAACTCAGAATTTCCCCATTGACTAATGCAGGACCCCGAGACCTTTGAGATGCAGGGTTTTCGGATCCAGAGTTTTCATACCATTGTACTTGTACAAATCCCAACAAATTCAGATTTATTTTTTAAGGCGTGAAAAATCTGAATTTTTCGAATTTCGGGTATTCGGTGCTTCATAAATAACCCCCTACATGTATCCATGAGTATTCCTGTGTTTAAATTATTCTGGAACATAGCGCTACCATTTAACTATTGGGTTCTTAAATAAAGATATGGATGTGGGTGTATGAATCATAAAATATCTAAGAGTTAAATTTAGGTTTTAACCTCATAGAGTTTTAGTCATATCTAAAATGTGAAAATCAAGTATTGCATTTTAAGATTTGGCAAAGTAGAAACCAAAAATATATTCTTACAATTTACAATCATATATCTTAATAAAATGAATGCATAGGTAAATAGTGATATATAGTCATATATAGGTAAATAGTCATAAATTATTTTTACTGATCTATTAAGAAGTAGCTCCTCCAAGTAAAAAACATTTGCTATAATAAAAAAAAATAATCAGAAAATAAGTTGGATAATTGTTAACAGTTCCACAGTTCAGGACCACATTAGTGTAGGGCAGAGAAGGACTTTTGGTCTGGATTCTAGTTTCAAAAGGCCCCTCTTGATAAGAAATTGCCCTTGGTAAGAGCACAAACTACATTTTCATTATTTGTAACATTTACACCAAATATATTCAGCCTACAGCTATTTTTGCACTAAAAGGTCTGTAGACTGAACATTTGTGATAATGTAGTTTTTTCGTAAACTTGCACCGATTTGGCCAAATCCTTCTGCCTCGCTGAACCGAATCTGAATCCTAATTTGCATATGCAAATTAGGGACAGGGAGGGATATGTGTGACTTTTTGTCACAAAACAAGGAAGTAAAAAATATTTTCCCCTTCGTACCCCAAATTTGCATATGCAAATTAGAATTCAGTTTGGTATTCAAAATTACGACTGTTACATACTGTAGTTATATTGTCAAGGCTGAAACAAAACACAAGCTCTGACGCATATGATAATTATAATTTATTCTTTCCTAGAGCCAGTGATTGAGCTCATTAGATTCTGTAAAATATCTACAATTAAACATAAATATAAATATAGATATTAGAGTTAAATGTATTTGTTCAGTTTTCTAATGCATAAAAGTATAACAACAACAATGCTCCAATCAAAACTAAGAAAATGTAAAAGTTAATAAAATAAATATTAGTAATATTAAGACATTTCTGTAACATATTCAGAAGCTTTATCAGAACTAAATCTATTTGAAACCAGGCTTTGGTCATGACAATTTGTTCATAGTCTAACCAAATATTTAAAAATTTTAATGCTGGGTTTTTTTTTGTGTTTCATTTGTCATTTCCATTCAGTGCAAATACAGATATTTTGTGTGTTAAAAGACATTTTCATGCATTTTTCTTTCCAGAGAGAAAATATGTATGTATTATACAAAGAAAATAAATAACTAAATGAACAAAATAAAATGATTATCTATTTTTTTGGGGGGATAGGATAAATTTTGTTTACTAATAGATATATTCTGCCATTAAATTTGGTTTCAATTATAGTGTTTTTATTATATATTTTATTTTTTTATGAAATTCAATATGACTTAGATAAATTTACAAAAACTGATTACATACAAATGTATTAGAACTCTGTTTATTAATAGAAAATGGAGCATATTGTAGCAAAGCTTTACTAATTCCCTATAAAAGAAACAACTGTACTTGTAATGGACCTTTTTTTTTTCAATTTTTTTCTTCTATAGAAGAATTGTGAGAAATGTGAACTTACTCGCATGATGAAAAACCAAATAGCTATTGTCCTCTGTGTACTTACAAAATTGGGATATTGGAGCATCAAGCTGTGGTACGTTGCCTCCTTTTGCATTTAGCTTTTGAACTTGGGTTGGAGGCACAGGCTTGTGAGATTGGCCAGTTGCTCTGTACATTGCTTGAACCCATAAGATCCGATCTTGTTCATCGTCACTTGCGAAGATCACAGTGTCTCCTTCCTTGACTGCGTTGAAAAATGACCTGCCACCTTCCAAACCTCATTAAAGAATATATTAATGAAGACTATTAAACACTCTTTAATAACTCTGATACTAATTTTAGAAATTACCATATTAAATACATGAAATAATAAAATAAATTAAAACTAGAAGTTGTAAAGTTATACACATTTTTAGGTTTATTTTTTAAAAAAATATAAACTCTTATGTAAATAACCTGCATTAAAGATTATACAAATATTTATTTCAGTTATCCTTCATAGAAAACAAATTCTCTTAGAAAAATAATTCTCTGGTTTGTTACAGACTAATTCATTCCTGCTCCAATCAATCATTTTTCATATTTTTTATTTGACGGATTTTACTTTTATATTCAGTTTTTTCATAAATAAGCACACATTCGAGTTTTGTAATTGTTTGAGCTCATTAAAATTAAAAAAACTCTAAAATGTTCAAATTGGAAGTTTGATAAGTACGCCTTCCTGCCCCATACTGTATTTAAAAAAAAAAAAACATTATGCTATAATATACATATGATTTTTTTTTTTGGAAAAGCAAATTACTTTCCATCATCTGAGGAACCCACGTCCTTGATTTACAATACTTACAATATTATTTACAAAAACTCGACATTTTCTCACTTTATAAAAAAAATTCAACCAAACCCCCAAACCCTAATCCCCTTAATTTACCAATAAAACTTCTTAAAAAAAATCAGTGAGACAAAAAGTCACAACAAAATTGAGCGTCAATTCAACTTTTTCAAATTGTCACCCCAAAAACTTCAAGTAAATCTCTAAACAGCCAGAAACTCAAGAATCCTGAAAGTAAAAGACATGTTCCAATTGTTAAATGGACCATCTGCCATTGACTTCTTCAGGTTTTAGATGGACTATTTTTGGACTATTTTTTTATCAGCTTCAGAGCATAATACATCTGGAAACATACATGGTTTTATTTCCTTAAAAAGTCAAATTTTTGCCAGAAAAACTTGAGGTTTAATAAATAGGCTACTTAGAGTGGTGTCCCACACAATACATTACAATTCAACAATGTTTAATTAATATACCAGAATATCCTTTTAATATGAAGAATAAGCAATGTGTTCTACCTAAATGGTTTGAAATATTCTGATAACTATTCAGATACTTTGCTAACTTTTTTCCCAACTACTTACCTGGCTGTGGGTCAGTGTAATCCACAGTGTATCCATCCAGCTGAAGAAGCTCCTGAGGTTCTGCTTTTTTCTCTCTGAAACTGCACACGGCAAAAGTGTATTGGCTAACCTGAAAAAAAGAAATAGTCCTCTGTTTGTAAAAGAAACCAGGCCACCTTTCATTTAAAGAGAAAACAAAATTTGCAATCCCTAACAGAATTCTATTTTTCTACTAGTGAAGACTAGAAAAGTCCAGTTGATTGAATCCTTCTGATGTTTCCTACATGAAAAACCATCTATATTGATACCTTACACAACCATTCTCCATCAAAAACCAAAAGAGACCATTATAAAAAGATCAATTTCCATTCTTTTTAAATGTTTTACATATGTGTATGTAAAATTTAATATTCTTAGAAATTCTTTCGGCAATAAGATATAACCCTATACATGAGGTCCTAGTTAGATTATCAGTTATAGAGTAACAAATTATCTGAGATTTAAATGTAATTTGTTAATTTTTTTCTTCATCGGTTTTGGACCCCCCCAACCCCATAAAAATACAGTATAAAAAAGGAGGAGCACATGAAATCCTATCTATCATTATGGGGCAGATTTGAATTCAAAATTTTTTTTGGTCAAAACTCGAATTTCTAATTTAAAACCACCGACTCTATTTTGAATTTGAACGTGAGAAGTATCATACCTCGACCCTGGAAACAGTTCTAATTCTAATTTGACTATTCACCACCTAAAATCGGGCAAGTTCATGTAGAAGTCAATGGTAGTGGTTCGTTGATCCAATTGAAGATGTTAATAGCCTTTCTGACATTCAAGTTTTTTTTTAGTAAAACTTGCCTCGACTCGAATTGCGTTCATATTCGATTCAAATATGAAAAAAAAATTGGGTCGTTCCTATTAGCACGAATTTTAGACTTTGGAGTTTTTCCAGAAATAACCTCCCATTCAAGTTGTACATTCAAATGTATTATAGTTAAAAAAATTTCACATAACTTTGAAATTTGACTTTTGATACATGGGTCGAATATCGAGGGTTAATTAACCCTCGATATTCGACTGGGAATTAAAATCCTTCGACTTCGAATATCGAAGTCGAAGGATTTTAGCGCAAATAGTTCGATTGAACGATTGAAGGAATAATCCTTCGACCAAACGATTAAATCCTTCGAATCAAACGATTCGAAGGATTTTAATACAACGATCGAAGGATTATCCTTCGACCAAAAAAACTTGAGAAAGCCTATAGGGTCCTTCCCCATAGGCTAACATTGAGTTCGGTAGCTTTTAGATGGCGAACTAGGGGGTCGAAGTTTTTTCTTAAAGAGACAGTACTTTGACTATCGAATATTAGTTCGATACGAAGTCGAAGTAGCCCATTCGATGGTCGAAGTAGCCCAAAAAACACTTCGAAATTCAAAATTTTTTTTACTCCGAATCCTTCACTCGAGCTTGGTGAATTGGCCCCTATGGGCAAGATATATCAAAGGTAGATTTTCGAATTTATATGAATTTTTTTATACTCTAATAATTCGAATATATTCACAATTTGAATGGGAAGTTATTTAAGAAAATATTTGTTCAAATTCGAAACAAACTCAAAAAAAACAAATATCAGGAAGGCTATTAACATCTTCAAATGGGTCACTGGACTTCTGCCATTGACTTCTACATGAACTCGGTAGGTTTTAGGTGGTGAATAGTCGAATTCGAGTTGTTCCCATGGTCAAGGTATGATAAATCGTGAATTATTCCCAATTCGAATTTGTGAGTTTTGACCAACAATCCAATTTGAAAATTCGAATTTGAATTTACTATTTGACCCTTAATAAATCTGCCCCTTAATTGATGGTTTCCCTATTTAGAGCAAGGGTACCAAATATGGACCCAGCTTTTCCAATGCACTTTATTAATATTAGCCAAAGAAGTATATGGTAAAGATGTGGAGTAAAAAAAACAATAGATTCAGATCAAGGTGAATTTTCAAATGAAAAAAATTCGAATTTCAAGCTATTTGTTGTGTACTTCGACTAGGGAATAGTCCAAATTCGATTCGAATCTGTTAAAAATTCGAACATTAGAATATCAAAATTTATCAAGTACTGTCTGTTTAAAAATTAGACTTCGACCATTTGCCATCTAAAACCTGCCGAATTGCTGTTTTAGCCTATGGTGGACTTCCTAGAACCTATTTTGAGTCAATTGGTGGGCTTTGAAAAGTCAAAGGTTTTTTTGGGAAAAACTTTGAATCGAATTCGATCGAATGCGCTATTCCTTTGATTCATACGATTCGAATTTGGCCAAATACGGACCTATTCGATCGAAAACGGACCTATTCAACCAAAAAAAACTTCAACTTAATTTTGGTTGGTCTTTTTGAATTCGGATTTCTACATTTTTTCAATTCAAAATTCGACCCTTGATAAATATGCCCGAAAGTGTATGTAGGTACCTAATTCCACAATTTTACTACTTGCTACCTTTCTATATAGTACAAAGAAAGTGGGGTTCAATGAAAGAGGTGCATCTGAGAGCCTCCTCCATGATTATTTACAGTCCAATCACATTGATATACTTTGCAATATATCAAATATCATTTTTTTTCCTTTAATGACCCAGAGATTTTAAAATTTCAAAAGTACCTTCTAAACTGGGCATTAAGTGAGGTTTACTAAAAACTATTCTTCAAAGGACAAACGAGTCCTTTGTACAGCAAATGAAAAAACATTTTAAATATGTGATCAACTCCTTTTTTTCTCAGATCAAAATTAAAGGCTTTGAATCTGTTTATTCCTATAAGACAAACCCTGGACTGACACCTTGTCAAAAAGAATGTGAGTTAAAGTGCTAGGTGCCAGTAATATTAAAGCAATCTTGCAACCCCGCTGATCCCTGCCATTGTTGTCATCTGCGCTGTAAATGGCAGCTATCACTCCTCGGAAATTTCATATTTATGACATGACACATTCAATGTCAGCCCCTTGATGGAAGCCTCTCCTCTTCAGGGAACTGTGTCAAGCTTTAGAATTGCCTTCAGGAAGGAGTCAGGCACCTTCCAACCCCAGCTTGAATCTAGCATTTTAAAATCTGGATTGTCTGCATCTGGACTGTAGAAAGCAAAGGATTCTCCATGCTTTAGGCTAGGAACTTACAGGGAAATTTACTGTCAAATGATTTCAAATGACTTTGTTAAGGTTGTGTCACATCTTGGTCACTTTAGATCATTTTATCTGTTTAGACATTTTCTTAACCTTAGGAGAAGACTTAAGATTTGGGTTTTTTTCATGCAAAATACTAAGGCCAATGCTTTTTGGGACACAAATACACATTTTAATCTTAAGCAACCTGAAGGAAAATATATCAGACTTTGATCCATACTATATTAGCTCTGTTGACCAGAATTGTTGAATGATTAGCATTAGCCTGGCACACATCTATTTAATATATATCCATCAACAGCACTCCAAATTTTTCAATAAAACCGCCTTTAATGTTTGCAAATATCTGCATGGCAGTACAACAACATTGTGCAACGTTTCGAGTGGAACTCCACTCTTTATCAAGCATGAAAAACTACAATACACATGACCTTAAATAGCCTGAGGTACAATGCCCCCTAGTGTTGTCACATATTATTACACAATATAACAATGTTTCATTTCAAACATGGATTTCAAAAAACGCAGACGCGCGTTTTGCTTAGAAGCTTTGCTTGACAAAGCTTCTAAGCAAAACGCGCGTCGGCGTTCTTTGAAAATTGGTCTCCTGAGAAAATATTCTTATTCTGATGTAATACTTCCCTTAGGGAAACAAACTGGTTACAATATATTGGATGTGGGCTGTAATGCTAGTCTAATCCTCTTTTCTTTATCACTTCTCAATCTTCCTTCTATTCTAAGGGGCCGTGGGTTTGTGGCTTTTTAGGTTTATTTAGCCTCTTTTAAATTACTAGGGCAAGTTAAATAACAAGGCCACAGCTCCGGTTACCCTGTCCTGCCTTTACTTTGTCGTGTCCCAGGCCTTAGAAACAAAAATAGGCAGTTCGATTTTGGGACAACTCCACCCTCTATTTTTTCAATTTTCTATGAATTTTATCTATGGATTGTGACCGGATGACTTTTTAACCCACACTGAATATTTGGTCAATTTTTAATTACTCCTTTTTAACTAGTCAATTAATTACCAAGTTAAATTTTTACCCTATTTATTGCACTGCACTGCAACATTAATTTGCTAACTCTGTTGATTAATTGAGCCTTGTTAATTAATTAATGAATGAATTTATCTATTAAGGGGTGGCATTTGAATGAATTGGTGGGGTAACATACCCGTTTAGTTTAGGAACAATCAACTATTTTTTATCACTAGCCTTTGCGGCTGACTGATTTCACATTATTTATTTGTACTAGCACTTTACTTAATTTATTAGATAGCACTTCCTTATCAATTACCATTATTATTATTAACTACCTCAGTCATTCAACTTAAAGTTTGAATTAACTTGGTATCGATACAGTATTAACTATTTGGTGGGGTTTCTTTCTCTAATCTAAAAAATTGTTAACCCGTTATCTTATCTGACTTTGTCAGACCTCTACCTATAGTTTAGTTAAAATAAGAATTACATACATATATATACTTAAGGGGATACCAACATGTGTTCTTATCTATGTGAATATTGTGGTCACAACCTCATTGCACCCCCGCTTAATGTTTTTAAAAATTAGTGGTGAGAACAACTTTCCCTTGTTTGTTATAGTCCAAATTCAATTAGAATTTGAGAAAATATTAGAAAAGTCAAATTTCGAAATTTATCATGTAATGTCTCTTTAAAAATTTGACTTCGACCATTCGCCATCTAAAACCTGCAGAATTTGTGGTTTTAGCCTTTGGGGGACCTCCTAGAACCTAAATGGAGTCAATTGGTTGACTATGAAAAATCTAATTTTTTTTTAGAAAAACCTTTGAATCAAATTTGACTGAATACATTGTTATTTCGATTCGTACGATTTGAATTTGAACAAATTCACCCGGAAAAAAAAACTTAGATTTTTTTTAATAAATTTCGGTTGGTCTTTTTTTATTCGAATTTCAAGTTTTTTTTTATTTGAAATTCGACCCTTGATAAATCTGCCCTTAAAGGGGTAGTTCACCTTTAAGGTAACTTTTAGTTTGTCATAGATAGAATGGCTAATTCTAAGCAACTTTTCAACTGGTTTTCATTATTTTTTCTAGTTTTATAATTATAATAATTTGCCTTTTTCTTCTGACTCTTTGAAGCTTTCAAATGGGCGTCACTGACCCCTTCTAAAAAGCAAATGCTTTGTAAAGCTAAAAATGTATCGTTATTGCTACTTTTTATTACTTATCTTTTTATTGAGGCCCTCTTCTATTGATATTCCAGTCCCTTATTTAAATTACTGCTAGGGTAATTGGGACCATAACTAGCAGATTATTTAAAATGCAAATTGAAGAGTTGCTGAATAAAAAGCTAAATAACTCAAAAATCTTAAATAATAAGAAATCAAAACCAATTGCAAATTGTCTCAGAATATCACTCTCTACATCATCTTAAAAGTAAACTCAAAGGTGAACAACCCCATTAAGAAAAACATAAAATGAGTTTCTGATGGCAAGTAGCGACGGGCGAATTTATTCGCCAAGCGCGAATTCGCTGTGAATTCGTAACCGGCACAAAAATTTGCGCCAGCATTCAAAAACGAGATGACGGCGCCGTTTCACGAATTTTTCACGCAAATTTTTCAGCGAAGCGAGACACCCAAAATTCGCCCATCACTAATGGCAAGGAAGGTTTCCGATACATGTCTCTTTTAGATAAAGTTTGCTTATTCATGCAAGGACAACTTTTTCTAAGTATTACTGGACTGAGCTCAGAAGCACATTAATTAAGCCATTCAGTGACCAAACACAAGTACAGGTTGAGCACTCGGTGCTAAATCAGCTAATGAAAAGTCTGTGTAATGATGCAATTTGCCTTGTTGCACTGAAGTGATGGATCATCATCACAAAAAAACCCAGCAATGAATTAATCAAGAAGCTCTACCCTGCCAAATGCACAGCATACAGTACAGAGTAAATGACGGAGGGTGTTTATTTCTGGTTGGGAAGAGTGAGCCTGAGAGCAAATTCAGAGCAACATTTATTGCAAAACAGGAGGAATGACTCTTGGTTTCCAAAACAAACTGCTTTATAGAACAAATTAGAAATGATGCCGTGTCAATAATTATTGTGCAACAGTCTGAACATGATAGTTCCACTTCCTATTGCCTTTACAAATCTGCCCTGCAGGCTGCTCCATTAGGGATGGGCGAATTTGACCCGTTCCGTTTTGCCAAAAATTTGCCATTGTCGAAACGTCGCTGACGCCCATTAAAGTCTGCGGGCGGTGACATTTTTTTGACGCAAGATGACATACAAGTCTATGGGCATCATTTCCGCGGCGAAACAATCATCTAATCTTTCTAAAGAACGCATCCAGCTATGGATGTTTCTCACATGCTGCTCCTTCTCTTCTTTTACAAATGTTCTGCTTTTATATCTTATTTGTTCTTAACATTGATCAACTTTATCTTCTCCATGGTAAGATTAAAAAGATCTTGGGGGCAAATTTACGTAAGGTCGAATATCGAGGGTTAATTAACCCTCGATATTCGACTGCCAAATTGAAATCCTTCGACTTCTAATATTAATTCGAAGGATTTTAATCCATCGATCGAACGATTTTTCTTCGATCAAAAAAAGATAGCAAAGCCTATGGGGTCCTTCCCCATAGGCTAACATTGACTTTGGTAGGTTTTAGGTGACGAACTAGGGGGTCGAAGTTTTTCTTCGACTATCGAATGGTCGAATAGTCGAATGATTTTAGGTCGAATCATTCGATTCAAAGTCAAAGTCGTAGTTGAAGGTCAAAGTAGCCCATTCGGTCGAAAAAAAACATTTGAAATTCAAAGTTTTTTTCCCTCTATTCCTTCACTCGAGCTAAGTAAATGGGCCCCTTGATGTTCTAGCAGCTACCAGCCCAAGTTTTTAACATTCTCAGATTTTCTGCTGTTCAACTGGTCTGCTTGCCACCAAACAATTATTCATTTAAAATTGTACCAAGTTGTTTTCAAGTGAAATTTTTAAATTAGAATTTTGAGTTTGTTTTAGTGTAATTCAACTAGGGAATAGTCCCAATTCGATTTGAGTTTTAAAAAAAATTCGAAATTCGAAATTTATCATGCACTGTCCCAGAATTCAAATTCGACTATTTGCCATCTAAAACCTGCTGAATTGGTGTTTTAGCCTATGGGGGACCTCCTACAATGAAAATGAAGTCATTTGGGGAACTTTTTTTTTTTTTTTTTTTTAAAAACTCCTATAAACCCAAATTTCGGGGGGAAAAACGACCAATCGAAATTTATTAAAAAAATCAAATTTTTTAAATTCGGGTGAATAGGATTGACCTGCAAACTCAAATCGAATTCGAAATTGAATTTGATCATTGCGATTTGAGTTTTTCACAAAAAATTCACAAAAAATTATTATTATTATTATTTTTGTAAATTATTATTCACAAAAAATTATAAAAACTATATCCCCTGTACCGTGTAGGTCTCTATAAAAATATATTGCATAAAACAGTTCATATGGAAAACCAGGCTTCCCAGCCAACTGTAGCTCTGAAATCTCGCACATGCTCAGTTGAAATTCCTTGTTGCTTATCAACCCTTCTAAGCTATTTTCAAATCAGCCAAACCTGTGTGTTAGCTGCTGTTCAGTAGTGCTGCCATCTGCTGGTAGTTAGTGTGTGCCCTTCATTTGCATAATGACATCACCAGCAGGGGACAAGATAGGGAAATCTCCTGATACTTCTAGTGGAGCAGTTTACTAAAACAAGGTATTCTGGGTAGAATCCTCAAAACAGTGTTACAATCTGAGCATGCTCCTGAAATTTGCATGTTATAGTCTCTGTTATAGTCTCAGTATGGACTCCCTCATTGAAAGAACCCATCTGACAAAGTAAGGGATTTTTTAAAACCTACAGTTTGTTTTTTTTTTTTTAAAAACTATATATGTAGTTTAGTTAAACGTGTTTAGCTTGTACTGGTCAGATTGTTAATATGTGTTTGATTTTGGCTGTGATAGGTGCCCTATTCATTTTGGGGGATATAGTTTTCCTTTAAAAGTCCACCAAATGTCTCCAAATTGATTGTAGGAGCCCCCCATAGGCTAAAACACCAATTCGGCAGGTTTTAGATGCGAATATTCGAATTCTTAAAGGGACAGTACATGATAAATTTAAAAATTCAAATTTTTTTGAATTGAATTAAATTTGGACTATTCCCTAGTTGAATTACACTAAAACAAACTCTAAATTTGAATTTAAAAATTCCAATTTTCAATTCGACCCTTGATGAATCTGCCCCTAATTGCTTGTAGAAAAGTTCGAGAATTCGAAGTAAACCCTTCTAATTTATAGTCATTTTTAACACCCAGTGAACTAGAAAAATAATTAAAGGGAATGTTAACACAAAAAATTATTTTTGCCTTATAAAAGAAAACATAATTGTAAGCAACTTTACAATATATATATATATATATATATATATATATATATATATATATATACACATATATATATACACACATATCCCTTCTAGTCTCTGCACTGGTCTATCAGACTGTT